>NW_021940861.1:360506-521540 GCF_001715985.3 Manacus vitellinus
CCCCCCCTCCCCTGCTGCCCACGCTGCTTTGGGTGCAGCCCAGGACACGGGGGGTTTCTGGGTGCCAGCGAACACAGCCAGGGCAGGTCCAGCCTCTCACCCACCAGCACCCCCAAGTCCTTCTCCCCAGGGCTGCCCTCGATCTGTTCATCCTCACCTTGGATTGATACCAGGGGTTGCCCTAACCCAGGTGCAGCACCAGCACTTGGTCTTGTTGAACCTCATGAGATTCCCATGGACCCACCTCTTGAGCTTGTCCAGGACCCTCTAGATTGTCCTGTCCTTCACGAGTGTCAGCTTCACCACTCAGCATGGTGTCATCTGCAAATCTGCTGAGGGTGCATTCGATCCCTTCATTTCTGTCATTAATGAAGATGTTAAATAACACTGGTCCCAGTATGGACCCCTGAGGGTCACCACTTGTCACTAATGTCCATCAGGTCTTTAAGGCGTTGACCACTACCCTCTGGAAAAGTAGCCTTTTTCCAATCCTTTTGCCATCAATGCTTAGGGTTCAAGACCAAGCCTATCTCCTAAGAGTGTGTCTGCTTTAGTTCTAATTCATACATGTAGAATTAACTCCACGGCAGAGGCTTTTACAAAGTAAAATAGGAGGCAAGATTACTGCACAAAGAAAAGCCTTCAACAGGCATGGCTTCTCTGCTCCTTTATTTGAGCTTAAAGTCATAGTAAATGGCAGTGGAGAGGGACTGTTTCTTTTATTTTAGTAAATATTTTAGTAAAACTGCAACCTTGTTGGTTGCAGTTATTTTCATTCACCTTAGAAAGAGAAACCTTGGTTTGCTTGCTCAAATCTGGTTGAGGCTAAGAAACCTGCACAGCTTTACCCTTACCTTTGAACTTAGGTGGCAGCTCAATGAAACAGGAGCTTTCATAGGATTATTTTTATACTCCAGTAAGTTCCCTGGTTTAGTTGGTAGCTCAGCTTCACGAGTTGTGTCAGTCCACAAGACAGCAAGGGACAGCATCTGGAGCTCATGAAACTGGCAGCGAGTGCCAAAGTCACTCTATGTTTGAACTGTGCCCCAAGTTCAAGTGGAGTCAATGGGATCTTTTGTAGATCCAGAACCAAAGTCCCTAATGAGGAAAAGCTTTTAAAAGAAGATGACTGCTCAACAAATGAGTTTGTAGCTGCCCACATCACAGAGGCCACTATCATAATTAGCTTTCTCACTGAATGTTTCAATGAGAATTAATGCACATAGTGTGGTGAAATCCTGGTCCCTCTGAAGGCAATGGTAAAGTTCTCACTGAATTCAAAAGGGCCAAGGTTTTATACTGAAACTTGAGCTCAAGTCCGCTCTTGCCCCCAGTAGGAAGGAGCACAGGAACTTGGGAAATGGGATGTAATGCTGCAATGATTTCACCAGTGATGCCTGTTACAACCATTTCACAGATGAAATAGGACACCCTGACTTGTCACATCATCTTACCCTGTTGTCATATAGTTTATATTTATAAAGAAAAATATTTCATCAAACTTTTCCCCCAAACAAGCTCAGTTTTACTAAATGTGATAGATATGCCTGATGCAGTTTCTCCTATTCCAAGAGTGAATGTGTTTACCATGGTGTTCCTTCTTCAATGAATAGAGAATCAGACCATAGAATCATAAAACAGTTTGGGTTGGAAGGGAGCTTAAAGATCATCCAGTTCCAACCGCTCTGCCATGGACAGGGACACTTTCCATTAGATCAGATTGCTCAGCCCCATCCAACCTGGCCTTGAACACTGTTTGGAATGGGGCATCCACAACTTCTTTGAGCAACCTTTTCCAGTGCCTCACCACCCTTACAGTAAAGAATTTCTTCCTAATATCTAACCTATATCTGCCCTCTTTCAGTTGGAAGCCACTACCCCTTGTCCTATCACTACATGCCCTTGTAAAAAGCCCCTTTTGGTGTAAGCTCCCTTTAGGCACTGGAAGTCTTTTCTAAGGTCTTCCTGGAGCCTTCTCTTCTCCAGGCTGCACGACCCCAACCCTCTCAGCCTGTGTTCATAGCAGAGGTGCTCCAGCCCTCAGATCATCTTTGTGGCTCACTTCTGGACTCTCTGCAGCAAGTCCACATCCTTCCTGTGTTAGGGCCCCAGAGCAGGATGGAGGACTCCAGGTGCAGTCTCATGAAAGTGGACAGAGGAGCATAATCACCTCCTTTGACAATCATCTTTTCCTTTTTGAAGTTCAGTGTCAAGCAGACATACTTTTCCCCTTGCTTTTCCTCCCATACTATATGAACTGCATCTTTTTTCCCAGGATAAAGGTGGCTTACAAGCAAATTTCCTTAGACTGATAATCATGTTTCTAGTTCAGCAATTTTCTCCAGGCCACAAGACCTTACTTGCTTTTGCAGTTACTGTCAGAAGGGCTCCCCACAGTCAGTCAAACCACAGCAAATCTAGCACTTCCACTAATTCTGGGGCAATTTTCTCATCAAATATCCTATCCAATCTCTCTTTTTTATTGCATACAGAGTTGCCTTTTGTCCTTACATTTCAGTACTATTTTATTCTCCCCCATCCCCCCCCCTTAATACTCATTCTTTCTTTCCCGTATCCTCTACCAGAAGAGGTTGCCTGGTGCCCAGGGTGAGAACTGCATTTCTTTGTGGCTAAAAAAAAAAATCACAATGGAAAGTTCACAGATGAGAAGATGCTCAATTTCATCAGCCCATAAAGGCAAGCTAGTCCAACAGAAATCCAGTGATAGCCCCACAGGGAAATATGAAATAAGATGACCTGGAAGGCTTGGGCATTTTCTTTATGCCTTTGGAGAAGTGTCTGGACTCCTGCTGATGGTTCATTCAAAGTCAGGCTGTCTACCTACTACCTCTTTTCTCTTCTACCATCTCCCAGGGAGTTGAAAACAGGACTGCTTGAGGATACGCTTGTTCAGTGGTCATGGTTTTCAGCATGAACCAGGCAGGATTGTGATTTTAATTTGGCACTGCCCACCAGACCACAAGGCAAGTCCAAAACTTTCCTTATGAATATTTAGCCATAGCTACATTTCAAAGTCATGTTATAAAAATGTCATTTGAGAAAGTTACTGTTCTAAAATTTGTAAAGTGTTTTAATGCTATGTTGTAACAGCAAAAACATCCTTTTAAAAGAGCTCACATTTCAGGCTGACATACACCAAAACACTTTTTGTTTTAGCTTGCTCAGCTTTTCAAAACCAGTCAGCATCTGGGCTCTATTAACCGTAATGTGCTTGCCTTTTAAGCAAAAACAATTTAAGAATATTTCCTTTTCAAACCCCTTTAAAACCCCTTCAGCATTTTGCAATATGCATAATATTTAACAATTCTGCATTGCACTGCAGCCTTTGAAGTTTAAAAATTAGTTCCCGGTAAAGCATTGCACGATTTCTTGCACTCTTTTAGTCACAGGGATTAGTGACTAGAATTTATGCCTATGGTCAAGAAAGGTAAGTCACTGTGTCACAATAATTAGCAAGCTTTTCTACAACAATTTTCAACCTTTATGTGATGCACACAGTGTAACACACTATCTCTGTGTAGGAAAGCTCATTTGCCACTCACAATAGCCACTCTTGGGCTAAAGTACTGTACCATATGGCAAGCAAAGAGCCTCATCCCTCTTCAGTTCAAACTTTGTAAAGAAGAGTCATATTTATATTTCTTATTTATATTTCATATTTATAGTCATACTCATATTATATTTGTGTTTATATCTTTATTTTTATATTGATATAAAAATTAGTCTTCAGTTCACCAAAGACACTAAGCACCTCAAGAATATGGCTATGGATCATTAACCATGATACTCTTCATGGGTGTTGTTTTTATGAGCTGTTAGTCAAATTCTCACAATACACTAGAAAAGCAAGCTGAGTTCCTCAGGTCAGAAAAGATTGCCCTCCAATGGTTACTCTTTAGGTTTAATGTCTGTGATATTTTATGAAGTACTCCTCTTTTAAGCGATTTGTAAAGTAAGGCCACACAAATGGAAGATGTTGGAACAATTAATTATTTCAAGGAACACCCAAATCTTTTTTATCCTCTTAATTGATTTATAGGTAGTTATTAAAAATAAAGATGGAGGCATATTCTTGGTAACATTTTCATTTAACTACCATTACCCTTTGGTTTGGAGTAACTACCATTACTCCAAGGTTTATCAGAGAAAAAGCAATGCCCCCGACAATTCAGAACTATTACTCATACTCTATTTGACAAATTTTATATTTCACTATGAGAAACATGTTTTAAGGTCTGAAAAAGTAGCAAGAAGGACATAGTCTCCGGTTTATTTAAGAATTATAAAAGTTGTTGTGAATGCCCTAGAGCTCAATACCACTCTTTCATGAGTAAACTTCAAGGACAAAATTCTTACCTTTAAAAAAAAAAATCTTTAAATCATCTAATCCCAATGTAGGTAATAGTTTTAATTACTCTTTGCTCACTTTGGAACTAATGAAATCAAGAATATTAACAGTCTGTCATTTTTTACCAGGCCTTGCCATAACTTAGTTAGTGAATTTCTGGTTTACTAAAAACATGGTGATCTTTGCACAAAAGCTGTAGGTCTGTTCTTTGAATAATTTCCTTACAGTGTAGACTTCGATAAAGACTCTTCCAGTGCAGCTGGCAACTAAATGTAGGTTAAGTGAAAAAGGAAAACTCAGACAAACCCAGACCCAGTTCTCAAATATATTTATTAAAATAGTAGTGCCTGCTATAAAGATATTATTGAAAGATCATAATATTCCATTTTGGAATAATTAGATTATATTTTCTCCTCTCAAGAAAAAAATAGCGATTAGAGTGAGGTTATCCAATCCATTCCTCATCCTTCCTTTTTCTACCCCCTCCCCAGTCAAGCCCACAAAGACTATATTTGGTCACATGGATCTTCGAGTAAAAGACAGGGAATTGTCTGAATAGCCCTGACTCATAAAGCTCCTTCCAATGCCTTTTTCAGTGTCAGAGCTTTGTACTTAATGCAACTTCTACTAATTTTTTTCCTTATTACAATTGTGAAAAGTCTAATACCTTTACAACAATCTGAAAAGAGCTTACACAGAACAAAACACCCATTTATTCTTGGCATATTAAGAAATCTTTTCTTTGAACAATACATTTAAAATGCTATTTTCCCCAAATGCTTTTTTTTCTTTTAAGATAAGCAAAGCTCTAAGTGTTGAAAGAAACTATGATTTAGAGTCCCTACTAAACTGTCTTTATCTCAACCCATGGTTTTTCTCACTTTTACTCTTGCAATTCTCTCTCCAGTCCCACAAGTGGAGCAGTGAGGGAATGGCTGAGCCGAGCTGAGTTGTCAGTTTTGGCTCTGTTAAACTTGCTGGAGTGTAATAGGGCAGAAGATACTTTGTAAATATTTCTGTTTTCTTGCATTTTCCCTGAAAAGAGCTGGTTTTTAACTCTCTTAATTGCTCGTCTTTGGATCCAGCAGCGCCAGCAGCTGAACCAGACACATGTCATCAAATGCTGACTGTGGATCTTTTCCTTGCCGTGGGGAGGGCCTGAAACACCAGCTTGTCCCTGTCTGCGTTGGCAGGACAGGACTCCTTGTTGGTGTTTCTCTCACCAATAAGGAGGGGGGGGAGGGCTAAAGAAGAGAAAAGAAGATAAAAAAAGAAATGGGAAGAAACGTTAAAGCAAGAAGACAGCCAAGTTATACCTGCACTTCCAAAAAAAAAAAAAAATCCATCTATATTATCTAAAAAGCATGACCCGTCTTTTTAGATGTGGCAGTCAGTGCAATTATCAGGGAATGTATGACTTCAGTCTGGATTGTTACTAGATACAGCACTAAATGGTGATGCAATTAGGACAGCTAGAGCTACTTATTTCAGGATGTGCTATTTCAGCACCCCTGTGCTTTGCAGGGCCCTTTGCAAAGAGGAAAGAATGGTCTTTAAATACTCTGGCTACTGCTTCATTTTCAAGTGGGATTCAAAACACAGGTTTAGCTGATATATTAAAGATGGTTTGAAGCTGTTCCTTCTGACAGATGGTCTTTTTCCCAACAGCCCTCTGGAGAGGGGGCACTGGCAAGGCAGTTTGTCTCTAGCCTCACTCTGCCTGCTGATCCATCAGATCTTCATCTGGACACATCACACACAGCTGGCATCAAAATGCTGAGATTCTTTAACTCTGTTGAACAAACAGTCTGGCAGGTTTCTGCATTCATTGCACCAGTTTTGCAGAACAATTAATTGCCAAGCATGTACTAAAGGACGTTGGAATGGGCTGCCCAGGGAAGTGGTGGATTCTCCGTCCCTGGAGGTTTTTAAGAAGAGACTGGATGTGGCACTCAGTGCCATGGTCTAGCAACCGCAGTGGTAGTGGATCAAGGGTTGGACTTGATGATCTCAGAGGTCCCTTCCAACCCAGCTGATTCTATGATTCTATGATTGTTTTTCATAGTTTCCTTAATTTAAAAGAAAAAAAAGTTCCTTTGCTGCTGAATAACCTCATCAGTAACGCCATCTGACCACCATTTCCAGGTGTTTTCAGCTGTGCCCATTGCATGGCCATTGCAGGGGCAACCTCTGGGCCTCCTGGGCATGGGGACTTCCTCAGGGCCAGCACCCCAAAGGCTGCCTTCTGAGCAGCAGCCCTTGCTTTAGAACAGCAGCAGGCCTTCCTTTACATGAGGAATGAAGATGAGTCTGGAGCACAAGGTCCTGTGAGGGAGCTGAGGGAGCTGGGAGTGCTCAGCCTGGAGAAAAGGAGTTCCAGGCGGGACCTTCTTGCTCTTTACAACTACCTGAAAGGCAGCTGTAGACAGTTGGATGTTGGTCTCTTCTCCCAGGTAACAAGCAATAGGACAAAAGGAAATGTCTTTGAGTAGTGCCAGGGAGAAGTTTAAATTGGACATTAACAAAAATTTCTTCACAGAAAGGGTTGCCAAGAATTGAAACAGGCTGCCCATGAAAGTGGTTAAGTCAACATACCTGGAGGTATTTAAAAAACCTGTGGATGTGGTGCTTAGGGACATGGTTTAGAGGTGAACATGGGAGTGTTAGATTGAAGGTTAGGCTTGATGAACTTAAAGGTCTTTTCCAACCTAAATGATTCTAGGATTCCTAATGTGTGCATATCTCTAGACATCTGTTATTCATAGAAAACCAGGAATATTAAATATCATAGTTAGCTTTTTCCAGCAGTTTTGTTCGCACTTGTAGAGTTAGTTCCTGACTTTCTAATCAACAACCACAGAGCTCTGTTAAGCAAAGAGGCTACTGTGGCTGTAGGATTTGGTCAAGAAGATAAGAGAGGGAGAGAAAAAACCACAAAAACAAATCCCAGACATACAAATGTACCACAACAGGTTGTCAAAAATACTCAACCACAGTGTGCAGACTGGACAGGTTGACCCCTTAAAAGCATTCTTGGTCTCTAGAAGTAGTAACACACACAATGTTCAGGGGAAAATGTTTTTTCTGTGTTTCAACCAGACCTGGGTAGAGTAACTGTAAATGGCATATATCAATGGCAGGTGAGATGTGGCTAAGCACTTCTTTCCCTTTCTCCTCTTGGCAGAGAAAATGCAAGAATTCACACAGCAAGCAGAGAATAGGGAGAAGGGCTGAGGCACTTTTAAGCTACTTTTGTAATTTTGAGCTTTTCCAGAATTGGAGGTGGACCTTGTATAAATCAAGAGTGGTGGAGATAACTGTATTACAGGTCAGTTCCTTTTTATTGACATTAAAGAGGAAAATAAAGGTCATCTTATACAAAAGGAATAGGGAAAATATTATTTTCATATTACCAATTTGTGAAATTGTGCATTTAATCTATATTCAGACTATTTCCAGTATGAAATTTGAAATGAAAATATACATGCTTGATCTTCCTCCTGCATATAACTCTTTTATCAACTCATTGAAAAGTTTAATAGGTCTCTTTACTTGCAGATAAATGAAAGTAGATGTAAAGGGGAAACAGCAATGAAGCTCAACTCCTTGTAATGGAAGTGCCATCTAGATAAAATACCATGGCCAAGCCTTCCAAGTTTTCAGAAGCACATAAAAAGGGAAACTTTAAATGTTTGTTCTGATTGTTACAACATCATACAACTCCTACGCAACATGGATGAGATAGTCTAAACCAATCTGGCAATACCCCTTTAATATTGAAAAATTCTGCATTAATTATGCAATTAATTCTGCAATTAAGTATGCATGAATTCTGCCATAATGCTACTTGCTTAAAGGGAAGATGCCCAGATGACTTTATGCCTTAAAGATATCTGAGGACATATCCTTAAGGAAAGAACTCCACTAAGTACAACAGAGGAAATCAGCTGACACCAGTCACTGCAAGTGATCTTTTACCCTTTTCCATATATTTGCTGCATTGTATAACTGAGTTGCTTATTTATCACTGAAGAGAACCACAGACAAAATGTATACTATTTTTAACCACTTGCTGCCTATTTATGCTTGCTATCTTTGCCAGGTTTTTGCCAACAAAGAGAGCAGTCTGTCTTTCTACACAAGCTGAAAGAACAGTTGAAAGACTACATTTATAACCCTCCAGATTTAAAAACAGTTAACCCCAGAGTTCCACAGTATCTTTTATCCGAAACTTTTAAATAATATTCTGTAAGCCACTGATTTATGAATTAACTGATCTGTATCACATGAAGGATTGGAGATGTTTAAAAATAAACCTGTCCTCTGCTGGAATGGAATAATCTCTATTTCTCCTCATTAGAATATTGCTGCAAATGTTTCCTCCTATAGATAGCACAGCAACAGCTCAACAGTGGATGGTAGCAGTAGGACAGTTCAAGGCAAAAGCAGCACAACTTCTAGCTAGAGCTGCATGAAAAATTTAGGTGGGCAGAAAGTAACTATCAAATTGGAAATTCTTCAAGACAAGGGAATTATACTTAATCTCCATGAAGATTAACAAGGAATCTTTCCTGTGCTCACACACCTGAGACTTCAGGCAATACTAAGATCACCATCCACAGCTTGCCATGCTTCGGTGGAGCAAAGGGCACACTAGTATCTGACAGGGCAAGAGGAAATAGCCTCAAGTTGCACCAGGGCAGGTTTAGATTGGATATTCAAAAAAATTTCTTCACTGAAAGGGTTATCAAGCACTGGAACAGAATGCCCATGGAAGTGGTGGAATCACTGGCCCTGGAAGTGTTCAAAACATGTGCAGATATGGCACTTGGAGACATGATTTAGCAGTGGAACCAGCAGTGTTAGGTTAACAGCTGGACTTGGTGATCTTAGAGGTGTTTTCCAACCTTAATGATTCTCTGATTCTGATTCACAGTCAACTCTTTTTCTCACAATGGATGCCCCATGGAGAAAATTTCTCTTTCAAAAAGATACCCAGTCTATCACTTCTGAGAGATCCTTCAGACTTGCATCATTATGACTGTAGGCCAGAGCAGAAGTGAACATGGAAAACAAAATCACTCTCTTCCAATGCTGACAGATAGTTTATGCTGAATCAAAGAACTGATGTAACTTTTAACCTCTATTGAATCTTTGATAAAAATAAAATAACATTAATAGTAATTATGAAAAATTGGCTCTGGAGTAGTGTTCCATGTACAGCTGCTCATCAGAAAAAGGAGCCAGATGAATGTCACTGTATGTTAGGAACATGATTCCTAGTAAACAAAAGGCAATATAAAGTAAAGAGGCAAGTGTTCAAGAAGTGTTTGGACAATGCTCTTAAACACATATTTTATTGTTAAGCTTGCCCTGTGTGGAGTAAACATTCGGAATCAATGATCCTTGTGAGTCCCTTTCAGTTCAGGATACTCTGTGATTCTACAGTCCCAGGAATGTGAGAAACACCAGTTCACAAGCAGCAACTGTCATACACATCTGATGTCTTCAAATTTAGTTTAATTCATATATGAGTTATTGAAATGTGAAATGTTAAAACAGTTAGCAAAAAATCTAACACCAAACAACTTAGAGAACCAACCAGAATGCTTCATAAAGTCCTAATAATTTTATGACCCTATAAAAATATTTGAATTATTTGGATTCCTTCAAATGAAGTGTAATGCTATTAAATACCTTCTCAATACCCTCTAGTGGAATTCTAGCACCTTCTTTGCCTATAGCTAATCTAACAGATTTAACATCAGTGTGAGTGACTTGCACTGAAGATTGAACAAGTGACACAATTTATGATTTTCATCCATTGCCCAATATAAAATACATGCTAATGTGATAATGAAACTACTCAGTAAACCAAAAATCATTGTACACTGATGTGCTATCAATGAGGCAAATAACATTGATGCTCCTTTTACTGAAAAATACTCGTGTCCTTTTCTAAGAACAGTTTGACAGATTTTGTTTTAGAAGTTCTTTGGACCAGAGACTATGTGAGTACACACATGATGTCATTTCATTTTGGAAATGAACTTTGCTCAGGTAGAATTCTGAATCTAAAAATAACTGTCAAATAACAGCTCAGTAGCAGCATGGATGTACAAAGGCAAGAAGCCTAAATCATTTAAGACCTCACATGCTGCAACAGGTAACTCACATAGTGGGCTAGAGGGCAGCAGAATATTACATCTCTATCACATGCAGTGGAAATGCTTATATTATGAAAATTTTTACTTTTACTGGAAAAAGTAATATGGAGACAAATAGGAATGGGTTTTCATTGCTATCCTTATGATGATGATGATGATTACCAAACTTAAAAAAAAAACCAACTCTTCAATGTTCATTTGCCTTCCTACACTTAGATACAGCAAAAACAAAAAAAGAAAATTCAAAGAAACACTGTCAGTACTAATTCTCTCCTTCAGAGTGTAGCTATGACTTGGGAAAGTTAAATTTCCCTGTGCTTTTGGCCTTTTGACGTTAAACTAGCTCTAAAGAGAGAGAAACTACATTTTTAAAAGGAATTTAACTGATGTCAGGTTTTGCCCTCAGAATCACAGGGACAGAAACCTCCACTTATTCACATAAGATTCTTTTCAGTGTCCAAACTATGCTCTAACAGTGGTCAGAAAAATCAAGGCAATTCTGCATCTGCAAAAATCTCAGTCTGTGTATAAAGATTGTCAGGAAGTCAATGAATGCCAGTTTAAGCAAGTATTTTCACATGCATATCTGAGATAGACTAGATTAAGATGTTGATTTATTTCAGGGAGAAGGTCACTTGTCCTATGGCAGCTATTTTTTTGGTGATTGTTACAGCTGTTTGATTAGAGTTACTTAACAGTTCATATCTAGCTGAATTGGTGGCACTAAAAAGCTAGATTTGGAAGTTTTAAACATTTAACTTTTTTATTATTACTTTTTAAAAACAAATAGTGTTTTTTCTGAAACTGAAATTTACCATGCATTGATAAGCTGATTAATGTCTCATTATCATGTGAAGAGAAATCATTAATGTCTCATTATCATGTGAAGAGAAATCAATCTATTTACATTATATTTGAGAGCTACAGACCCCCACAAATAGCATACATCTCTTTTGTATGGTGACTTGCAGTTGTGCAAGGTCATGGAGCACAACTGCTGTATCTGCCCACTTTAATTCCATCTGGTTTGCTGCCCAGGATAACTTTCTTCTGTGTTCCCAGTGCCTGATGATTTAGAAAGTCAGGAGATGCTCCAGACATGAGGAAGTGAGCTGCACTGTCACTTGTGCTTGTAGCACAGAGACACTTTTCAGACTGCTGTTTTTGCTACTGTTGATGCTCCTGAAATCACTGTCATTACCAGTTGATGGGGCATTCATTGCAGATGGCTGCTGTCAGCAGTGATACCCATTTTTGGTGGCTGCAAAAACATCATGGTACTTGAATTACCCTCAAGCTCACCCTTCAGATGGAGTCTCCAACATATTTCTGGAAAAGTTTACACACTCTCTGCTAGGCGTGACATGTGGATAGACATTCAGGCCTATCACTTTTCAAACTCTACCATCCTTTATAATGTTCACTTGAATGGGGTGTGCCCTTGCTTTATGCATTTGTCAGTGTAGGATAGCCACATGTTTAGTAGCGAGAAGCATAGTATGAACTGTTCTCACAGGTTTAAAACTATATCTCACAAACAAATTTTTTGTACTTTCTACACCAGAATGCTCTGTAATGACAACATATAATATGTGCCAGATCTGGAGTCTTTCCAGAAGTACTGCCTGAGTTATCACATGGTGGAAAAACATTTGAGCTCCTTGTTTCATGCCCTAAAACAAAACAAGGACAACATTGTCACAGTTAAATAACAGAAGCAGCCAGGAAAATGATCTTCAGATTCTTTCATAAATTTTACCTCTGGGCTGATAAGTTCTGTAATCCTGTAAAGCAATTGTTTTGAACAGTTAATGAGCCAAAAAGTGGGAGGACTTGACTTAATAGTCATAAATATGTGCTGGAAAACCTCTCACTCACACTGATGGGAGCTACACGGACAAAGACAGGGAATGCACAACTACTTAACTAAAGGAATTATCTCATTCACACACTAACTTGGATCTTTACTTAGAATATCAAAAAACTTACTTGGAGGATCCAAATCTTCACACAGAAGGATTTCAGTAGAAACTTGGGTTTAGGGGTAGGGAAAAAAGGCTCTTTCATAAAAGCTAACGGAAAAACTTACTCAGAAACTAACTGAACAGCAGGCAAGCCTTTAGGAGGTCAGTGTTGTAATGAGCATCTTCCCTGCGCATGAATATATCTTTGAACTCTGTGCAAATTTTCAGTCTAGGTGTTGTTGAGAACTGTTGCAAAAGTCACAGTGTCAAAGTTTAAGCGCTCACATCAGTTCGTCAATGTAAGCAGAAGAACAGAGAAAACCTGGTGCTGTTCTCAGTGACTTTTGAACTTCCAGCCAGAACTCAGCAGCTTCTCTGACGTAGATGGTACCAAAGTGTCTTATAAGTGATTATTATACCTTATACAGCCATCCTTACCATTCTGGCATTTTCATGAAACACCTTTGTAGTCTTCAGAGTGACTGCTCAAATCAGCAAATGTCTCAAAACATACTTATGTTTAGCCAGTTGTTCCGGATGTTAACTGCTTGTTAAATTTCTTTGATAGAGAGAGCACAAATTATCCAATTACTATTCCTGGGTGTTATTGGTATGACAGATTTTTCAATTTTCTATTTCAGTTTTCTATTAAAAACATAGCAAGCCAAAAAGAGGGATCAGAACATCTTGAACTCTTGCCATTTGAGACAATGACATTTTATAGGTTGGAAGGAGAGGAGTAACAGAACAGAAGCTAATGCACAACTTTTTTCATTAAGTGAGGCAATATACAGGAAACACTGATTCAGCATAGTTGTACTGAAACTTAAAAATACTTCTATTCATTGTTTCTAGTATCTACCAAACAGAAAGGAGACAAAGAGCAGCAATATTATACTTTTCACTTTGATATCCTTAAGAAGTGTATAGACCTAGATGAAAAAAGTGAAGAGTGTAGGTTTTTGGAAGATGAAGAAAAATGTTCAATATATCCCAACCTTTCAAGAGGCAAGTAAAGCATATGGGTATAGCATGTACACTCCTGAAGGGATGTGCAAGACTTTTAAAGGATGAAGGAAGATGCAGCTATCCCATAACTATCAGTGAACAGCGAGGTAGAGAAGTATATTACCTATGTCATCATCATCATCATCACATATTACCTACGTGAGAGAGCAAGTAATGCACAGAGACAGTCCAGCAGTCTAGGCCCATTTCAGAACAGACAGAAAAAAGTATACAAAAGTAGAGCTCTCTGCATGATGGGATACTGCATGGGAACTGTTGACTGCAGTACTGACACTTAAAGCTCTATGTTTTTATCATCATGGAGTGTGGGATGGTAGGATCAAAGCAGTATTGTCAGATTCAAATCCACTAAGATGGTTTTGCAAGAAGGAAAAAACATCCAGTTTTGAAACTGCCTTCTCATGTAATTCTTTTTTGGGCATTTTTTTTTCATCTTCTTTGTTTGTTTGCTGGTTTTTGTTAGTTGGTTAGTAATTTACTTGAAATAATCCTGAGTATAAGCATTTCTTACTCCTATCAGAATTAAACTGAAGAAATATTTGAAGAGCAGCACACGTGATTCTGAGTTTGCAGCCCTTGGAGGTAGGGACTTTGCACCCTTCTCATCCATCTCAAATAGATCTGCAATTTGTTTCTTTATGATTGTTTTCAGTGGTTATAAAACTTGGGCTTTCTATTTGCCTTACCGTATGATACCACAAAACAGACTCGTTCACGACAGTCTATATTTACACACCTCATGTTCGCTCAGCACTATAAAGCAACAACATAAAAACAAGCAGCTACAGCAGTTATTACAATCTCCAGTTAGTAAAAGTCAATCAGCTTTTGGCCTCATGACATAACATAACAGGTTATCTTCAGAAAGAGCCATTCCCAGTGTGTGGGTTGTCATCATATTGTGATGATTACTGATCCAGTTCCATATGTGGTGCACAGTTAAGACCACAGGAGATGACAATGGAAAAATAGAAGAGAACACAGAAGTTTTAATGTTGAAAAGCATAACAAACTGGATGGATTTTTTTACAGTTACTTTGTCTCACTCCTTTCTGATTCATAATACAAGAGCATTATCCAAACAAATAAGTAAGCTCAAAAAATGCATAATAAAGTATCATAATCGAAAGGATGAAGGGAAATCTCTCTCTCCTTCTCTGTTTACTGGAAATGCCAATACATGACAAATAATGCAATCTGATTTAATGTTATTAAAATAGAGAAGATAATATGCTTAGTTTTGTTGTCTTCTACACTGTATGATATGGTAAGATGTTTCAAAATCGTGTGTATATAATCCTCCACCCCAGAACCTTCCAGTAAAACAAAAAGCTTTCTTATAAAATATTTTTGCAATGAAATATCTGCTGTTTGGAAAGTTAAAAAATGAACTAATTAAAACTTTTTTAAATTGTCATCCTCAGAACATGTCAATTCTATTTAATAAACTATTGTTGCCCTCTAGTGTTCAAACACAGCTTGTAAAGGCCCCTCCAGAAAGATCCAAACTGGTCACCTAACAATTCCCAATTTGTTCTTAATCTGACACAACCAGTGGATGGCAAAAAAAAAAAAAAGGTTTAAGTGTTTCAGTACACCTGACTAATACCTTATTGTCTTTGCTCAAGCATAAAAAAAGGTTTTTCATGTAAAGTTCTTTTACTCAAGTATTGTGAAAGGCCACTCACCAAATTAGTTATGGTACTTGTGCACCTTTCTGTCTTACTTCTGCCTTTCACTGTGCTTGACATGCATTGCTGATTGGGTTGGAGGGCAATGTTTTAATGATATTAGTCAATCTGTAGAATCATAGAGTGGTTTGGGCTGTAAGGGACCTTAAAGCTCATCTTGTTTCAACCCCCCTGCCATGGACTGGGACACCTTCCACTAGACCAGGTTGCTCAGTCCCATCCAACCTGGCCTTGAACCCTTCCAGGGATGGGGCAACCACAGCTTCTCTGGGTAATCTTCTCCAGTGCCTCACCACCCTTAGGAAGAATTTTTTCCTAACATGCAATTTATACCTACCCTCTGTCATTTTTAAAGCCATTCCCCCTTGTTCTATCACTATATGCCCTTATAACATGCCCCTTTCCAGCTAAATACATGCCCAGTCCTCTGAACAACCTTGAGATGTATCTGCTTGTCTTCTCTTGAACATTTTGCTACTGTACTGTAACTTATCAATTAACAGCAACCATCTTTCCCTCCAACAAATTACAGCAGAAATGCACAGTGAGGATTCAGAGGTTGTTCTCAGCACCTCTCCTGCAACAAGCTGCTGTGAGCTCACCTGCAATGTAGAAAGCTACTCATGAAGTTTTAGTTCTTATGAGAGTAAATTATGGTCAACCTAAGATCTGCATCTGCATTTTTACAGCTAGGCCTAGTACTTATCAGTCTGTGAACTCATTTCCTAAAAATGTTGTTTCCTCTTATCACGTTCCTTGACCAGAAACCTCTGAAAATGTCTATTAAAAAAAAACCTGAGGTTAAACAAAGTGCAGTCAACAAACAAGCTGATGAATTTGAGATACTTTTCTTTTGCAATTTTGTTCACCTTTAAGAAGTTATCCAGAGTGTTTTTCATTTACATAACAGCTGGATTTGTACCTATAAAGCAATGTGCAGCACCCTCCATAGTAAGAATTCAACTTCTTGACATTTCTTTGATCTCTGAATGGAATTTTCAGGGAATTTTCTTAGAGCTTTCAGAAAACTTGCCTTGAGGCCATTTTTGGATCACGCCTGCTTCCCACCACACTAAGCTTGACAGATCTAACAATCTCTTGGATGTGAGTCACATTTCATATTTTGTAATAGAATTGCTCCCTTGCATCTCTGCCATGATGTTTGTTGTTGATTATGCTGCCTGACATGGATACTTTGAAATCTAGCCTTTCATTCTAAAAACAGGTTTAGACTGAGTGCATGCAAAGGGAAATCAAAATAATATGAACTGGAAGTTGTGGAGCAAGCAGTAGATGCTCCCAGACCCTCTCACTGTTGCAGTCAGGGAAACACAGATAATCACAGAATTGTTTAGGTTGGGAAAAAACTTGGAAGATCATCAAGACCAACCGCTAATAAGTTGCTATACTTATTACCAGTCACATGAAGAGGACCCTAGAAGTGCAGCGGGTGTGCTTTGAGAGCCAGCAAGAGCTCTGTGTGTTCAGGAGGGACAGCAAGTCCAGCACTGACACACACGGTCCTTTCGAGAGCCACTAACGAGGGAAGCAGGTGAATGCCAGAAGCATGAAGATAATGCAGCCTTGTCCATCTGTTCCTGCTGACTGCAGGAAACCTCTTTGAGATGTGCACCCTCCAACAACATAGTCACCATTTTTCTCTAAAACTTTTTTACCTCTTGGTAGGAGCCCACAAAGGAGCCCACACCTTTCTGTGTGTCTTCTGCCAATAATACAGCTGTTGTCCTTGCTAAGCCCACTCACAGGTTTCTCCCCCTTCTTGAGATGTTGAGTCTCAGCAGTCAGGGATTTAGGTGTATTAGAACAAATTCTCTGTCGTGCATATGCCAAGTCACTTGGTGACGCAGTTTGTCACAAAAGACCTTGACTGTAGCTTGCTTTACTTTCGGAAGATAACTTTCTCTCTGATACACATTGCACAAATCCAAGCCTGAAAAGGGCAAATTCCACTCTTTGGAAAAGGCCAATTCAGATTTTTAGTATGTGGTTTTAAGGACAGCTCATGATGTATGCAGAAAAAGAACTTTGAAGATATGTATATAACTATAAATTATATGTAGAAAAGGAAAATTAAGCTATGTTATATGTAATATAATTTTTACTGTTTGTACCTAAAACCATTTGGATGCAAAGCTCTATTACTAAGTATTCCTTTAAAGCTACAAATAGAGTAAATAGGATTGCCAGGCAATCATGTAACACTATGGCATTTGGTGCAAATAGCGCTGAAAACACCCACGTGTTGCACAGGTACTCAATTTATTAGGTGTACTTCTATTTCACTAATCTTGTCACAGTACAGATTAAGCTCATGAAATGCTTTTTCTCCTTAAATATAAGACCTTCTTAGCTTAACTTGGATTTGAGTGTTTATTCTCAGGATTTAGCATAAATCAAAAATGATAGACATTATAGTTCAGTGTAGAAAGAGCATTTCTTTTCCCCACCAAAACCATATCCTGCCTTCTGCTTTGCCATTAGAGGAGAGAAAGGGAATCCATCCTTTTCTGAGATTTCAGTATCTACTGTTCCATTTCAGAGTTGCCCTCTCAAAAGTTACATGCTCCTCAAAATTTTATTCCCTCTCCCCATCAGACATCAGAATACATTCCATTGATCAAGTAATCCAGCCTGGTATAATGCCTCTTCTGAAGAGATTCATGTATTTTCTTCCCTGTCAGTGCAATAACCAGCAACAAGAACATCACCCCAAAAAGCAAAGCTGCTAGAAGGCTGCTTTTCTCCCCCAGCTGAACAACACTTTTCCCTCTCAGAACACCCTCTGACAGGTAGCTTTCTGAGTCAGATGGGTCATAACCCTGAAGGTCATTTTGGGAAGATATGGGGGAATCACTAGTAGAGAGAATGAAACCTGAAAAAGAGGAGAGGGTTACATGGCTAGTATCATTGGAAGAGACAGCTGCTGGCTCAGGAGATGTGGTTGGAGTCCTTAGCCCTGATGGAGCAGTAGTAGATCTGGAATTTGTGGTTGTAGAAGTTGTGGGACTGGAAAGAGGAACACGAGTAGCAGCGATGCTGGTGCCAGGGACACCAGGTTTAGCTCCAGCGGCTGTGGTAGGCGGAGAGGGAGCTGTGGTGGTGGTGATTGTAGGTTCAGCAGCACCAGGATGCAGAGAGGTTGTACGAAATTCCAACCGGGCCGTACTTGCAGGCAGAGGAGTAAGAGTAGTACTGCTGGTTTCAGGAGCACTAGGCTGAGTGGTGGGGAATGAAGCAGTGGGGTTTCCAGTGTGAACAGCAGAAAACATGTTTGGTGGCAGATTAATTACTTTCTGCCTTGGGATGGAATCTAAGTTCTCAGACTGTTTTGCCCTTTGAGATTCAGGAAAATCTGTATGAAATTCAATGTTGTCTAAATGCTTGCCTATGTGGTTCACGGGTTCAGATGCCTGATGAAATACAGATTGTTGCCAAGTGGCAGTATGATTCTGATGGCTATTCTGAGTGTGAGAAAAAATCGTTCCTGCATCCGAAGACAAAGAATACTCATTTGAAGAAAAGTTCTCAGTTTTGATAGATTTATCCTCTGGGGCCTGGGTGTCTGGAAACAGAAATACCAGTATTTAATTATTAAATCTATTTTTGACTAATATAGGTTTACTCAATTTGTATTACTTAGAAAGAGAGGCATAAGGGAGCTCCAGGAGGTAATGACTAATGAAACTGAGGCATCATGAACTTCTTTTCTTTAAAATATACACAGTGACATTTAAATTCTACGTCAAAAATACCTGTCAGCCTCAAGCCTCATCACATCAGACCATGACTGCAACTTCTTACAGAATTTTCCTCTGCAGTGATCATCCCAGTGTGATTAGTTTATACCTACATTGCAGGCGTGTAAGCATTTATTTAGAGGTGAAAAGCAGAGTGAATAGGCTCACTGCCTTCAAACCATTCTCAGCCTCTGTGAGTTAAGAAGTAGATATTATCAATGTTACTTCTGTCAATTTTTTTGTTAGATGTACATTTCCACCTAGTTAATATGATTAGATACAGCCCTTTCTTGTAATGTCACCCTGTGCCTGACACAATTCAATTCACATTCAAAAATTGTTTTGTGATACAAGGTGGCAATAACATCTCCATTTTTATAGGACACTTTATACACATACTGATTTGTAGGAATGACCTGAGTTCCAACTGCTGTGCTTGAAGACACTGCTCCAAGAGTATGTGAGGTACTGGCAGAGAAGACCTCCATGAGAAGCAGACTACATTTTATAAATTTCTCCAGAAGTTCATATGTATTCCTTGCAAAACAGGTGGCTGATGTCATTTAATAGAATTTGGAAGAAGAAGAACAACAGTGTTATGTGACAGAAATACTATAAAAATTATAATCCTAGCAGCTACCTGACTTTACACAGTACTACAGAAAGTATTTGGGTGAACACAAGTTCTTGGAAATACCGGCTAATTGTTCATTCAGATTTTATATATCTATATATGTATATGATTTATAATTATATTCATAATATAAAAATACAATATATATTTATAACAATTCAGCTGCTGCACAGAACATTTAAAAGGGAACATGCTCTCAAATAGTTCTGACTCTCACTCATTTGTTTTTATCATAGAAACAAAGAGGTTTGTTAACTGCAGTGGAATTGAAATAAATTTTAAAAAAGTCCATTACATTTTCATTGTCACTTTTTTCTCAAGTAGGATCTCTTATCTAGAGCGATGGATATATTTCAGTTTTACTATACGAGCAAAGAAGCCTACTTGGCTGCTGTTTTAATATATCTTTCCAAGCCTTAAGACGCCACAAAAAAAAAAATGAAGTGCAAAAAAAGCCAACCCCAAATAACAAACCAAAAAGCTAGCAATGCTAAAGAGTACAGCAAATACTTCATTTGAATCATGGGCACAATTTTATCTTAATCTTCCATCAGACATTGACTTTATAGTATTTTTTGTCTCCGTTTTAAACTACAAGCTCCCAGATGCAGTGGCCCAAAACTGTCACATGCAAAGTACAGCTGGGGTATTAGGATAGATGTTTGTTGGTAAGAAAGAACAAGGGCACTATATGAATCAAACTTTAAAAGGAGCTGAAAAAAATAAAATGGTCTTTCTGATATGTCAAATCCAATATGCTTCATTAGAAACCAAACTTCAGGTTGTCACTCTTCAAAAACAAACTAAACACCTCCTGAGCATGTGTTACTTCACAAGCCATAGGTTGTTTCCATTCATTAACAGCCACAAGGATAGTCAAAAAAAAAAGAAAAAGCTAAATTTTATTACTAATGTAGCATCAGTATTTTAAGTTGCTTTATTACCAATAAATTATCTTTCCCCCTTTTATTCTGGTTTTCAGTGTAACCACATATACATCCTCATATGAAAGAACAAAGTTTGAAATGTTTGTTGGTAATATGTTTGTTGACACTGCTCAGGTGCTATCTTTGAAAACTTATTAGGAACATAGGGTAAATAAGCTAGGATAATCTTTCTCTAATTCAATGTTCACAGAAGCTAAAAACTGCAAAATGAAAGAGAGGTAGTATATGCAATCGAGTTGTTCACTCAGCATTGTACTATATGCAGAATGAAAGCACAATTACATTTCTCGTTCCTTTGTTTGAAACTCTGATATTCTTGTAGGGGAGAAAGAGCTGGAGAAAAGAGTAGTTATAATAATAATTTTATGGGCATGCAGTTCATTTGTTGCACATTGCTTTTGCACAATTCCTGTGTGACTGTGCTTGCACAAAAACACTTGGTAACATTATATGAGTAATCTTTCCATATATCATGCTGTTGCTCCTTGCAAATAGTTCCTCTTGGAAAAGCTCTCTTTTTCAGCAGGAGTTGTTTCTGGAAATATGAAATTTTTGCTCTCTCTCAAGCAGCCATACTGAAACCACCTTGTAAACTCTTGGCAGGACAATCTAATTATCAGTTTCTTATCTGAGCTGTTCAAACAAGTCTGGTGCAAGTCAATGTCAATCGACAAACATGCCTTGCCATTAAAAATCCCACAGCCTATGACAGAGAGCGAGAAATTCCTGAGTGTGCAGCCCATATACCATAAAGCTTCCAGTTTAGAAAATTTGCTTCTGCACTTCAGGTTCTCTTACTGAAAACAGAAAATAATGATTACTATTGCCAATTATTCATCAGTGTAACATGAGCCCTTTAAAAAGGGCATGGTATTTCCACTGCTTTCAGTGATACTCTCCATCGTTACATCCAGGAAATCTTCCTTCTTGAATATATCAATATGGCAGCAGCTTCTTTTTGTTTTAAGCAAGGGCAAATGATGAGGAGTTTTCAATCTAATGTGAAGGAATTTTATAAGGGTCATGGTGTTATTCCAAGCAGGAAGCTGGGCCCACAAATAAGCTCACCACACACCTGCTCCTCCATTTTCCACAAAGCAAAGGAGCAACATTCTCAATTTATTGGGCTTGGCTTAGAACACTTTACTAAAAACACACAAAAAACCATTTTCTGGCCACTACTGAAAGTTCACAGGTGGAAAAGTCCTCTAGTGTGGGGGCTATTATTAAAATTATTATTATTAAATAATCTCACTATTATTTACCTGTAGTTATCTTGTAGCTCACAAGTCCTGTTGCAGGTTTCATCAGACAAGCCTCTGTGGTAGGGCAGTAAAAGAGGTAGCAGTTTGGATGTGCTTTTGTTCTTCCAGCATAAAAAATCATCAAATTACATTTCTTGTCTCCTGCAAAACATAATAAATGTGTGTTACAGCAATAAGAACTTTTATAGCAGTATGATAATGAGCTCTATTTTGTTAATTTTTCTTCATGTAAGAGGAAAACTACTAACTCATAACATCCCTACAGGAAAAACAGCCAAGGAATACAAAAGAACGGCCTACGGCCAAAATACGAAAGATCACACCTTCCTCTTCCTGTACAAATAAAGTTGGGGAAATGATGAGTCTAATCCCTCATCTTCCCCTTACCTGTACCACAATGGCACCACTTTATATAACGATTTCTCACTTACAAATCCTGATAAATCTGAAAACCTCCTTGGTAAACTCCTGGGGAAGAAAATTATTTATACATTTTTCCTTATCACATCCCAGGAATTGCCTGTCTTGTTGCTGCCTGGGAGGGTCACCTTTACCTCTGTAGTTTCTACTTGCTGCTTTGCCTCCTACTGCTCCAAGAGCTTGATGCAAACCAACCAGCACAGAGAAGGGTAAGCATTCTCATGTTTTGCTAAAATTAAATACAAAAATGTCAGTGCAAAATATTGGTCACTTTTTAGCGCATCTACTAAACACAGCCTAGGCATCTTGGGCTTTGGGGATCTGAGTTTTTAACGCTTAAAACTACCACAGTTTCCATGATGCAACTATTTTCCTGAACACCCCGGGGGTCTTGCGTTGAGATCCAACATCACGCTTGGCTAAAGAGGGTAGCAGCCGCAAGCGGGTACTATCGAAACCCGAAAGAAAGGATAAATTGACGTTCCTACGCTGAATACGGAGAACAGCGGCTGAGCACCACGCGAGCCCAAACCCCAGAAGTAATTTCCCAGGCGCTGGCAGGCGCTGGCGGAGAAGGCGGCCGAGGTTACCTGCGAGCCCGTCCCCGGAGCAGCAGGCGCGGGCACAAGCCCCCGCGCTGGGGACGCGAAGCGGCTCCGCGCCCCGGACGCCTCGGGGCAGGGACAAGTCTATATCGATGATGGAATTCTCCATTTTCTCCGCGGAACACTCCTGACTCAGGGACGGCCCGGCCATCACACAGGTGATCACCAGCAGGCGAACGGACCACCGGCTGCCCCCCAGGGACATGGTGACCGGGGCGGGGGCTCGGCGCGGCCCGGGACGCACCGGGCGGGTTTGTTTCCAGCTGCGCGGAGCGCTGGCGGCCGGGGGAGCCGCGCCGAGGTGCCTCTTCTGCTCCCCGGGCGGGGAGGCGTTTCTGGGGGCACCTTCGGGCTGTCCCCCCTGCCGCCCGGTGGGGGGAAGGCAGCAGCGGGGCCAGGCCTGGCTCGGCAGGGTGCTCAGGGGAACCGCGGGTGTCCCGGCACGTCCGGGAGGAGGGACCGCGGGAGGCGGGTCCGGGCCGCCTGCCTGCCCTCCTCCTCCCCCCTCGGCCTGCCCCCTTCCTGCTCTTCTGCCTTCCTTCTTGCTTACCTGCCTACCTGCTCTCTTCTTGCCCTTCTCCTGCCTTCCTTCTTGCCTACCTGTCTGCCTGCCTACCTGCCTGCCTACCTGCCTACCTGCCTGCCTACCTGCCTACCTGCCTGCCTACCTGCCTGCCTACCTGCCTGCCTACCTGCCTGCCTGCCTACCTACCTGCTTACCTACCTGCTTACCTGCCCTCTTCCTGCCCTTCTCCTGCCTTCCTTCTTGCCTTTCTATCTGCCTACCTACCTGCCTATCTGCCTTCCTGCCTGCCCTTCTGCTTGCCCTCCTCCTCCTTTCCTCCTCCCTACCTGCCCTCCTACTGCCCTTCTGCCTGCCCGGCAGGGCTGCGGGGGTGTTCCAGCTCCTCCAGCTGCTTGCCGGCGCCAAGGGCTCTTCCTGAGCATCAGACACAAAGGCAAAACCACACGGTGAAATTCTTCGTTTGTCAGGCTATTGTGGTTTTGCCCACAGTCAGATCTGCTTTTGGAGGCTGTAATGAAAGTGATTAATATGCATATCCTGGACTAAACGGACATGGACGTATTTCCCTGTCTATGTAAGAGACTCCTTGCTACCTGAGCAATCCTGTTCAAACACAGCCAAACACAGGGTGTTTGCAGAATGGGAGTTGTACACAATAGCCTGTCTACTAGGACTGGTGGCTTAGCCATTCCTCCCTCAGCTATCTCTGTGAAATTGCTTGCTTAAGTAATGTTTTTGCTTGGAAATTTTTCATTTCCTTTTTTAAATTTTTTTCTTATTATTTTTGGGATGGTGTTTAGGAGTAAAAGTAGCCCAGAGACAAATGAGTGCAAAGAATAAAAGGATTGTAGGACACATTCCTTCTTTTTCAGGAAAGAGACCTTTAATGTAGTTTCCTGTAAATAAAAGACATTTTCTTTCTAGAGATGGTATATTACCTGAAGAGATACCAAATGGCAGGTTATTTTATATATTATAATGATTAGATGCCAAGGGATGGATGTTCTTGATGCCCAGTCAGTCCCCTTGGTCAACATGGCTGGGTTTTGGCTTTTTTCTGGACATGATTGTTCTAAGAGACTGAGCCCACCATCGCATTTTGCATCAAATGGCCATTTTGGGGCAATTCCTAATGTTTGGTTGTGATTCTCACATTCTTGCTGGGGTGTTTTTATCTGAAATTTTCAGCTACACTTGTTTAAGAAAATGTTTCTAGCCAGGCATTTCTCTTTTGGTAAACTGGTAACATTCATTGTTCAAAGAAAAAGTTGTAAGAGAATGTGAACACTTAAGGTGTCACCTATTAACTGCATCACACAGTGAATGACAATGGGAATGAATACTAAAAGTGAGCCCAGGTATTACTCCTACTATATGTTAGACAAAGTTGCATCTGCTACCTGCCTTTGCTTACAGCATGGTGGTGGTAGAAGCCAAGCAGAAAGAAGCTGAAAATTAAGTCTAAAGGTCTGTCTGGGTTGGTGGTAAGGGTGAGGACACTTGTTCTTTACCAGGACTGTTGGGATAGTGTTAATGGTGTGAGGGTACTGTAATGATAGTGAATGTGAAAATATACACAGAGACTACTGTGGTGGGACAGGCACAGATGATTATGGGAATATGAGAGGGGCTGATGTGATCTATAATATGAGCAGGGCAGAAGAGATACTGGGGATAACATGACTGCCCTGCTCTAGCCACCATGGCTGATTTCTGCTCTTCCTGCCTCTTCTTGGTAGGCAGGTGCTCAGCCTCCCTGAGGAGACTAGAAGCAAATCTGTCAGGCTGCTGAGGTGCAGGGAAGCCAAGGTCCATCAAAAGCTATGCAGAAACCTTGTCTGCTGGCTAGGAAAGTGCCAGCCTTGCCCAGCAGCTGCTGTGCTCCCTTCACCACTGAGATGGGAAAGAAGGGAGGCTGAGAGAGGGAGAATGGAGGGACCCCCAACTCTGTGTCATGGTGCTAAGTCACTAAAGGTGTTTTCCTGCTTCTGTAGAGCACCTCTCTGCTTGAGAGCCAGTGCTCATGGTGAAACACTTGGGCACAGATAGGATGAACTTCTATTGTAACCTATTCTATTGGGTTACAAAAGTACATAGTACAGCATACAGCCTATAGCTAGCAAAAGGTGATGTTGGATTGGGCTGATGTTCTCATGAGATAGGAGTATCTTTTTGTGTTAAATTAAATCTTCGTGACAATTAGCAAAGGCAGCCAAGAAAAATGGTGCTGAGTTTGGTGCAGAGCTTTTGATGATGTTGGGCTTCATGCATGAGCAGAGAACAGGCTTGCTCAGAAGCTAGCACGCACCAGTGCTGGTCCTATTATAGACAATTCTTCTGTCACAGACAATTGCATGCTGCCTTTTCTGATTTGACTCCCAAATCTTCGTTCGCGAAGCCTAGCCATGAAATCTGAAATCTCAAAGTATGTTTTCTTTTCATTTTCACTTGTGTGTTTTCGGTTTGCTTTTTTTTTTTCTTTCTTTTTTTCTTTTTTCCTAAGCCTGACCTCCCTGTGAACTTTTGATCTGGGCTGCTTTTCCCTCACTCCTGGCACACTTGTATATAAGGCAGCTGGTGATGGATGTTGCCCAGACTGCTCCGTGCCCAGCTGTCTGGGGTTTGGCATGTTTGTCTTAGCAGAGGAGAATTAATACATGCAATTAAAGAAATCCCAGAATCACAGATTTGTTAGGGTTGGAAGGGACCTCTGAAGATTACCTAGTCCAACCCCCCTGCCAAGGCAGGGTCATTTAAGGCAGGTTACACAGGAACTCATCCAGGTAGGTTTCAATGTCTCCAGTCAGGGAGACTCCATGCCTTCCCTGGGCAGCCTGTTCCAGTGCTCTGCCACCCTCAGTGTAAAGTTCTTCCTCATGTTAAGATGAAACTTCTTGTGTTTTACTTTATAGCCTCGTCCTGTTGCTGGGCACCACCGAAGACTCTGGCACCATCCTCTTGGCACCTGCCTTTGAGATATTTATATGCATTAATGAGATCCCCTATCAGTCTTCTCTAAACTAAACAGGCCCAGCTCCCGCAGTCTCTCCTCATAACAGAGATGCTCCAGACCCCTCATCATCTTTGTGGCCTCTGCTGGACCCTCTCCAGTAGCTCTATGTCTCATACTGAGGAGCCCAGACCGGGACACGGTACTCCAGCTGTGCTCTCGCTAGGGCCGAGCAGCGGAGCAGGATCATCTCCCTCAACCTCCTGCCCAAGCAGATGAGGGATGCTCTGCACCGCCCCGGCCCGAGAGACCCATCCGTGCCCGCTCGCCGCCACTCCGGCGGGGCAGAAGCGAGAGACCCGTTCCGCTCCCCCTTCGCTGGCGGCCCCGAGCGCAGCCCCGCCCGCGGGCGGAGCCGCCGTGACCCGCCACCGCCGAACCCCGTGGGCGGGCGGCGGCCGCGGGCGCTTCCCCGGCGCTGCGGGAGGCGGGGAACGGCGGGCACCGCCATGGGAGCGGAGCAGAGCGCCGAGGCCGAGAGCCGCCCGGGCGAGCCCAGCGCCGCAGGTCGGTGCCCGGCGCCCGGCAGGGATGGGGGGAAGGAGGGAGGGAGGCAGGGAGGGAGACAGAGACAGGGCGCCGTGAACGGGGCTCGCCCGCCGTGAACGGGGGCTGCCCCCGGCGAACGGGGCTGCCGCGGGCGGTGGCGAGGGGCGGCGGCTGTGGATCAGGGAAGAGCTGTTTCCTTGGGAGGCAGCGGTGGGCGCCGGCCCGGCCCTTCCTGTGACGGCGAGGGGGCACCGCCCGGGCCGGGGGAGGCAGAGCCGGAGAGGTGGGAGCACCGTGGGCAATGTGGGTGTGGAGCTAAAGGAGGAGGAGTGAGGAGGGTGTCAGTGGTGCAGGTGTTTCAGAATCAGCTGTTACCCGATTTGGAAAGCGAGAAAGGAGCTTAGAGTCTTCCGGTGATCTCGGTAATGTGTTTGTACTATAAAAAGCATATCTGTACAATGTTAAATAGAGCAACATTCACGTAGGGTTGGATTCTGATGGAATCTGCTTATTAATTTGATTGTTCCCTTTTCCTCCCATATCCTTCCTTTGCATCTCCTTTGCCAGCCAAGCAACGCGCAAAAATGGACGACATTGTGGTGGTAGCCCCAGGAACACAATCCTCACGGAATGTCAGCAATGATCCAGATGTCATAAAACTGCAGGAAATTCCAACTTTCCAGCCCCTTTTGAAAGGTAGGTGATCGTTCTTCCTCTGTTTTTAAAAGCCGTCTTTTTTTTTTTTAATACCTAATGGAATGTGTGCTTTGTGTATCCTGAGGTTCCTACTGAAGTTCATATTTCTGTCCCTATTTTTCACTATCCCTCTTGTTTTAAACCTTACTTTCTTTTGTTCTGTCCCAACCTTCTAAATGGTGGATGAACTGGTCTAGAGATGTGCTAGTAATCTCTGCAGTGGAACCATCTACTATGAAGACAAAAGAGTTCCGAGCATACCAGCTTGCCCTGTACCACTGGTTGATGGGATATGCTATATTACATTCTGATATATAATGGATCACAGTCTCCAGTTTTGCTCCAGTTTCTTAAAATCAGTTGTGTGTTACTCTCTCAGAGTCATAACTACCTGTGTATGCATTCAGTTTTTTGAAATCAAGATATCTTATGGGAGTTTCCAACATAGAGCAGATTTTGCTCTTGTTTTTTTGGGGTGGGATACACGGACTGAGGCTTTTCTTTGTTTCTTTTCCTCACACTGTTTTTTTCGTACATCCCTTGCACTCATTACATGTTCTTTCTATTCTGTTCAAAGGGAAGTGAAGATTTCAATCAAAACTGTCAAGCCTACAGTGTAACAAAAACTCTTTGTGCATTTTGTGGCCTGGCTTCTAGCTATGTATTTTTTGAGGAGTCTGCACAGTATCATTAGTATCTGAAAGTCCCTTAGGAAGGGAGATGTCTGGAGCAACCTGCACAAATTGGTTTGGTAAAAGCAGCCTCCTCTTGGGTTCCTCTCCCTGGTACAGTGTGGGTTGGCAAATCTGGGTGGATGTACTGTGTAGTGGACACTCAGTGAGCCTGTGTTTTTTTGGAAATGCAAGGCCTGCTGTGTGTGCATACACGGGCATCAGCACTTGCTCATGCCTTGCAGGTCTGCTATGACAGAGAGGATGGAGCTGGGATGTTTAGCCCTCCCTACTGCTGGAAGAAATGATGTGGTGTTGTACAGCTGAGGGTTTAGGTCACTGATTCATGCATGGCTGCCGGGAAGTTATTGGAGCCACTTTGCCCTAAAGGCATCGCTAGAGGTAACGTAGCATCACAACATCACTTTTTGGCCAGAAAGTTGTTCCCTTTTTTTGTTTGTTTATGTCTGCTACATGAGGACCCTGGAACACGACTAGAAATTGTGGACATTATGACAGCCTATCAGGCAAAGCAGTTGGCATTTTGTTGGGTACTGATAGATAGGGTCCAGAAGTCTGCAGCATTGACTGCTGTTTTCAGCAGAAGAGGCAGAGAGGTAGGGAGAGCATTAAACAAAGCAGAGCATGCTTTGGCTGTAAAGCAAATGCTTTGTCCTGCTTTGTTTGTAAGGATCATGCCAGCGACAGCTTGAAATGTAAATGCTGGAACCCAAATCCACAAAAGAAATGAGAAAGTTTTTTATTAGGAGAGACCAAATTTCGAAGATGCTACAATATCTGGCACAGAGGTGGTTGCATATATGCAAGAGTGCGATGACAAAGGATTTCAGTTCCACCCAGCCTCAAACTGGTGAGCAAACCTGGGTTGCACAAGGCCTGTGGAAGGAAGTCCTGGGAAGTGGGACTAATGACCACTTCCAGGGGCAGTGTTCTTGTATATGTGTTTGGGTCACAAGGATACAGGACTTGGTGTGGGAAGTGAGGAAGAAGAGAGAGCAGCAGCCATGTGGCTGAGATGGAAAATTGGAAGGCACTGCCTTAGATGACCAGTCCAGGTCCTTCAACTCCTAAACATGCATGTGTTGTCTTGGTGACTGTGTTGCTTTCTCTGGTCTTACTTTGGACCTGCGGATGTATGACAGAAATCTTCCTTTCTGTTCCTATCACTTGGCCTGCTATTTCCCTAGAGTCTCCTGAGACTTGGTGGTATCTGGTGACTGCTCAGGAGTTTTGCATGCTGAATCGCTTTTGTGAATAGCTTTTTCAACCTCAAGTACTTGTTATTACTTGGACAACCAGACTGTGATACTTGTGTTCAGTACAAAAAGCAGTGTGTGCCTGTTGAGTGAGTTGACTGTTGAGGGACTACACATCTGCCACAGGCCCAGTTGAGAAGCTGTTCTGTTTTGGACTGGTCTCTTATCTGTATTCTTCACATGAAAAATTATTTGTCTGGAAAGGCTGAAGAAGTTTCAAGGTTTTAGGAGCTAATTCTAAAAACTTGTGCCTTGTGATCTGCCAGCTTGGGGAGCTGAAGAGGTGAACTTAGATTCCCTGTGGGCTTCATTATTCTATTTAGTTTCTCTTTGTCTAAGCAATGCCAAGCAGTTTTATTTTGCTTATAAGTCTCAAAAGAGGCCTAATAATTAAATAAATGGACTGGAAAAGCACATGGTCATGTAAAACACTGCATGTTCCTGAGAGGCAAAAACACTTGTTCCTCCTAGCCATACTGAGTTGAGTTTGTGATCAATGAAGCTGAAAATCTTTAGCATTGTGCACTCTTCACTTGGAAGAATATGCCAGTGTCATATCCATTACATCTTTCATACTATATTTTCCTCAACTTCTACAGGAAAAAATTGTACCTTAGAGTTACAACTATGAGCCCTTGTGAAAAGTCCCTCTCTAGCTTTCTTGTAGGCTCCCTTCAGCTACTGGAAGGCTGCTATAGTGTTGCTCAAAGCAACTTGACCATGAAGACCCCTCATGATGAGGCATCCACAACTTCTTTGGGCTACTTGTTCCAGTGTCTTGCTACCCTCATCATAATAAAATTTTCTTCCTTATGTCCATTCTAAACCCACCCTCTTTCAGTCTAAAACCATTTTCCCTTGCCCTTTCATTACAGGCCCTGGTAAAAAGGCTCTCTGTCTTTCTTAACAAGCATTATTTGTTCTATGGAAGCTTTCTTGGGAACGAAACTTTTTCCTACTTATGGCTAGAATTCTGCATTGACAGGTATTCAGCATGAAAAAGCAAAAGAAAGAGGGATTACTGTCTCACTGCAAAGTCACTGTGCAAGCAGCAGAAGCTTCTTTACACTATTGTGCCTCCTCCCATCCTCACAGAATTTTGCAGTTATTTTGCTTTCCAATCTCGTTTCACGGTTCTTCAGGTCAACCTGGTGGTATTGCGACCATTAGGTTGGATATTGGGAAGAAATTCTTTACAGATAGAGTAATCAGGCATTGGAATGGGCTGCCCAGGGAAGTGGTGGATTCTCCGTCCCTGGAGGTTTTTAAGATGAGACTGGATGTGGCATCAGTGCCATGGTCTGGTAACCATGGTGGTAGTGGATCAAGGGTTGGACTTGATGATCTCGGAGGTCCCTTCCAACCTGGCTGATTCTATGATCCTGACTGGTGGACAAAAGCTGCCAGATAGGCAGTGAGTTTCAGCTTCTGCTAACAGGGCAGGGAGGACTGTGACTTTCCTCTAGGTGGGTCTTGTACATTAAAATTAACCTGTAATTAAAACAACACCTGTAGTAACTGGAAAAAAACTTTTTGTCACCAGTCCCCTGTAAATATTGGCTACGTTTTTGTGCTGCCATTTTACTTGTCCTGTCCTCCTTGTTTGAAGGAAGCATTTACCAACATCCCTTGGAAGCACAAGTGATACTGAGTACTGAGCATAAGTGGTACATATCGTGAGTTCTGAATATGGGCTTGCAGTTATTTGAAGTTAAGTCAGGAGCCTTGTTTTGTGTTCTGAATTATCTATGGAGGAAATCTCAATACTAAAAAAATAATTTTAATGCTAGACGTTTAATTGTTGAAGCTGTTGCTACTGCCTGCTTGGCCTGCTGCACAAGAACGTGATGATAATTTTGTTTTTGTTTTGTTTTGTCCGATGGTCTTTGGATTGTTGCGTACAAGTTTCCATGAGAGCAGGGATTGTTTCTGTGTAAGCAATGTGCTGATATGCAGCTGAAGACTGTGGCTTATGAATAGTTCAGCTACGTCATGTGCAAATTGCATTTGTCATCACGTGCAGCAAGCATGTCATAGGAACTCCTGATCCCTCCAGCATTGAGAGGAAAAAAGCAGAGTTTGCTGAGGCTTACCTGCATTCCCAAGCATATCACATAGGTGAGAGGCATCTTCTCTGCAGACCTGCAGCAAGTTACTTGTGCACTCCGTTCCTCTGTCAAACATAGATGGTCTTCATGTTGTAGCCTTAGGAAGGGCATTGTGTGCAGCTCATTAGCATCTTCTGGCCCAAAATAACCGGATTCTTGTCCTACGAATAATACCACTGTTTTTCTAAGAATAGCAAAGCAGGGGAGGTTGCTCAGTAAGGTTGTGCCATTTCTGTTCTTAATGCTTTTAAGGGCACGTTAAGCAAAGATCTATCAGTCATGAATTGGAAGTAAGTGAATACATTATGGCTAACACAGTGAGATCTTTACTAACTATGCCCGTTACTGCCCGTTATGCAGTATTTACGTTGCTTTGTTATTTATCAAGAAAGGTATTTCACAAAGAACAAAATGAGACCTTTACTCTGAAAAGTCTAGAGTACAGTTTACCTGGAAATAGTGTAACAAGGAAGCCCAAGCTCTGTGTCAGAAAGAGTCTTGAAAGATAGATCCAGCATAAGGAGTGCCATTTTGATCTCAGTATATTTTAAAGGGAAAATTTGACGATGTTATTTTCATTATAGCTGGTGTACGACTTCAGCAGAGAAGCATAGGGAGATGATGAGAAATCTGTGAGAGAGAGCAGTGGTGAAAGTTGTGATGCTGTACTGATGCTGCGGGGATCTTGTGTTGTCCTCCAATGACATGAAACATAAGCTTGTATTAGGCAGCTTGAAAGGATTGTTTTTACCTTTCAACTTTTTATGATGTCATTTTTCAGGAAGGAAAACTACTTTTCTAAAAAATGTATTTTTCTCTCTGGCATAGTGTGTAGAGGAAGGATGGATGTTTAGAGTTTTTTGCATTTAAGACAAGATTTTGTCAGATCTCACTCCTCAGGATTTTCTGCTGATTTACATCCTCTTTTTTCTCCCGTTCATCACTTTATGCTCCTAGTCCCGTTTACCGTGTAGGGAATTTAGCTAATAGCACGTGTTAGTGAACTTTATTCCTATAATTCTCTACACATTGTGATACTTCAATACTTTTATAGTTCTGTCCCTGTGCCTTACTGGGAGGATCTGCTTATTGCAACACTTGACAGTACTGCTGAGGGTATAGGCCTCAACCAGAATTTGCAACATCCAAGTTTGTTGGATGGACCCCGTGCTTTGTTCTTATAACAAGGTCTCTGAAAATGTGCATGTTGGGTGGGAAGAAATACCAAGAATAATGTGAGTGCAGCTGCCTGGTGGGTTTGGGGATTTTAATTGTTGTTTTGTTTGTTAATGGGGTTGGGGTTTTTTTTGTTTGTTTGTTTGTTTGTTTTGGTTTTTTTTAGGCTGGTGGGCTAATATTCTGTATTGTAGAGAACCATCTCTTCATTTTGAATTCATAACTTGAAACTAGCTCCTGAAATTGGAACCTAGAAGCTGCTTCAGTTTTGAGGAAAGGAGCTTTCCTTTCAAAAGATAGCTGAGATAGTGGATGATGATGATGTCCTCTTTCCATGTATTCCTCAGTTCTTCGTTGACTGTTTGGAGACCTGAACTTACTCAGTTTTATATGTGAGAGGATTTGAGTCTGTGGTTAGATGTTATCCAAACAATATGCTCAACACCAGTTGGGAGACTATCAGGGACTGTGGATACTGACTTGTCTACCTTTCCCCCTGTCCTTTTGAAATCTGTTCTACACCACTTGGTATAATTTGTGTATTGGCAGATAACCAGAATGAGCTACCTGCCTAGGCAGTTAGGCTGGCATCCTCTTTCCTGCTTGAGGACCCTTGAGCTCCAGTTTCTGCTGAACTTAAACAGCTGTGACTCCTCTGGACCTCCTCAGGCACGTATTGCTCCTCCTCACCATCTTGCTGCATGTGAATAAGCTTTGGTGGTCATCACAAGTCACCTGCAGATTCTCCTTTCTTTACTTTCGCAGAGCTTCTGTGGCAGAGCTCTTCAGCTCACAGTTCAGCTCTCAGGGTGCAGCTACCCTTTGGATTCATTAGAAGATGTGCTGAGGATAAATACCGCGTGCTAAGGAGTTAACCGTGTCCTGGCTTATCAGTTTGCCACACGCTTTTTAATGAGGAGTACCTGCATGTTGGCCAATGTACCTTGAAATCACTATTAACTGGTTAAGGTGAAATGAAAATAGTTGCTTGTAATATCCAAAATATACAGTGTAATTACAAATGTTTACAGAACGCGTAATCTCTTTATGTCAGGAGGAGATTGGAAATCAGATGCATCTGGTTGATAAGGTAGAGAAGCTAGTACGTTCTCCTGGAGTGCAGCTGATGAATCCTTCTAGACAAGGATAAGCAAGTGATGAGGAAGCACATAAAGAACTTTTTTTTCCCAAATTTTTGCATTCTCAGAGGAATTCAGGCATCAAAATCGGAATAGATTTTTTCTTTTCTGTCTTTCCTTCGCATTTGTGTACTTTTATTCAGCATTACTGTCTTGCTTATAAGTTAAGACTTGACAGAATCTTTGACTTCAAGGGCCAGTGAAATTTCTCTTCCCACCTTCCATTTAGTGTGTCTGTGGGCATCTTTTTCTAATGTATATCCATCTGTTGAACCTGATGTTTAATATCAATGAAAATTGCATGTAAGGAAACATTTCTGTTAGAAATGTGTGTAGAAGGCACATATATACCCTACATATAGTTATATGTATGTGTATGTCTAGAGATAGATGTTGGGAGTTGCTGCTCTCCAGGGCTGCTCCTGTGGGGATATCACAGCAGTATTATTCAGTGGACTAAAATATATAAAGTCAGAGTCCCTTCTTTAGGCTTGGTGGGATTGGAGAGAGAGGGGAATCTAGTGGAAGCTTCCTTCTGGTGGCATTAGTTTGGTTCTCTCCTCTTCAGCGGGTCAGTGTGATACATCCTGCTTCTGTCACTGTTGCTGTATTCTTCCAGCTGTTTAGTGTCATGAAGTATTTGTGTTTATTAGATGGGAACTGCTGTGTTACATGATGGACACTTGGGTGTAGAGAAGCAAGAAGTTTGTGCCTGGAACATGCCTGTCATGCTGGGACCAAAGCATCTGATTATCAGGGAAGAGATGGGACCTTGGAGTGGTTCCTGAGGGGAACTTTGGACAGAAAATTTCTGTGGCTGCAATGGCTGTGAGCAATATAGATGTGTTCAGATCAAGACACACAGGAAAAGGCCGTGGATGCTGAAACAGAACACCTGACTTTTCCTTAAGAAATGTGTGCTATCTTGAAGGATGAATGGTAATTACATATTTGAAGCAGCTCTTTAATGAGGAATCTCTGATGTTATAGGGAAATCTCTATAACAGATTTCTCTGTTACCATCATCAGTGGTCACTTCAGTTATGACGAAGTTATGAAGAAGCCTATCTTCTGGTGTTGAAGCTCTAAAATAAATTATAAGAAGAAAATGAGCTAGACATGACAAAGGTCACTTTGCAATTACCTTCAGGGTGGGTCTGCCATTAGGAATTAGCGAAACTGTCAATACAAATTGTGAAAGAAAAAAGTCACTGCATCCAAAACCAAAAACCCCACAAAAGAGCCAACCTGAAAGTATTTTGGCCTGAAGTCCTATTCTAGAGTCCTGTTTAGTTGACATAGCTTCTTCCAGGTGCCTTCCCAGCAAAGATCAGTGAGCTCCATGCTTCCCAGTGGGCACGTGTCTGACTGACAGAAAGCATCGACCAAGTGCACTGCACTGCTTAAACCTCACTCATCCTCAGTATTGACCTGTAGTAGTGTGCAATGGCAGGCCATTTCTTTTAATTTTTTTTTTGTTCTCCCAAACCGAAAGACTGAAGATGCAACAACATGCTTATTTACCAACAGTTCTTGTTTTACTACATTGTACCTACCAATATATGCCTTAACTTTGAATACTGTTCACTTAAGGTATGTTTACATATGTGTATACGTGTGAATAGACTGTAAGTACATGCTATGTGCAGTGTGTATGTATGGTGTATACTATGTATAGTACATTTACTATACCACTGTATGTATAGTATGTATAATGTATTTTCTGTATATACAAGCTGTACATGTGTAGCTTATTTCTTGTGATTCTGCTTGACCCCCTGTTAATATTCTTTCTCTTGCCTGGTGGCTGAGAATGCTTGTGTTTTGCTGCTAGACCAGTAGCAGTGTTGCCATGCATTACTTTTGAAAAACGAATGTTTCTGGTTGATCTTAGGCTTTATAGGAATTGATAAGTTTATCCAAGTCCAGAAATTATTTGGTGTTAAGCCAGTCAGTTTACTGAGAAATATTATGGTTAACCAACAGGCACAAGGTAAATTATCACACCCTAGTTACTGACTTTTTTTTCCTATGGGTGCTGATTCTGTCAAGTGACTATGGTAGAGATAAAGGATGAGTAGATACTTCTGTATCTACTGCTGGTCTGCAGTTAACTGCATTTTCTATAACATCACATAATTCAAAAGCTACTCTTACCTTTATTTCTCTGCCCAAGCAGTATCAGCAGAATAAAGAGCAGATTCCAGAAACTCATATTTATAGATAATACCCCCCTTTTCTAATTAGAGCTTGACTTACTACATTTATATAAAGATAAAAAGGTTATTAAGATACAAGTGAAAAAATAAGTCTGCTCCATTCCTAAGCCTTGTTATCAAAGCAATGGGGTGGGAGCTCAGCTTTAACCATGCTCCCTGTGGATAGTTGTGTAAGATGAGATCAACAACCAACCAATAAAGCACAGGTCAGCAAGCTCATTGTTAAGAAACCTTGAAGTTTAGAATCAAATTTGATCTGCCTCTATTCCTTTCTTAGGGCATCTTAGCAGAAAGGAAAAGAGGAATTTTGTGGTTCATTTAGCTTGAACAGTGAGGTCTGACACACTGAATACTTCTATTTTCCATGTGGGGCTGGTCATGGTATGCTTGGCTTGTGCACACGCTTGCATGCATAAACTGGAAGATGTGCAATTGCAGATTGCACGTTGAATACTGAGATGCAGATGATCTCTGGGACATACTTATTTTCAGTTTGTAATAGTAACAAAATTATGACAAGTAACGTTAGTAGGAAGTAGAATTGGTGCTTGATATCACTCTATCAGTGTGCTGTACGATTCAATTTGGAAGCCTACATCATCCTGAGGTAGTGTTAGTCAAGGGGAAGGTGTAGGAGGAGTTGTACATGCTGTAAAGCCATAATTTGTGTCAGTAACGGATGTTCAGGGTGAAATTGTGGCTTTGCTGAAGTTGAAGGCAAAGCTTTTGTCAGTTCCAACTGAAGGAAGATTTTGGACCCAAAATAGTGTGCATTTCTGTACAGTTTAAGTTTGTATGGTAGACTGCTAAGGTTGATGTTTGATGTTTAACAGTAATGAGCAGGTTCTGGAGACTGTGTAGAAAGTTTCCCAATAACATATTTAGAATTGGAACTCACTTGCACCCTTAACTGGATTCACAAGGGCCTTGGTTGTTCAGAAGATGGGAACATCTGTGGGGGTTTTGTGCTCACCTGTCTGTTTATACACTCTGTATTAAATAACTACAAGCTAGGAAGCATTTGTGGCTCACAAGAAAGGACTGGAGATCAGGATTCACACTACTTCCTTCACTCTAGCTCTCCCCCTTCTCTTTTATACACCTTGCTCTTGATTCCTTGGCTGTGCATACTGAGCTAAGGGATTCCAGGCAGCCTTTGGCAGGAGCTGCTGAGATGCTACTCAGCCTGTGGTCATCCTTGGCCTGCTCTGTAGCAGGACTTTTTAGCACTTGGGGAGGTGTTCTTCTTTTAAGAAGTTCTGAATATTGCACTGCAGTGATGTGAGCACCTTTTGTGTGTGAGCTCATTCTCTTGGATGCTTGTGGAGTTTTTGGTTTGAGGTTTCTTATGTGCATGCGTGATTGGTTGAGTTACCTGGGTGCTTTTGCCTGTGTTACACGTCTACTTCTCCTATGTTTCGAAATGTTTACTGTTATTGTGGGATATAATTTCAGAGAAGACACATGATATGCCCAGGCTGGTCCTTGATGTGTTCATTAAATGCAAAATGTCATGCAGTGCAGTATTAAGAGATCCACTTTGAGTATATTTCATGTGGTAAAGAGCTGAAGGGCAAAAGCAAGTGCACTTGCTATTTGTAAGAGGATGTTTTTCATGAGATTAAGAGCAAGCATTAAAAATATTAGGCTGCTGTTTGAATTCACTCGTGTGTTTTGTTTTTGTTTTTTTTTTATATGCTGATGCATGTAGAAATTATACTCTTGAAATGGTAGGTGGGTCTGTTCTAATGCAGTGAAAACTGAGACTTTATGATCACATGCTGCAGTCCTCTTGTTGCTAGCTAGGATATCTCTTGGAAGTCACTCATGTAACTTAGACAGAAATATTGCACTGTCAAGCACCGTTCCGTGTTGCAGTAAAAGACCCAAGAAGCTCAGGCACTAAAACTGGATTCTTTCCACCGTGTTACATCAGCGTGGCAGTGATGTATTTGCACCCAAGAGAAAGGTGTAACAGGAGGTGGGATACTGGGGACAGGGGCATAGGCTGCTAGTGAGTAACTCTGCTGAGCAAGAGAAACTTATGCATTTCATTCCTCAGGAGCAATGGGGTGCACCAGCATCCTTCAACTCGGTGTTGCAATGTCCTTTCTCTTTTTTTTTATTTGCTGTTCTTTACCCACATAGTTAATAATATGACTATTGAGACTTGGAAAGCCTGCAGTCTAGGGAAGTGCCGCAGGGTGTCACTGGAATACAAAAGAAGTATTAGATGTGTGGCTGCAAACCTTGCTGAAACAGCACGCTGGGAACTGCTTTCTCTTCAAGCTCCTTTCACGAACATTTGTATTCTATTTGCACTCGTACCAAGTGACCAAGGTCTTGATGGCCTTGCTGGAAAGCTGGGTTTGGTACCAGGTGGGCCTGTGGGCTGAGCCACACAGTGCTTAACTGAGAGGCAGCTGCAGGCTGAAACTCTACTGCATCGGTGAGGAGGAGGTGGTGCAGTGATCTTCAGCTGAGAGCCCTTCAGATGTTCAGCTGACTGTGGAGGAGGATGGGCAGAAGGTTGGTCAGGGTTTTATCAATTCTCATTCTTTATAATAGGAGTTTTGGAGGATTTCTTTCAGCTAAGCAAAGCCTGAACCTAAAGGGAAAGATTGATTTTTCCTTTTAATCCTAAAGATTTCATCTGAGTAAACAGAACAGTTATCTGTAATATGAAGTAGAAGAGGTATTGAAAATGGATCAACTTCTTAAGTAATGCATGCTACTTTACCTTCTGTGAGATTAAATCTTATTTTTTCTGTGATGTGAAAGTAGCAAAATGCAGGTGATTAGAACGGAAGTACACATTTGCATTTATACATTTGCAGAAACAGGACAACTTAAGAGTAGAATACTTAGTCTTATACTTAGTTTTTGTTGTCTCCCATTCAGGGACATTGTCACCAGTTTTAGAATGAACTGAAATTTGGAGTCAGTTTGGGTGGTGGCTGAGTTGCTTTTTTTTGCAGCAGTTTGAAATTCTCCACTGTTGTACATGTCCTTAGTTATTCATCTGATTTATTATGTCCTGTGGTAGAGAAGGCAGTAAGAATTTGTAGATTAATCACTTGGGAAGGTAAATGATTTCTTTTGTCTACTGATCTCTGGTACATTAACTGATGATTGAGCTGCAGTGGTGTTTTAGACTTTCACTTCTTTATTTTAAATGCCAAGTGCCTGTTATTAGTATCTAAGTTCAATTACTTTTGTTGTCAATGTTAGCATATGTATTTGGATGAAGGATGTGAAGGCTCAGCCTAGCTTTTAATGCCAGCCAACGGGACAAATGTGGTAAGAGCAGAATTATTTTTGTGCCATAGCTCTTACCTATGCAAAGAAAATTGTGGTGGTGTGTCTACCTTTGTACCACCTCAGCTTGCAGAAGAAAGCATCTAAATAGATTAGAGTTTTGATTGCATCAACTATTTAAAATGTGAATTAAAATCAAGCAGTTTTCCTGTGCAGCGAAACAAGAGGAGTGAGTTAGATACTGAAGTGCTGTACTGCAGGAGTAGGCTTGATGTGAAAAAGGTTGGTCTTTCAATACAGATACAGTAAAATGATTGAGTGGGTTGGCTAAAAATGGGCTGTGCTCACATGTGCTGTCATGATCAATGTGCAACAGAGAAGGATAGTGCATACAGGACAAAAGAAGAAGAAATTGTTAAATATTGACAATCAGTAGGTGTCCTAGTTACAGGGGACGGGACCAGTTTATCACTATGTGGGTATGAGCAAACTCTGTATTCTATACCCTCTGTGTCATTTCTAATGTATCATTTGCAGCAGCTGCCCAGGGCACACCTGACACCTCAGGCTACAAGCTGAGTGTTAAAGACACCTGAGAGGCAGGGGTGTGTTTCTTTTTCTTCACACCCATGACTCAGCTGTGATAACTCCCTTCCAGGGAGGCATTAACACCTTCACACCCAGCCTAAGGGGTCATCTCTGCTAATGGGCCACAATGGACTGGCATAATAGGCAGCTGCAACAACCTAGACCATCAACGAGTCCAAAAATATGCCATGACTCGCAGAGTTAAATCACCCTTTGTGAAACTTCCCACCCTGGGGGAGGTACTGGGCATTCCCACCCGAACCTGAGCACATATAATCCTGGGGTTTTGGGGCTTCTGATACCACTTGTTGGATCCAGAGGAGGACCAGAACGTCAACAGGACTGCGACTGCCACTTTCGACCAGACTGCAATGGTTACTTCAACAGAACTACCACCATCATTCAGACCAACAGGTTTTCCTTTCCTTTTACTTTACACACCCAGGGGGGCCATGTGGTGCTCAGCACAGGGGCTAATGAACACTGTTCTGTTCTTGTCCCCGGGGTGCTGCGTTATATATCTGTCTTTATGGGTTAAAACCAGTTTTCTCTGTGTCGTTGTATTTATTGTAATCTTTTTAGTAAGTTGTAACTCTGACTTGTAATCTCTCTTGAGCTCTGTTTACTTTTATACCAGCACAGTAGAGTTTTGGAAAAATATGAGAAACTGAGGATGTTTGTTTTCCAACCTCCAGTCAATTAATATTCTACCAGTGGTCACGGGTACTATCTGTTCCTTGTAAGTGACATTTTAAAATGAAAGAAAAATAGGGTGATAACCAAGGAGTTACCTGGGAAATAAAAAAGGGGAAAATGCTTCTGACAGGCAAGGAACTTGGCTCATCATGGAATCCAGCAGGCGCTTCGGCTGGTGTGGGGAGAAATCCCATGAGTTGTGGACTGAGGTCACGTTGGGGCCAGCTGAGATCAGCACTGCCAGTTGTGGAGCCACAACCTCATGCAGTTGATTAACACTGGAGCATCCAGGCTTACAGCTGCAGTTGCTACATCATTCTCCATAAATCCATCATAGAGATTTCCATCTGGAAACAGCTGGCACCGCACTGCTTCAGAGTAGCTGTCCTGGTTAGGTTCTTCAGGACTAAGGCAAGCACATTTCCGAATTAGGTTCTGGACTTGTTGCAGAGAAGATAACATGCTCAGAATTTATTGAGGCACTCTGGTTTCCCATTAAGTGTTCCGTTTGGATTCACCCTACACTTTGCTGAACTTACCCCCTCAGAAGTGTGGGGCAGGGTGGGAGGGCGGTGATGAAGTGATGGTAGGAGCAGAGGTCCAGCTGTCTCGGCTGGACTGATGGACTTGCACCTATGTGGCTTCTCTACAAATATTTTGTATTCTACTCTTTGATTCCCTTTTTGGTTTAGTGATTTTTCTAAAAGCAGGGGTGAGCAGAACAGGTTAAGCTAAAGACTTGAGGCTTTTTTTTTCCTAAAAGAAGCAGAATTAAACTTTTCTTCCGAAAGCAGCCATCCAGAAGGAATGGAGGTTGGAAAAGATAAAAAGTGCTGAGACTGTTCATAAACTTTTTGTTTAGAAACTGTTTTGATACCAACTTGCTTGTCAACTTGATTTTCCCCCTCTCTTATCTTCTTAACTGAGGGGGCTTACCAAGAAAACAAAATCTGTACTACTAGTAATTTTTGACCCTACTCAAGTTTTTCAGAAGAGTGATAAAGTTCTATACTCTGCTAAAGTGCCCCTTTATTATCCAAATTGCTAGGCTTATTTTTCTTACTAATCAAAATAAGGTACAGTGAAATCAAGGTAAGAGCGTATTATTGTATTGTTCAAGCCCTGAATATCCCTAAATGAAATGAAATAAATCTTACTATGCAGCTGAAAACCACAGAAACCTCTCTCTCCTCTGTCATTTCCTCAGCTTCTAGTCTGTACTACCATGCCTTAAATGTAACTTGCAGTGTGCGTGAGTTCCTGCCTCTTTGCCTGAAGTCTCTGGGCATGTAAGACCCTAGGGAAAAATTCCGACATCTCTTTTCAAACCTATGAATTAATGTGACCATTAAACAGAATTAATGTGACCTCTTACTGTGGCCCACCAATTACTTCCCCTTTGAAATATTTCCTTCACAAAATAGAGCCCCAAATGCACCTTTGCATGAAATAGAAGGAATTTGAGTTGATGGCATTCGGTTAGGAAAAGTAAAAGGAGATTTTCTAGTATGTGAATTCTCACAGGCAGAGGCATTGCTCAGGCATGAGATGATTGAGTGGGGCTAGACTAACAGATAATGTGCTAAATTAAACGTGTCACAGTGCACTTAATGCTTTTGTTGTGTAAGACTAGATATTGGATTGCTTCTTGAAATTAAAGACAAGTTGTATATTTTATTATTATTATTATTATTCATTTTACGGTAGGTATAGATGTAGCCAATGCCTCAGCAGGGTGAGGGCAGGGAGGGGAAACTGAGTTTAGCCCAGTATTTACCAGTGCCCAAAAGGATGTTGTTCAGTCTCTACATTCAGCTTAATATGTCAGGCTACAAACCAGGTAGCCACCAGATGGCTTATTATAGCAAAAATGAGAATGATTTCACTTCTCATTCAAATGTGTGGTAAAAAGTCTTCAAACCTCAATGTAATAGTCTTTATGTGAGCATGTGTAATGCTTAGATAACTTTTCCCCCCTAAATTTTAATGAAATGGATAAGTTCCTCCTAAGCATTTGACAAACTGGCATTTTCTGTGAGCAAATTTGTTGGTGTGCTTTGACTCCTCTCACTCAGCAATATTTACTTTTCATGTCCCCCTCTCCAAGCTTGCTTTGCCCTCCTCATTAATAAGGCAGTTTCTGGAGAATGTCTGTGACAGGAGCAGCTCTTCAGGTGTGCTGGGACTGTTCCCTGCGAAGACACTGAGGAGCAGATAGGTTGATATGGTGTTTGGACCCTGGCTGGATGCCAGGTGCCCGACAAAGCCACTCTTATCATGCCCCTCCTCAGCTGGACAGGGGAGAGAAAATATTACAAAAGGTTCATGGGTTGAGATAAGGGGAAAGAGAGACCATTCACCAGTTACCGTCAAGGGCAAAACCAGGCTCAAGTTGGAGAAATTAATTGAATTTATTACCAATCAAAATCAGAGCAAGATCGTGAGAAGTAAAACAAATCTTAAAAAAATCTTTCCCCTCTCCCTCCTCCCTTCTTCCCAGGCTCCACCTCCTCCCCACCAGTGTCACAGGGACACAGGAATGGGGATTATGGTCAGTTCATCACACGTTCCTCCTGCTGTTCAGAGAAAGGAGTTCTTCCCCTGCTCCAGCATGGGTCCCTTCCATGGGGTGCAGTCCCTCAGGAACAGGCTGCTCCAGCCTGGGTTCCCCACAGGGTCATAAGTCCTGCCAACAAACCTGTTCCAGCATGGGCTCCTCTCTCCATGGGGCCAAAGGTCCCTGCCGGGAGCCTGTTGCAGCTCCTGTTTCCCACAGGGTCACAGCCTCCTTTGGGCATCTATCTGCTCTGGCATGGGGTCCTCCCTGGGCTGCAGGTGGATCTCTGCACTCCCGTGGACCTCCATGGGCTGAAAGGGCACAGCAGCCTCACCATGGGCTGCAAGGGAATCTCTGTTCAGTGCCTGGAGCACCTCCTGCCCCTCGTTCCTCACTGCCCTTGGTGTCTGCAGGGCTGTTTCTCTTACATATTTCTCACTCTTGTCTTCTCTGGCCACATTTACTTCTGCCCAATAACTTTTTTTCCTTCTTAAACATGTTATCACATTTATCACTACCACCATCCCTGATGGGCTTGGCCTTGGCCCACAGCAGGTGTGTCCTGGAGCCAGCTGGCATTGGCTCTGTTGGACATGGGGAAGCTTCCAGCAGCTTCTCACAGAAGTCACCCCTATAGCCCTCTCCCCCTACCAGAACCTTGCCACACAAACCTGGTACAACTGAGGAGCAGATGGCTTGGGGAGCAACAGTCCCTCTCCTGAGCCACAGTTAGCGGTGTGCCTTGTGCCATGCTGTGGTGGAATGAGCACAGCCGAAAAAGGAAGAGTAAGATGGGGTGAAATGTAGTGGGCAAAGGGACTGGATCTCCTTTTTGTGCACGGGGGAAAGAATCTATGCCAAAGTTCTAGCTCGTAATGTGCCTTAATATACGGATGTTGGCTGTTCCCTCTGTACATTTCCACTCCCTCTGCATAATGGTAAAATAAGATAAAATCTCCAATCACAAACTCACTGCACCATCAACTCTATTGTCTGTTTAAAACTGTGTCAGTGTAATTTAAAGAAGGGATCAGAGTTCTGCTGGTGAGATCTTAAGTACTGTTTCATTAAATGTTGGTATTTTGCTCAGAGCTATTCCTATCCCACTTTGCATTCTCAACTGTGAGATGTTTTCTCTGTAAATTAAGCCAGGATGTGCTCACTTGCATGGAGCTGTGTGCAAATACCTTTTTTTCCCTTAAGTCACAGTTATCAAAGTTCAGAGTCTGTTGTACCTTCTAACTAATTTTGTTCATTTAACACACTAGACTTGTTCCAGCCAAAATGTTGGTAATGAAATACAGTGATAAAATTTTCTTTCAAGCTTAAAATTTCTTGTATTTCTTCCATGGGACATCTAATAAATGACCTTAAAATAGTGTCTTATCTCATGTTGATACTAAACTTCAACTCTTGTTTATCAATTTTTTTTCTTACAAAAGGAAGGAACATTCTTTCAATCCATAAGGATCAGAGAGCTGAAAGACTCCTATGTTCATGTGTGTTCTTTTTCCTTTCTGTTTTTTTCTTCACAGTGATATTTTAGGTCTTGCCTAACCTGAAGAGCCTTATCCTTAAAATAATACTTTGCTTCAGGATGTGTAGTGGTGGAAGAGCAGCTGCTCTCTGTGGAGCTTCCTGTAGTTCCAGGGACGGTCAAAGCCAGGGTTGCTGCAGCTAGAGGAGCCAGCTCGTCTTCTGAGCTGCTCCCTCACGGGTGATGCTGTAGGTATTGCTCTTGTAAAACAGGTCAGAGAATGGTGGCGTGCTGTTGTAGAAATGCTACTTTACACTGCCATAAAAACCTCAGCTTTGCAATATTTTGGGTCAAGGCAGATGATTTCTTATCAGATTAGGTACCTTGCTGAGTTTTGGTGGGTTAGGTTTATTTTTTGGCTTTGGTTTCACCAGCGAGCCTTTGAAATGAGACCTGGGATTTCTGACTATAATAGAAACGCAAAAAAGTTAAGGAGTATTTAGCATTAAGCAGAAATGGATCATAAAGACTTCTGTACACTAGAAAGCAATAAGACAAGTGACAGTGACAATGTTTTATTTTTACCTTATTTTTCTTTAACTATATGCCCAATGACACCTATGAGGCAAAAGACAGACCTCATCTGAGGTGTTGTTCAGGAGTTTGGCGTGATACTAAATATGCTTGCCCTCAGATTTGTTCTTGTTCTGTGGTTAACGATGCTATCTAAAGGTGATGCTATAGCTAATAGATTTTTTTATATGAAGTGGGTTGTGCTTAACTCCTGTACCCCTGCTTTGGGATAATAACCATAGGTTTGTGTTAGAAAGTTGTTCTGTATTGAGAAACATGTTCCTCAAGTGAAATAACTTACAGGTTTTTGATATACCTGTGTTTATCTTTTTTTTATTTTGGGATCGACATCCCAAGGGGATCCCAAGCATCTTAGGGCTCTTTGTGTATGTGTGTAGATGTGTATATACACACACTTTTATGTATGCACATGTATGTGGGATAAAACACTGCAGGATGCAGAGAAGCAGGTAATCTTCCGTGCACTAGAGCAAATGGACCAAGACTGCACAGCTTATCTAGCTCTGGCTATTTAGATATTAGTAGAAGTAAACCTTGTTGCTAGCTAGACATGTACCTTCCTTAAAGAGATTTAAAAAAGACTTTTGTGTACAAGCTTACTTTAAAAGTAAATGCTAATATTTGCAAGAGTAATCAGTGATACCAGGATCCTGTGGGTTTTGGATGCTTGATTTTAATAATGTGTTTAAACACTCCTAAAATAAAGGCCCCTTTCCACAAGCTGCAACCTTTTGTGGTATCCTAGTAGTGAAAGCATTTCTGGTGTCTTGGGTTGCAGCTTGGTGTGAGCTGTAGGAGCAGATGTGAAACTTGCAGTGCTTTATGCTGCTGGTCACCAAACTAGTAGCATGGCTGGTAGGACAGGGATGCCCTGGGGGCTATTGCACAAGGCAGGCCTAGCTGACCTAACCTTGCACTCCTGTTAGAGTAGGTCCTGTACTATTCCCTCCATTCTTCCTTCCTTCCTCCTACTGCTCCTGACCTGGCAGACCTGCAGTGAACTGAAGCAATGGGAGTGGATGGGTTTGCTCCTGGGATGGTGAGTTGGATTGGTTCATGGGGGGTCAGATGAGTACCACTGAGGATGGGACCACCTAGTCAGGAGGATGGGGGCAGAGTGAGGAAAGAGGATGGTTCTTTTAGGTGGTTGTGGACTGTTGAACTGGCTCAGCTGGTGGTTTTTACTGGCAGGTAAAAATAAATAGGTGACTGTACACTGAAATACATAAAGGTGACTCCTGTAATGTGCTTTACTGTCTCTGCTTCTGGGAATAGCAAAGTAAATAAAAAAAAAAAAAGCTTTACTTTTAAGAACATCTTCAACCACTGCAGTCTTTTTTCAGTGACTATCTGTCCCTTCTCAGTGAATGTTGAAAACATAGTCACAAAGTTGAATTTTCACTGTCTCCTGTTTTAAATGCAAATAAACATTCATTGCATAGTTGTTTTCTGATGTCCTTGAAAAGAAGCTATTTCTGCAAAGTGAATACAATCTCGCTGTTTTCTGAGCAGATATCCAGTGTGTGGCTGAATCAATTCTTGTGTGGAGAGGATACCTGGAATATAGTTCAGAAATGTTCTAGATTCATAATTTCTTAATAGAGGGATCAGACTAGTGCATTAGTTTTGCTTTTTGTCCACATCTGGCAAACAAGCCCTCATGGAGGATATGGAAAAGTAAAATAATGAAACGCACTGCTTTCTTTTTCTTTTTTTTAAATCTTTTTTCTTCTAAAATGAACATTTGATTCCTATCAAAATGACATTTGTTGCTGTGCAGTTGTATAGCCCTATATTAAAGTGAGGCCATCACTGAAGAACTGCACATTTAAAGGGTATTTGCTCTGAAAGCTTGCAGAAAGCAAAATTTCTCTAGCCATTTCTCTTGGATGAGTGCCGTGGGGATAGTTGTTCACTTCTTATGTGCAGGTTGTACTTAGGGTTCGTGTAGTTCATTTGCCTGTGCTGATGAATGGGAGAACATTAAAATGATGCTGTACGTAACCAGAAAACTCTGCATGGAGAGGCTGATGAAGAGAGGTTGATATCCTCTTCAAGGCAAAGTGAGACACTTTGGCTCCTCAGGGTCAGGTTGTGCAGTGTAGTTTGAGGTGATGTAATAGCCCCCTCCTGTCAAAAGGAGGAGAATACACCCACCGGCATTCCTCCTCTGCATATCTCTCTGTTCTCACTGAGCCTGACATTTATCTGACCCTATGTGAGGCTGATTTGTCTTGCTAACATGGCAGAAAACTCTTTTTGTGCCAGGTTAATTTTCTACCATCAATAAGTTGATTTGGTTTACTGGTCTTTCAGACAAGTTCCAGGGTAGGTACAAGAGTGGAGCTGGATGCAAGGCCACCCCTTTCTGACAGTGATGAACCATTAGGAGGGAGCTGATGGAACTTCATGCCAAGACTTTGCTCCTCTGGTACTTAAGTGAGTGGTGCTGCTTGATGACCCAGTCCCCTCCCACCTTTCTTTGTGCTGGCACAAGCACTTGTTTGGGTGATGTGCTGAAACACCTTGACACCTGAACTGCCATGAAAGGATGGTCTCCAGGTGTGATAAAGAGCTGTTTTTCTATTGGTGAGAATCAGGTTTCACAGAGGACTTCAGCTTCCTGATAGCATTAACCTGGCAGGCATGTACTGGCATCACATGGCATGTGTGTGTCCCCATGCTGCTCAGAATTCCAGGGTGCATCTCTCCCTTCAGATGAAGTCATGGCTCCTATATCTGATTGCAGCATTTGCTGAGTAAAATAGGTCTAGTAGATTGTACTTCTGCCATTTGTGTTGTCAGCCACATGTATTTTGTCCATTTCAGCTGAACTGTTTGATTTTTATCTGTTTCAGCAAACTACAGTAAGAAATTTAGACCCAACAATAGCTCTCTAGTGGAATAAAATCAGATTTTTTTGGCCATGACTGCAATTGTTCTGGATATCAAAGACTCTTACTGATTCTTTTTTGTTTTTAAAAACAAATAGCCTGTTCATTCTTTGCCATTTTCTTCTATTTCTTCCCCTCTTAAGTGCTTGCACAATTTGACATTAAAATCAATAATTCCTCATTGATAATGGCTCTCAGGCTATGACATGAGGATTTTCTGGAACTATAAATTCATAGTGCTGATAGAAGACTGTATGATTTCACTCTGGAAACTGGCCAGTACAGTTGGACTCCCTGATGTACAGGATGCAAGGGAGGAGATGATACGACACTTGTGTGTTATATATGCCTGACTCACTTGGTCTGTGTTTTCTGTTTTGTTTTCTAGGGACTGATGTGTTACAAGAGCACATCTTTAAATCAGGTGTGCTGTGATGAAACCAGAGCATCTCTCTCCTATTAACTGTTTGAATATTTTGTTCTTCTGATGCAGCTGTCCTGTTTTCTGCCTTTGCATTATTTATTTTTGCCTACCAGAGTGATTAAGTGCTTCTTGAAAATATTGCTGCAGGGATTAGTCTGCCATAGTCTTTTTCCTTCTTGCCTTTCCGCAGTTTCTGGCAGTTTAATATGTGGGTTTTGGAGGCCTGGTGCAGACCTGCATTGAGGCAGTGCTCTGCTCTGAAGCAGATGTATTCAGAAGCATTATCAGGAACATTCCTCGTTTTCACGTGGGTGGAGTGGGCTCAGTGCTCAAGTGAGAAGGACTGTGGCAGGCAGCTCCAGAAGTGAGGAATTGCAATTAGATGCTGGAACAGTCAACCACAGGATGCCGACAGGGCCAAGAATTTAACACGGTTCAAAAAGGAGTTGGATGTTTGCTTAGGGGTTAGGAATAGGGGGAGTTGTCAGAATAAATGATTACCAAACGTTTTGGAGGAAGTCTCAAACCTTATGTTTTTGAGTCTCTGCTGGTTTCTAGGTATTAGACTGGGATACCTGGCTTCTGCTCATTCTCAGGCTCTTAATGTTTCAGGGGAGATGCAGGACTAGTCAGTCCTCTAGTTACGATCCACTTTGGGATTCTGTGCTCAGAAAACTATGTTTGAGGCTTCTGGGGAACTGGGAAAATTAAATTTATAAATTTGGCTTGCAGTGTGGTTGCAACCTCTTGGTTTCATACATTTTAGGGGAGGACTGCTTGTGGTAAGGGAACATACATACACCCTCAGCAGTAGTGCTATTCCTGTGAACACCCAAACTGCCTTGGTAAGGAGTAAATTTAGATGTTAAGGGCTGACTTTTAGGCAATGCAAGGGAGTGTCAGGGAGTCTCAAACCAAACCAGTGAGTCAGAATCATTCTCAGCTAATAAAGCTATTAAGTGTATCCCTGAGCTCAGGCTGTGCACTTCATCCAGACCTAAGCCTGTATCTTTTGCAAGAGACTATATTGGGCTTTGTAGCTGATCCTACTTGTTCAATGTTGACTTGTACCTCTTCACAAAGCTTTTTATTTTTAAACATATGCATTGTATACACCTTAAGCACTGCAGTGGCCTTTGGGGAGTGGCATGAGCACAGCAGGTTTCATCTCCTGATGTTCCAGCTAGCTCACCAAGTTCAGTTTGAGTTTAAAGCTGGTTGAAGGCAGTCTTGTTTTCCCTACTCCCTTGTATTATCCCTGCCTCTCATGCAGCCAGACAGGGAGCTGAGCCAACTGAAAACTTAACCCTATTCTCTCTAAAATAACACTAGTTTTTTTCAATTTCAGATCCCTGAACTAGCTTTCCACCTATCTGTAAAAGCAACAGTGACAGTGTAAAGGAGAGGTCAGTTGTATATGGGGATATAGGATGGCAAGTTTGACTTAAACTGGTTTACCCTCTATGCTGAAATACAGTGTTTCTTCCTGCAATCCTAAAATTCAAAGCAGAAACAAGTGGGAGTTTTATCCCCTTATTTTGGGTGTTTGAGCTTAGGCTCCCTTAAACTGTCTTCATCTGCAAAGAGGTTATTTATTTATTTTACTTCCAGTTTTAAGGTAAAAGAGATGAAAGAAAAAGGATAAAACCAGAAAGATAAAAGAAAACCCTGTGGGTTAATTCTAGTGCCTTTGGATAAAAATGAAAATTAGAGAATTTTCATCCTTTTCTTATGTTTGGTTGAAAGACCTGTTGCAAACAAGGGCAGTGATATTGTCAAGGACTTCTCATTAATGTTTTCTTTAGCAGGATAATAATAACATACTTTCTTGATAGTTAAATGGTAGGATTTTACACTATGCTTCTAACAGTGTAAAAAATTTTCCTGAGGAAATAACAGTAGGATGGGAAGAAAATTCCAGGATTTCAGGGTATGCAGCACCATGGATGAATGAGTGAAGCCTTGCAGCATATGGTCTGATGATTGTGGAGAAGTTGGCATTTGGTTGTAGGGAAAGTTTCCATTATTTTAATAATTTCAGAGACATGAGTCAAGACAATGTTACCTTCAATTGAAGTCTCATTAATGCAAGGAAACTTTCTTTACACTGTGATTTTTGTGCTGCAGCCATAGTTGAGAGGTGATTAGTTTCTCCAGAGCAAAGGTTTTCTGCCCTGTGGTTCCCTGTGTTTTCAGCCTGTCGAGGTGTCTGGCAGTGGTTGGGTGAAGGTTAATGTGTGGGATGCAAACTGCTTGCTATCTTCCAGGTTTCTGCTGAGATCACCACTCTCACTAATGGGACTCTTGTAGTGAAACCTGGAGGATGCACCCTGCTGCAAGCCTAACTCCTCAACTCCTGTTCCACCTGGTTAAACCAGGACAGATTGGTTAAAGCACACAGGGAAATTATGGGGCTATTGCAAAATGTTCAAAGAATTTTTTTCTTCTTTTTAAATTGTATTGAGACGTGGCAGTATTCTGGTCTCAAAAGCAATGGAGTCTGCAAAACACGTTTTATGGTATTAGTCTGATGGAGAAGAGAGAGCATTCTTAAAGACTGAACGTAGGTAAGTTGGAGATAAATAGCTATGAATTTTGGTGTGCTCTGAGAGAGTAGAGGTTAGGTTAAATGAGGCAAAAGGAGGGTTTTCAGTTGTAGAGCTTGGAATGTTTTTGGTAAAGAGGTCCAGACCAGAGCTTCATGCCCTTCGCTTGGAAGAGAGGAGGGTAAAAATGCTTCTCTTAGAAAGACAAACTGTTGAAGCCAGTGGGTGTAGGTGGCGGAAGTTGCACGAGTGGGGGAGTTAGTAGCTAGTTTCTGTGTGACCTGTGTACTACAATTTTGGATGATAGTCATTCATGGCTTTGAAGAACTTACTTGGGCATCACAGAAATTGTAAGTTGAAACACCTGTGCTTAACTTAGTTCTCTCTAAGGAAAGACTTGATGTGGATTGAAGTGCTCTGGTTGAATGACAGCTGTCTTAATCAGCTTCAAGCACAGAAGACTTGTATACTAATCACAAAAACTGCGACTTAAAAATTTTGCTTTTTAGACAAAAATCAAAAGGCAAATGAAGAAGTAAGGGAAGAATGGGTGTTTTGAAGCTTTCTGCAGCAGCATGTCTGGAAGTATAGGAGGTAGTCCCATAACTTTGCTAATGCTACAAGAAAAAATACTACATGTCATGAATACTACATGCAGTGCAATTATGGAAGTAGCATCCAGTCTAAACGTGTGGGATGGATGCGTGCATCTGTTCACACATACAGCAGTAATTATGATAGGCTAAAATTCATGGCCTGACCACAGTGAGCTTGCTTCATTTTTCGGTAACTCAGAAAGGAATTTGGCCCAGTGAATGAATTTGAAATGTTCTCAGTTGGCCTTAGTGATCCAGAAGCATTCCTTCTTGTTATAAGAAACATGTGCATTCTATGGTAGCAGGCGGTGATGGCCATACACCAGAATGCAAATAGTGTACTCCTTGCTGCTGCTGCCTCTTCTCTAACTCAGGCTGCACTTGACCAATTTGCATTAACTAAGTGGGATAAAAGGGGCATAATGCAAACACTGAGTTAGAGCTGGTGTAAGTCAGAAGTCCTGTTCTGGTAGTGAGTCTTTGTAGCTCTTTCTCAAAAGGATGCGTTACCCCATTGCAGAGGGGTAATGTGCCGAGAAGTTTTATAATGTTCTTTAAGAGTAGTAGAGATTACATAAGCACTGCTTGCAAGTCATCAGTGCCCTTAAAACCCCTTACTTTTGTTAGGGGTTTGAGCTTAATTCTGAGCCTATTGCTCAGAATTGCTGAAGGTGACAGGTGCCTCCAGAGACAGCCTAGTCCAGCTTCCCTGTTCAAAGCAGGTCAGCAAGAATGAGTCAACCAAGACCCTGCCTGGTTGTGTTTTGAGTATCTCCAAGGATGGAGACTCTGCATCCTCTTTGGGTAACCTGTTCCACTGTTTGATCACCTTCATAGGAAAACCAAAACAAAATAAAAACAACCTTATGTTTATGTGTTTCACTTTGTGTCCATTTCCTCTTATCCTTTCACTCCATACCTGGGAGGAAGAGCCTGGCTCCATCTTCTTTGGGTGTTTATCATAGGTGGGATTCCTCTCCAAGCCTTCTCTTCCTGAGGATGAACAGTTCCAGCTCTCTCAGCCTTTCCTTGTGTGACAGATTTGTAGTCCCTTAATCATCTCTGTGGTCCTTCACTGGATTTGTTGCCAGCACGTCCATGTCTGTCATGTACAGGGAAGCCCAGCAGTACTGCAGAGGTGACTCCTCCAGTGCTGAGCAGAATGGAAGGATCAGGTGACCTCCCTCAGTCTGCTGGCAACTCTTCTGGTGCAGCCTGGGATCTCTTGGCTGTCTCTGCTGCAGAGGCATGCCGTTGGCTCTTGTTCAACTTGCTGTCTATCAGGGCCTGCAAGTCCTTCTCTGCAAGGCTGCTTTCTCCCTCAGCATGAGCTGGTGCTCGGGGTGATTGTTGCCCACGTGCAGAGCTCTGCATTTCTGGTTGCTGAACTTAACAAGATTCCCATTAGCACATTTCTTCAGCAGATCAAGGTGCCTCTAAATGGCAGCACAACCCTCTGGTGTAATCAGCTGTTTTCTATTATCTGAAAGTTTGCTGAAGGTGCTCTGTCCCATCATCTAGGTCATTAATAAACATATTAGCCCCATTATCATACTCTGGAATCATACCACTAGTAACTGGTGCTCCAGCTGGACTTCATTCCACTTATCATAATCCTTTGAGCCTAGCATCTCAGCCAATTTTCAATCCACTGCACTTTTCTACTCATCCAGCCCATTTAGAGATTGTATGAAGTTAAAATCTGTATCAGTAAGTAAGGACCCTTTGAACCATTGCTAATTAAAAGATCCAGATAAATATTGCTGGAAACAGGACATTAAAAAGAAATAGTAATGGAGAAGCAGATAGAGAAGGCTGCAAAAGAACAGGGAGAGGAAAGGAGGTGGATAAGTACAGTTTTGGGTGGATGTTCTGCTAATTAGCTGTGGCTTAGATTTTCCTTTGTCTATAAAAGACTTTGGAAATGTGGACTGATTTTTGGAGTAGAGCAAGTCAAAATGTTAGGAAGTAAAAATTCACAATTGTTTGGAGATCTCAGAAAGCTGCACAGAAAACCTGTGCCATGCCATGACTCAGCTTCAAAAGGATGACTGGTTGAAATCAACGTACTGGATTCAAACCCTTCTTGTCCTCACAGGAGAACAGCTTCCCTTTGATTATTGTTGATTTATATAAACTTTTCTCTCTTGAGTATGGGAAATGATCCAATACTTAATTATTAGGCATTGTGAACCTCAGGGTTATACATCTTACGCACTTTCAATGGATACTAATTGGTTTTGTTGAAAGCAAAGCTTCTGATGTCTTGTTATTAGGGTTCCTTTGACGCTAATCAAACCCCTGAGACATCACTGCTATATGTTTTTCTCTTTCTGTTGTGAAAAAAATTGTTTATTTTTTTCACAGGCATATGAATTCCTGTACTGCAACTGTCACCTCCCTTATTGCATGAGGGGTGTATCTGTTACTGTACATCTGTATTGCATGAGGTATGGGAGGACAGCTCTGGCAAATTCTGCAGTCAGTCTCTCTCTCAAAACAAATCAACCAGAGTGGTGTTGGTCGGCCAAATGCTGCTATAGTTAGATGGTTAATTATAGTCCATTTGGGAATTATAGGTCATTTGGGAATTTTTGTTCCTGTTAGTAGTTCTGTGACCAAACATCCTATTTCTGGATACTGGAAATATTCATATACTTCAAATACCATAAATAAGGATACGTGAGAAAAAAACTCAAACCTGAAATGAGCACAGGTGTGTCTGTCGCCCAGGTTTCCTATGGAGCTGCATTCCTGCATGTCAGCCAATGATTGTTTCACCTCTAGGACAGTGAAACAACCACTGACGAGGTAGCATCAAATGGATGTGGTTGTATCCATTCAAAAACATTCTCACCTTTTCCACCCAAGCTCTGTCTGGCCACTGAGTTAAGACATATTTCAGCTCAAATGCTTGTAATTAATTTGGTGCTAAAAATGTTCTTTTTGTGTTCTGAAAAATCAGTCTTTTTTGAAATTGTATTTTAAGATTGGCATGTGTTGTTTCTGTTTGTGTAGGATTTTTATATATGCTTCCCTGGAATGATATTACATGTTTGCTTATAGATTTTTGTAGGTTTTTTTGTGTCATGCTTCCCTGGAATGGCATTACGTGTTTGGTTATAGATTTGTAGTGTTTCTGTGTAAAGTGGTGGTGTACCTGGCTGCCTAGGCATGAAAAGGGACAGGATAACCTTGAGGGCAATCTGTTGTAGTAGTGGTGTAGCACCTTATCAGGCCTTCAAGGCAAGAGGGGAATTTCCGTTCATTTAGGTGGCTGTCTTACTGAAAAGAGAGAGAGGATCCCAATAAGTAGCACATAACTTAATCTATGAGAGCCTACTTTGCAAAATTTGTATTTACAGGCTAGCTGATGACTTTACTTTTCAACTACTACTAATATTTTACAGTTTCGAAAGAACTGTTATGAAAAGAGGAAATAAGACCTTGATCTTTGCAAACATCTTTCTAAAAGATGGCAGCCTTCTCACTGGAAATTGATTTAAAATGTATCTTGTTTGTTCCTTAAAGTGTGTGTGAGAGCTTGGATGTTACTTCCTCATGGTTTATTTGAGAACATATTTCTTGCCTGACCTTGATTGTTACTTGTACTCTGCCTCCTTGTTTAATATATTGGTGTGGTCTTCCTTTTCTTTTTTCTAGCAGACTCCTCTAAGGGATGGTGGCAGGGCAGGGAGTAATTTTCTATGTCAGTTTTTCTCAGTATTTCTAGTGCTCTAGTACAATTGGCATGCTTTAATGGCAATATTCAAAACAATTTTTTTTCTTAATTTTCTTTCTGAAGGTACTTGTTCTTCATTCTGTCACATACAAGCTAAAAGAATGTTGTTTTTATAAACTGTTTAGAACAGCTGCAACCTTTTTGTGAACACCAGAGAAGGTTTTAGGACTAGAAAAGTGGGAGTCAGTGGGTTGATGCTACCAAAAATCATCATCTATTTGCAGCAGACCTTTCCTTCTGGAAAACTGTACAAATGGATTTTTCTTCCTCTTGGATGACCCAAGGAAGGATGCAGTTGTAGATAATGTATCCGTTATGCTGTAAGTTGACGTTTTTGTAGAGTGCTTTATTTTCAGTGAAGTTGTAGATAGGAGCCATCCCAGGGCAAGAGGTGTTTGTTTTCACTCTTTATTCATTGCTAGACATTTCAGGGCTCTTGACTTTTACTCAACCTTTTGGTTTTTGGCAAAATTTCCTCTCACTCTTTCTTTAAGAGATTATTCATGGGTTCCATGTCGCTGGGACAGACAGTAATGAATCTCATTCTGTACTAATTGTCTGAAGGCACAGGTTGATGTACTTCAGATAAATGTCAACTTGGATATCATGTTAGGGGAACAGTGAAAAGGATCATTTGCTTCCCTTTTCTCCAGAAGCTGGTGGCTTGTGAGGAGAGGATGGATAAAGGAGATAAATGTTTTAACTTGGATAACATGTTAGGGAAACATGAAAGGAAAAGGATCATTTGCTTCCCTTTTCTCCAGAAAGCTGGTGGCTTATGAGGAGACAATGGATAAAGGAGGGAGAGGAGAAGAGGAAAACATCTGAGGTTCTTGATCAGGTGGGAGGACCCAGAAGCATGACATAGCACAGATGCCCTATTTGAGCAAATATTGCTGAGTCTTGGTGGAGTGCTGCTGTGCAAGCAGAGGAAGGTACATCAGCCCGTTAATCAGCTGTGTCTCTTCACTAACTTTAGGGCATGCTAGGAAAGGATATAAGGAAATCTGTACAAAAAAAAAGAGAAAACAAAGGTTAAAAATATGTAGGTCTGCACTCCTGAATTTCTTTTTGCACGTTTTTTTCCTTTTTTTTTTTTGCTTCTCTGCAGTATCAGCTTTTTATTGTTCATAGAGAGACAAACAGACTCTTGTTTCAGAGGGAAGAGGGTGGTGGGAAGACCCGGGTAAGCATGGAGGAATGTCCTGTTCACCGCCTCACTCTGGCTCCAGGTCGAAGACACGGAGGGGGGAGGATTTTAATGTGTAACAAGCAGCAAAGTGTCAGAAAACAAGCAACAATGAAAACAAAATGCAGCCAGTAACCTTGGGGCTCTGACACTGAGCAAATGTTTATCAGAGGAAGATTCTGCTGGACATCACTGGATAAGAATGAGTTGATGTCACTCTTGGCAAGGGTGGGAGCTCGTTTTTTTCCACACAAACAGCACAACACGGCAAGAGGAGGGAGAGGGAAGGAGGGGAGGGAAAAGAAGAAGAGGAAGAGAGTGCCGTTTGCTATAAATTGGGCTAATAAAAATATATTAAAGCATGACTTGTTTTGTTGTTGGAAGGGGTCTCGGTGCTGGGACATAAATAGACAAAGGTTAAGGATTCTTCAGGGCTCCTCCTATACTGTGGCTCTGAAGAGCTGTGTACAGATTCCTGACAGCTGTTGCATAATTTGCTTTTACTTGCTCCCAGTCGAGAGTGTACTATAGGCTTATTCCTGTGGGCCTCGTTCAACAAAACCTTCATTTGGCTTCAGTGGGAATTTTTGCTTGAATAAAGAAGTTCAGCTTTTTTGACCTCTGGTAGTTTCAGTGCCTGGCCAATGAATGGGAGGACCTCCCCTCACCCTCAATCTCTGCATACTCTTCTTTTAAAGCTGCATCATATTTTATACTTTGAGTAATGCAGAGTTTTCTCTGTAGAAAAGGAGACTTACATCACACAGGCAGCAGAACAGTGAAAGCTGCCATTCAGCAGGTACCACTCTGAAGCTAAGAAGTAACTACTGGTATTTGGTGAATTTGAAGGTGAGTGGTCTTGGAAAGCACCTCCGAAAAGACGTAGATATGATGAGTGGCTGTTCTGATAGAGCACTTTTATAAAAAACTGTTTCTAAAAACAAAACAAAGAGTCTTCTAAAGCCAAAAAAGCATGTTAAACCTTTAACAGCATCTAATTAAGAAGTTGTCTGTACTGAAACACCTACTACTGGTTGTCCCCTGTATGAATGCTCTTGCAGAGCATAAGAACGACAGGGCTTTTAAAAAATTTATTTATTTTAAAACTTATAATAAAAATAGAAATTATATGGTGTTTGCTCTGTTTGTGTTCATACATTCTAGTTCAGAGCAGACAATTTCTAAAGAGGCACAAGTTAAACTAGAAAAGAGCTCTCCTAGGCTGAAATAGGAGCCAGTGCTGAGCCTTCTAGCAGTATAGATGTGAAGTGTTGTATATCCTTCCCTTTCCTCATTTTCACCATGTACGTAAGTTGCTATGAGCAGCCTACAGCTTTACAAACATCTGTAAGGTATCCATGAAGTTATCAAACAGCCTTTCAGGATACTGAGCATTTGTGGAAAATTGGGCCATTATTTTTCAGGATGTAAAAGTATTTAAGAACTGAATTGTTTGGAGCACAAACTTTGCAAATCAATTTAATGATACGACATATTCAGCTGGCTTTCATCACCAAGCTTGTAGAGCCTCTGTGGTAGTGTAAGGAGGCAAAGGTTTACTTTGGCCCTCTTGTTACGTGATTCCCTCAGGTGTGTGTGAGTCTCTGGACGCTTTTCAGTTTGATGATTTCCTGCTAGACTATGCTGTCTCATTCAAAATATTTGGCTAGCATGGCATTGATTGAATAGACTGTAGTGTTCTCTGTTGAATGACCTTACTAGACATGTGCACACTTCAGACCTCCCTTGCAGAGACTCAGCTCTGGGTATGAGCAGAGAACAGTGCACCAGGCTTCAAGGCAGACTGGACAAAGAAAAGCTGTTGCACTTGTGTTGGAGCCATTGTAAAGTGCAGGCAGTTTAACTTGGAAAGGAGGAACAATCAGGTTTGTTGTATGTTGTAAAGCTATCAAAATCAAACAAACCATTTAACTGCTGCTACAAGTGTTGTCCTCCTCTCCTAAATTAAGTCATAAGAAGGGGGAAAAAAATCACACATTCATTATCTACAGAGTCAAATGAAAACATTTAAGGTTCTAGTGAATTTTTAAGAATCTTAAGAAGTCAAGACTCTGGACTTTCAAGTTCTAATGTGTTCTTAATTGGTTTGTACCTTAATTTTAAGGCAGTTGGGGATCTAGATGCTGTTGCATGTTGCTGTCGCTCGTGTCTTCTGTAGAGGTAATTTTTCTATTCTTTCTCCCCCAACCCAAGAAGAGATGCATAATGCATATGTGTCTGCACTACCACGGTTTGTTTTCTTATTGCTTTTAGACTTTTGTTTTTAGAGTGGAGATGTGAAGTCAAAATGTTGATATGTATCTATATTAGTAAGAACAAGAAATGCTCCATGATTTCAGAACAAAAAATGGTAAGGCTCTTCTGTCATAACCCCTGTGTTTACAGAGTCCCAGATGATCAAAATTCTTCTCCTACAACTTCTGAAAAAAGAGTGGCCTTTACTGAAATCTGCCTCTGAGCCTGGTTTTGTACAGTTTGAACAGTGCTAAAATCATTGCAAAAGTGGAGATGTTTATACAGGACCCTATGCAAACACAGCATCTGGAGCAGCTACTTTCTGTTAATAGCTGCAGGTCTTACATCCATCCTGACATTACTGGTGCCTAATGTGAACAAAGTTTAAGTATGCAAGGTCTACCACTTTCATCAGAAACCTAAGAAACTATGGATTGCGTCTGGCAGATGTAGAGAACTTAATGTCAGAATCACCTGAGAGTAAATCCGTGGTAGATGTAGGAGTTAGAGGTCACATAGACCTGGATATACTGTTTGTAGGATAGGCTAAGCCTGGAAAAGGGTGGCTGAGTCAGCAGCACACAACCCTTTGGGAAGGGGGGTGAGTGGGAGTGTGGGGGGACCCCTTCTGGGGCTGTTTGGGGGACCCCTTCTGGGGCTGTTTGGGGCACCCCTTACCCCCTTTACCCTGCAAGTGCCAGTGCAAGAGCTGAACCTTTATCTGTTGAAACTGTAGTGGCAAATTGCTGTGAAGAAGCAACCCAACTCTGTCTCATGTGGAACACCAACTTGGAATGTAGGCATTGGAATGCGATCTTTTATTCAATCTTCAGTGATCTGAAAAGCAAAAAGTCTTAGATGCTGTCTCACGGGGATGTTAAGACTCTACAAGTTGCTTTTAAGAGCTTTAAAAATGCCAAATGTAGTGAAAAAGAACTTTTTCTCTGTTCTTTAAAATAGCAGCAAATGCACATAATATCTCACCAAATTTTTAATTTTCAGTTGTTTTCATGTATAATCATGGAAACTTAATTTGGAAGTATTATGCTTTTTTTCTTTTTTTATTCTTCTCTCTACTTAAAGAATATTTGCCGGGAACAAGGCTGTCTACCTTTACAGCCTTCCTGGTATTTTATTTCTTTTCTGAAGTCAGAACATTCTGCACAGAACATAAGAATTAATACTTATAAACCAAGTTGTTTCAGTGAATAGAAAGTGAGTTTTATGGGCATGTATGTGTGTATAATATATATATGTAAATATTAAGCAAAGTGGTTTTCTTGAGGTGGCTTTCTGCCCTGTGATATGCTGTGGGAGGGGTGTCTGGCTGGTTCTGTCTTGCTTGGTGGCTCCTCATGGATGCTGCAGGGTTCAGGGGCCCTGGGTACTGCTGGCAGAGCAGTCCTGTGGCAGTGTTTGGGTTTGAGGCGGTGAGTGGTGCCCCTCTGCTGTGGCAGGAGGCCTGAGCTAGGGGAGCAAGCCTTGCTTCTCAGGGCATAAGCTTCAGTGGCCGAGCCTCGCAGCTCTGCACTCCCATTCAGGCCCCTCATTAATCATTAGAAAGCTTGCAGTGCTGGAGCCTCACCAAGAGTTGTAACTGGCTTTGTGCACGAGCAGTACCCGATGGAGATGTGTTAATTGAAATGCTGTTAAGTTTCTCTAAAAATAAACTGAGTCAGGAAGTCTGGTTTGTTTGTGGTTTGTTGTTTTTGGTTTTTTTTAAAGACATAGCAGATAAAATACTCAGCAGCTGAGTAACTATTCTGTGTTTTTAGTTTTGTTTGGCTATTCTGCTTATTTTCTAGTATTAGGAGCATGTGGAATTAGTATGTCCTCATGTACCAATAATTACTCTCATTGGTGGTGTTCTGATGCCGTATATGTCCATAAAATGATGTATTTTTCTTTCTCTTGTAGTAAGAGGGTGTCAGGGGTGAGTTCCGTGCTTTTATAGTTTTGCCTACCAAACTCTGCCCCAGACTATGGAAGAGTGTCTGTCTTCAGATCATCCCCAGAGTGGGAGAGTCAATCTAAGGGCTGTGAGGAGAAAGGACATACCTATGGCTTTGTGTTGTGTACTGCTGCTGAGGCCTGTTGGCCCCCCGTGTGAGTTTGTTTGGCTTGGTGGGCTGATGAGGAACTGGGAGCGACAAGTAGGTAGTTTTTAGGTAGGTTGGTGAGCTGAATCCATCTATGGAGGAGCTGAGTGAGAACCAGAACTGGGACAAGAATGGGGCCTGGTCTGCATGGCAAAGACAGGTAGCAGAGCAAGAAGATTAATCCCCTTTTCAATGGCAGAGCACCCCAAGATCAACTCAGGTTGTGGTTCTGAGAAGTGTGTCATCTTTAATAGGAACAGGGGACTTTTCCCAACTGGTTGGAGGTTTTCCAGCTAGGAAGGCTTTATAAGTCTTGTAATGGACCTTTTAAGTACCTTGAGAGAGACGTGATTTAGGATGAATAAAACTCCACCTACCACATATTTAGAACCGTTAGAGTGAAGAAGTGAAGTTTGGCTGGAAAATGACTGATACTTTCCATGACAGACTTAGGAAAGAGGTTCATGCTATGTGTGAGCACACCATCAGGAGACTGTATATAAAAAAATAAAAAATAAGGGGGGATGTTTTTACAGCTATACTGTGTTGAGTGGACATTAAGTGGAAGGAAAAATTAATTGCCATATTCTGGGTATTTCTAACTGCAGAGAAATTATACACGTGCCTGGTGGAGCTGGAACGTGGAAGTTGTGGGGCTGGCTCCGAGATGCGTCTCCCCAGGCTGATGGCCATGGTGAGACTTGAGTCATTGTCTTCCAGCGTGGGGAGCCCAGGCTCAAGAAGCTCCCAGGTGTGATAACCCTGTGCTGTTACTTGTTGTAACTGATTAAAGTGGTACTCCTGGATTGCAGTTCCCTCCAGGTTACCTGTTAGGACAGGATCACACAAATGAGGTGTCTTGGTTTAAAGACAGTGTGTGCTGTGGAGGTGGGACCTGTGATGGAATAGAGACCCCTTCCCACTGAAATTATGCAGATCTGAAATGATGGGACTTTTGAGCAAAAGTGTAGAAATAATAAAGTTTACTAAAAACGGAGAGCAAAACAGAATGAAACAACAACCAAACAATAAAAGAGGTATTTTTGCTTCAGAGATCTTGTCTTCCGCCCTTGTCTGCTCCTCCCCCCTCTCCGTGGCTGCTCCACCAGTGGCTGCTGGACCACATGCTGCTATTGGTGAGTTTTACCCCCCAAAACCCCATGTTGGCATGGGGAAATTCAAGAAGAGAATTTAAACTATAACATGGGTATTCCAAGCTTGCGTAAGTAACAGCTTATTTTAATAGTAAGATGATGCTCTCTCATAATGTTTTACCTGGTGAGTTCATTTACTAAAGTGCAAAGGGTATGTAAGCTGAGGAGGTGCAATTTGCTTGATTTTTTTTTTTTTTAATTGCTTCTCTGGGGATTTTAAAGCACTTTGTGCTAAGGATCCCTTATTGTGCTTTGTCTTTCTTCAAGGCACTTTGCCGCTTGACAGTATTTGAGACAAGATTATATAAATATGGAGGTAGTACAGAGCACAGTGGGCCACTTCCTTCTGTGTAACTTTTGACTATTTTAGGTGCCCTAATAAGGCCCACAAAGCTGAATGATTAATTTTTTAAAAAATACTGTCTGAAGTGTCCTAGTTACAGATAAGGGTGGAGTTTTGTTTATTCCACACCACCCACGTCCCTGTGGGGGAAGATTTTTGTTTGGCAGGGAACTCAGAGGTGCGGGGTTGCCTGGGTTGCAGAAGGGGGTGGACTGGCCCCTTTTAAAAACCACGGGCTGAAAATGTTGAAAAGGGGCAGTTAAAGCAGTCTTTAAAAGTTGCTTAGCTTTTTAAAACCAACATAAGAAGTAAAAGAGGTGGTGTGTTATCTCCTTCTCGACTCAGCTTTCAAATAATTTTAATATCCTAAATTTAGTTGTTATAATTTCCCGCCAGCTCCATGTGTCCTTCTGGTCAGGGAAAATACCCTTATGTTGCAATACAATGCTGGTAAAAGTAATAGTTATTTAGATACTAATACTGATGGGAAAATTAAATCTATTTTATCCCTAGAATCACTTCTAAAATCAGTACTAATGGATGTGGGAAAAGAATCAAAGCAGATTGAGAAAGAATAAAAAAATGGTGGGGGGAGTCACTGTCTCTGGAAGTGTTCAGGAGGCATCTGGATGTGGCACTTGGGAACATGGCTTAGGGGTAATTATGGTGGTGCTGGATTAATGATTGGACTAGGTGATCTTGAAGGTCTCTTCTACCTTGGGGATTCTGTGATTCTGTGAAAAGTACATCAGCACTTGAGTTTGGATAACTTGAATTAGAAAGGTAGGCAGAAAAACCTACAGGTGGGAGAGCTAGGTCAGGGATGAAAACATTGGTTCAGACTTCAACAGCAACAGGTCTTCACATAAGAAATCACAGATGGTAGGATAATCTTTCTGAATAATTCTGTGCTGTTTGGGAAGTGGAGTTGCCAAAGAAGGAAGTTTAATTATCTGAGAGCATCCCAAAGTGATGCTTCCCAAGGTAATGCTTCCTTGCTTTGTCCTGAACAGAGAAAAGTGGTGGATAGACCTCTATTCTTTACTCAGTTGTACTTTCTAGTTGATAACCACTTAGCTTAATAAAAGAATCCAGTTAAACTCTTTATAGGAAAAGGTAAGGAATGATTACTTAATTTCTGTGAAGTATATGCTATATGAGTTATGTATGATTGGGTTATAAGATTTAAAACTTTTCATCAACCCCACTTGGACCTTGCTACTCCTGAGTAGTGCAGCCATTTCTGCTGATTCTCTAGTAAAGCCTCCAGAGAAGAAGTAAGTATCATCAAAATTAAAATTTGGATGCGAAATGGCAGCCCACATTGCTAGCAAAATTGCTGAGTGGTCAGTTGGGCTGCCTGTGAGAAAAGAAGATAAAAGTAGAAAATGTCAACTCTGTTGCATTTACAAATTTAGTCTTGTTCTTTGCCATATTTTCCTGAATGCACATAGTAGAGATAAATTACTATTCCTAGTACCTGTGGCCAGAATATGTCAATAGTATATTTTGAACAGTGCTTCTTTAATGTACATTTTAGATAGCACTCTTGAAAAATAGTCAATGACCATAATTCTTGGCCATGATGTTATTTTTATTATGGCAACGTGCCGTCATTAAAGCTCTTCAGGTTTGGGGCTGCAGTTGTAACTGAGGGTATAGAGCGTGCCAGAAGAGAAGTAATAGATCTTAAGTCTAACACTTCAATGAGTTTTGAACTGTGCCATGGTTTAGGAATGGTACTCCACAATTTAGTGCCCCCACTGAGACTGTCTAAACCACACTGCCACTCGCTTGCTGCTCTTCCTATTCCAGTGGTGCGATGGAGAGGAGAATTGGAGGCACAAAAGGCAAAGATCACGTGTTGAGGTAAGAACAATTTACTGGAAACAGCAATGAGATAAGAAAAGGAACAGTAACAGCAGCTATATTAATAACAAAAGCGTACAAAAGAGAGGGAGTGATTCATATGCAAAATGGGGTGGTTTTGCCATTTGCTTCCAGTCAGGCTCACTTCAGTTTCCAGTACAAGCAACTGTTGGGATCCCCCTGTCATCCCAGAAAAAGAGATGGATTCTGCCCATACCTATCTTGATGGCGTCAGGGTACATTGTGCTCTGGTGTCAACTAAAGCCTTATACTCATGTGGGTCTGATGTGCCATGGGATCCACACAGTCCAATAGATCTGATGGTTCCTTTCCTCCACCTGGCTGGAGACAGGGCCCCTTTAGTCCTGGTCATAGTACTTGTTGCTCACTTCTTTTAAATATGACCTGGAGGTCCCTTCAAGAGGATCTGAAGTAACGTGAGCTCTCCTATTCTGTCTGAGGACTTGCCCACTGGAAACCAAAGCAGCATTTACCCTTGAAGAATTTCCTGCAGTGGTTGTTCTTCCTCTCAACTGACGAGCCTTCCTAGGAATCTCTTTTGTAGCTCTAAACGTGGTGTGGACTGCACTGAGGAGACCTGGTAGACCTAGCAACAAAAGCATGCTTTTCCTTAACATCTAGTGGAAACTCAAAATCCTCAAAAGCTGTTGTAACTGTTTCCTCCCTCCTCCTGAGGGAGGAAAAGGGGTGAAAAGCTTGGGGAAAATCATTTTCCCCTGTTCTCGTCACAGGCTGGGGACAGTTATTAATGGACACATCACAGTAGCGCCCAAGGTAATGGTAGGAGAGCAACACATCTCAAAGGACCCTCATTGCCCTTGGTGTCATAAACTGATATCCCACAGTACAGCAGCAAAGGAATCCTGATCCCTTTCCCTGCTCTGGAAAAGAGCACTGGAACGGGCACATACAGGAATATATGCAGGGTTAGGTACCACATCCACGTGAACAGACCAAGCAACACCGTGACCAGCGGTTCTGTACTTAATACAACAGATGCTTAGATAAATTTGTTTCCAGCCTGCTCTGGGCAGATCTGTTGTTATCTCAACCCTTGGAGCCTCACACGGGATACCAAATAAGGCTGTAGTGGTTTAGGAATGGTGCTCCCCAGTTTAGCACTCCCACTGAGACTCCAAACCATCCTGCTGCTTGCTCACTTGCCCCTCCCACCCTCTCCCCTCTGCGGCAGGGATGGAGAAGAGAATTGGAGGCACAAATGGTAAAGATAGTGGGTTCTTGAGATAAGAACAACTTACTGGACAAAAGAAAACCAAAAGAGAGAGTGTGATTCACATGCAAAAAGCTCACCAAAGAGCAGCAGGACTGCAGCCATACTAGCCCTGACTGCTCTCTCTGGCTCAGAGCTGTTGTTACCCAACCACTCACTCCCTTTGCTGTGTTTACTGGACAAGAAGGCACCCCTTCTCCTTGGAAGAAACTCCCTTCCCCTGCCTCTGGCGATGACATGAGGTAATATTGAATAACCTTTGGGTCCTGGCCATGTCCCCTTCTGGCTGTTAGAAAAATCAACCCTGTCCTGGCTGGAACTAAGACAATCTGATACAGAAATTCCCTTTGAGGAAATAAAAAAAAAAATACCACAATTGTCTACTTTTTTGTGATGACACAAAACTGATAGGTAGTAAACGAAAAGTGTTGATATGTACCTTGTGTTTTGTGTATATAAACGATGGTTTTACCAGCATCAGCACTGTACTTCGTTTGCAATTAAAAAGTGTTGATAAAATGTTTCACCAACAGATTCTTTTACATACTTAGAAGGAACTCTTTCAGTGAAACTATCTTTAAAGTTTTCTCTACCACTTTTAAAACATTTTTCTCCATGTGTGGAAAAGAAAACTGAAGTCTTGGACTTGCTGAATCTGTAAGTAAATGGCCTGTTCATCAGTCTTTTGTTTTGCCATGCTGTGGCAGTAAATTGCAAACAAAACTCTGAAATTTATGTTTGTACATTTCTACAACTGTAGAAAATGCCCAGAAGTTTGGAGAAAATTAACAGACATCAATGTCAGTTAGTCTAATAAAAGATGGTACTTGATGAAAAAGCCTACCTCGTCTGCGGGCATGCCATAGATGTAAGCTCGGAGCCTGAGGTGACTGGCCATTTTGCCTTAAATGGTCTTTCCTGTAACATGGTCTCAGGCACAAGGCCTATGAATAAGTTCCCATGGAGAAAACTACATTGTGAACTCAGCCTTGCAGCACTTCAGCTATTCTGTAGTAATTGCCCATGTGTGTGCTTTTACCTCTTTGTAAAAGCAGCACAGTGTACTCTGTCCCCACTGAATTTACTTTGGATTAATGCGTGTACTCAGGCTGGTTATTGTGGAATAGTAAATGTACCTCAGCTTCATGTGGGGGTGCCCTTGTGCTCAGAGGGGACTTTACATGTCACCTGCTCTCTAAATCACAAAACATGGGTTTGGGATTTTTTTTCTGCTAGTATGGGCTATGTCATGTGGATGAATATCTATGCACTTTTGACTAAAATAAAATAAAGATTGCTGTGAGGCTAATCTTTATTACTAATAATAGAAACAACTACATGAGTGTTAACTTGTAGATTTTTTTAAAATTTTGTTTAAAAGAAATTGAGTTTATTTGATCCTACTGTCCCTTTTCACTTCCATCTACAGCCTAGAAAATGTTGCAGCTGCTGGCAAATCTCAGCCAAGCTTTGCAGTGAGAGAGGGAGATACAAAAGATAGGTAAGATTCCATTATGTCTAGGAGGATGGGCGGACAGGTAGAGTTGAGAGTCACTCAATGCTTTGCATGCATAAAATGATTGAAGTGACATCTTGCTGCTGCTAAAACAAAGAAGTCTCCCTCTGTCCTTTCTTCCCTCTCTCCTGTCTCCTCTCCTGGGACTAACTCTGGTATTTGCTGGAACCCAAGAGGAAAAAGAAAACCACTGTATTAGTTCTCTGTGGTTTTAGTGGGGTGAATAATTTTCTGTGCAAGCGCTGTGGTTAGGTGTGTGATGAGGAAGGTGGAAGTTGGATCTTCCCTTCCTTGGAGCATGAATTTGGGAGTCAGAAGGAAGAAGCTGTTGATTAAGCTCTGGTTTTTATGAACGTTTATTAGATGTCTGAGAATCTATGTGGGAGAGATTGTGTCAATGCTCAGTGCTCAACCCTTATGGTGCTGTAGAAAAGCAGGCTCTGCTGCTGCCTGCCCCGCTGGCATTTGGTATTTGAGGGCAAGAGAAGGGGAGGGATGTTCTAGCAGTGAAATCATTAGGCCAAGGAACAGCAGTTTCCGTGTGGTCTCAGATAAATCATCTAATCTCTTGGTGTCTCAATTCTTCATCTTTTTGGATGATGTTAGTCTTTTGGCTTTTGGGTTTTCAGACTACTTAGAATAACAGGGTCAGTTGTAGCCTGTGGATATGATGTGCTTGTATAATCAGATGATGGTAGGTCTTGGGTCTCTCTTGGTGTGTTTTTTAAAGAAAAAGTTGTTACAGAGTAAATACAGTCTATTTGCATAACACAAGAGCATCATCTCTCACTTCCCTGTGAATTACCCCATCCTTTTTTTCCAGCCTCGTGTCTATTTTTATATTTTGAAGTCTGCTGCAGGAAGTTGACCATGCAATATTGCAACTGTGTAGTCAAAAATGCTTCTTTTCCATATTACTTCTGTTCTCTAGAAGTGAAAAATCAGTGGGGAGATGGACTGAATAGGATCTTGGCTGCTTTTAGTTGACAAAGTGCAGTTGTGTGCTTTATGTCAGCGTGTACTGTGTACCTTTTTCCCTACATGAAGCTTCAAAAGAAGCTTCCAATTTTGTGGCAACCTCTAGCAACGTTTTGAAGGTGTAACCCTGGGCAGTTTTGTGCTTCTGGAGGCATATCTAAGTGATTGCAGACTGAACTCTCAGCACATGCAGATGGTGCACTATTTTCTCCTTTTGTACATTCAGGTTTCTAACAATTTAAATGAAGTAGCATTTCTGATTTCTTTTGGTTTTACTTCTTTTTAAATGAAAATTTTAATTTAGAAATTTTTTGCATCACTGAGACGTGTTTTGCAGCAGTCTTCAAAGTTCTGGTCATGATTTGGCTTCATTGTGCTAACTGCTGTATGGATGAGAAAAGCTGCAAGCTTCAATGGTGCAAATAATTGTGTGCACTTTATTGGTTATGTATAGTCATCCCCATGTGACAGGAGAAAGCTTTAATGATATAGAGAAATCTTTTCAGAATAAAGTCCTAAGCAAAAATGAGACTCAATAGGAAAGCAGAAGTATCACAAACAAATCCTTGTTTAGTGTAAATTACAATAACAACAACAACAACCCCCCCTCTGAATCAGAGGTTCTTCTGATATAAGTTATGTGACCTTGATAGGTGGAAATCTGTAAGAGTGTGGGGGTTTTGTCTTAGAATTGTAGCAAACTAAATGTCTTGAATCCTCTTAATGTTTGTTTTTTAAGACACATAGTGGAAGAACAAAAGGGGAGTTGATTTATATGTCTTACAGGCCATACCTCACAGTGCTTTAAGAGGTGCAGGTGGAATATTCATATAGAAGGCATATTTGAGTTCTGTGGTCAGAAAAGTTGCCTGTTAAATGGTATGACAAGATGAGAGTCTTCAGCCCATCTGTCACCCATGCAGAAATAAATGATCACATGGTACCGACTCCAAAGTAGAGAGAAAATCTGCTGTTGCAGCCAACATTCCTTGCAACAATACAAATGTGTTCTTTGCTCATACAATAGCTATTCAGTTTGCCTACAGCCATTGTGTTACCCCATTAAAGTTCAAAGGAATTGAAAATACACAGGCGACAAAGCCAACTTCTGTTTTTTTAGGGAGAATACATATTTTATTACGAGGTATTTTATCAATGAGGTTTTTAGAAAATAAACTGGTCTGTAAAAGAGATCGTGTGGTTATCCACATTTCAGCTTAAAGATTTCAGTGTGAATAGTAATGATTTTATTTTTATTTTTCACTTTCTTTATGATTGACTTCTACTAATATGCCCTTTTCTTAAGGGCGGCTTGGGTTTTCAAATTTGAGTGTATTGATGTTTCTGAACTCAGGTGTTATTGAAAACAACCAACCAACCCCCCCCCCTCCAAACAACCAAAAAACAAACCAGCAGAAAACCTATGACAAAACAAAACAACCCTCAAAAAAGCTGTTCTGATTCTTCAGGCTTTGCTGAAAATCTAGTCTTTTCTTGTCTTCAAGAATGAGAGAGATAGCATGCAATTAGAATTCAAAGCATTTAGTCAGTAAGAGCCCTGTAAATCTGATTACATTATCTGTTTGCAAATATTTTAATACCTTGTATTCGGCTGCACATAGATGTGCAATTATTTCTTCTCAGTAGGTATATTAAAGTGCTCCTGCATGGAGCATATATGGAAATGAACTCACTATTTCAGCTAATGGCAAATTGCTGCCTCCAAACATGTGCAAGCAGCAATGGTCAAGAAACAAGACTGTCTTTAGGGATGTAATGTCATCTGTTTTTTCTGTTTCTTGTGGTACTTAAGAATCTTGAAAGTACTGGCAAAACGATCTTCCCATGCAAATAGCAACAGGGAAGGCAACTGTAATAGTTAATCTGTGGCCAATGAGGCCAGACTTTAATTAGACTGGGTATCTTCTACCTTAGAGCTTTAGAAGTGCTTAATGAGGGAAGTTGTGGGGTTGATTTCGAACACAGAAAAATTTCTGGAGACTTGAAAAACACTAATTCTTTTTAAGCTTTAGCCAATGTTGTCTTAGTGAGGGTAAATTAAATTACTCTATTATATATAGTGTATAATTGTATATTAGTGTATACTGTAGTAACTGTAGTCTACTCAAATTCAATGAAGAATAGAAAAGCTGCAAAAGTTTTACTATCTTTGATTAATTTTATGAAGAGGAGTATCATAAAAAATGAGGGGAGCAAGAGGAGAAGCTGGGAACAATTGAAATAAGTTTCAGGCAGCACAAGTGGTTTTGAAGGGAGAGGCAGAAACAGTGTAGTTAAAGCAGTGTGAAGGGACCTGTAGGCAAAAAGATATCCATACACCAAAACGCAAAAAACCAAAAAAACCCCCACAAAACCAAAACAGACAAAAAACAGGCAAAAAGAAACTTGTGTTAGGAGAGCAACAGATTACAAACTCTAGCAGGTTAAATGGGAAGTCATCAGAAAGCCGGAACAGAAATACCTTCAAAACAGCTTTTTACTTGTGTATATTTAATAAAAGCTTTTTAGGTTCTCTAGAAGCTTGCTGAAGAGTCTGTGGGATTGTCCTAAGAGGAGACTTTCAAAAAAGCTTCATTCTTTACAAGGATGAATGAGAAGCGCTCACAGAAGAGGTTTTAGAAAAAATGGTAATGTACACAGTAATAAGCCTCCAGAAACAGGTACCAGAACCAGGAAACGCCTCTGTAAAGCTGACAAGCCATTGCTACTCGTGGTGTGTAATGTGTTACTTTATTTAACCTTGATCTTGGGAGAAGAGTGTGCAATACACCATAATGTGCAATACACCACTGTGAAGGACCAGGAATCAGAATGGGGAAAATCTCAGAAGTGGGAAAAGATGTACAGTGATTAAAAGGACTTTATGATACAGACTTTACAGTTATTATGTAATAATACATACATTGTATGTCCCGGCCTGTTCGCCTCCCTGCCCCTCTGTTTCTCTGCCCATTGGCTGGAGAAGCTGCAGAGAGGGGACAGCCTCCATTCGCCCCTTCTCTCCCCGGTTCCTCCCTCTTTTGCCCGTGTCCCTATCCTGGTTTGTGCCCCGCTTGTCTGTCTCATGCTGCTCCCTATGTTCTGGCCCTTTCCCCTCCCGAGCTGATCAAAGCCCGGGTGCACGCGTGAATAAAGCATCCTACCTGCATCCCACCCTCGTGTCCCGGAGCCGTGCTGTGCCATCCTCCCATCCTCCCCTTTCGGACCGCGGCCCACCATAATGCATGCTCTTAAAAAGGGTGTTGATGATTCAACAGGTCCTGCAAAGGGGTAGCATTACAAAAGCAATTGGACTGTTAGAGGTGTGACCATTATACTCTGTAGAAGAATTGACTTGGCTTTTAAAGAGGGAAGTCAGGACTCAGAGGCATTTGAAGGTATTACCGAAGTAATCAGAGAAATTAAGTTGTCTGTGGGAGAGGAGCCTGATTAGTGGGGTTCTTGAGCTTGGAAAGACAGTGGGATAAAGTTCACCCTGTTCCATAGATTTCTGTTGTGTTATAGCATAATTACAGAGTAGCAAGTGTAAAGCAAGTGAGAAGAGTTCTTTTCATGCTATGTAAATAAGCGTCATACTTATTGCCACAGGATATCGTGGAGATAAATATATACCTTTAAAAAAGTTTTAGTGAAATTCAAGTATCCATAGCTTCATTGAGCACAATATTTTGGGTCTGAAATAACTGTGAGAGGCAGGAAGGTTGCAGAAGAGGGAGAAGAAGAACTGATAAAGATGTTTTTTTCCTAAATGTCCACTGTTGTCAGATGTTGGAAGCAGTATTCTGGGCAATGTAGACTTCTGGTCTGATTTAAGAAGGTGTAACTTTAAAAGTCCTCTCTTATTCCACAGAAAGATTGTTTAGTTGATGACAGCAACCCTTTCTGGCCTTAAAACTACAGACCATATCATCATGTGCTTTGCTGTCTGTAATAATAAATTAACAACTCTGGACCTATTTTGTAATGCCTGCTGTTACTGATTGAAAAGGGGATTGACAAGTGGAAATACAGAAGTCAAAAAGAAATATTAATACTTTTCAGGTTGGAAAGTGCTCAAGGAGTTGTTAGGATTGCTCATTAAAGCAGCAGAACATAACTATGGTAGGGTACTATGTTCTCTCTCTATATATAGAATCAGTATTGCATGAAGAGCTTTTTTTCAAGAATTTCACTTCTAGTCATAAAAATGCTTTTTAAACTAACAGCTTTCTTCTGCTCGGTAGGATGTGATTTGTTGGAAGTGTATGTTGACCTGGAACCAACAAGGAGATGACTAAGTAGGAGGAAAATGGTTTTAACATGCCTCCGCTTTGCCAAGGAATATGGAAACAATAACAGATTTGTCAAGTCTGTGGGTCAGCTAGCTTTGTAGTGATATATGATATTTCTCTATGCACGACATACTTGCTGTATTATTTTTTTCTAAAGCACCACTGTGCTTTAGAAATGTGAATATGTCTGTGTCCCGGCTGCTGTTTGTCACGTCCATCAGCTTGCTGTTTACTGATCAGATGTATCCAGAGTAGGTGGGAGATTTTGACTTCTTTTCATTGTGGCAGACACATAAGGTGGTCTGTCATCTTATTTGTTTTATGGAGTAATTTGATAGCCAGGACTGTACATGTTTGACATATTTTTGGACTAAAGCACTAAAGCTCTACAGTAGTTCTTCTCCCATTTCCCCATTTTTGTTTTCTCCAAGACATGACAGCCCCCCATGCTGCCTTTCCTTATCACACTGGGGTATGTTGTACCACTCATTTGCAAAGCAGCCTCTTCTCAAGGTTTCAGACAGTGCAGAGATGATTCCTGGTGTACTTCCTTGGAAGAAACCCAAGGAAGGGGTTTCTCTGGAAGAAACCCAACACCTTGAAAAATGAGGATTCCATTTAATAAGAAATGAAAGCTTTAGATGCTGTTTTCATTTAAGAGCAGAACTGTGCTCTTGAGGGCCAGGGATTGATAATCACCCAGAAGAAATCACAGGAACACCCTTTCCTCGGTGAAGAGGAGGTAGTACATCAATGGTTAGTTGCTCTGAGATGTGCTGGTGACCAGGTTCAAGTTCTGCATGTTCCAGGAGCGAGCCTGGACCATTCAGTGATCTCTGTTTCTCCACCTAATAAATATTTTGTTGCAACAGATGTGATCTCATATCCTCTTACAGGCCGCTTGTAAAGCAGTCACTGAGGGATGGCCCTGTTCAGTGGAGAGCTCAAAATGTGGGTAAATGCTTGAAGAAGAAAGCAATGATCTTCAAGAGGACAGTTGTTTAATAATACATTATATTATTATCATATAAATAAGGTTTGCAGTGCTGGCCATCTCTCTCCTCTAAAAATCAAGTTTTCTCAGTGCTGAATTCCTAGAGCCTCTTAGATATCTCCTCAACTTTCTGTTAATATGGGAAGAAAGGACACCATCAACACCCTTTTCAACTCCCTTCTGTTTTCTGTGTCTTGCTTTTAGTTCAGGATTTTTCCTGTGGGCTTCAAGTTTTTCGTTGGCATAGGGAAGTACACTGCTGTCTTTTAAGTGCAGAGCTCATGGAGGAGGTATTGCATTAAATCTGTTTGGGCTCACTGCCTGCTGCTGGGCAGAGGAGAAAGGGAAGAGATCTGGATTCTGTGGCACTAGAGGTCCTTTCCAGCCCTGCATCCGTTTCTATCCCCTGGGTTTCCCTGGTAAAACCCCACTGGGATTTGAGTGGTTGCACTGTCTCTTGCATCAGGTTTCAAGCTGACTTACTGTTACCATCTGCTCTTTTGGAGCAAAACTCCTGGCTTGCTAAAAAGTAAAGTACAGTGAATTAATAAAATCATAGAATTGTTTTGGTTGGAGGGGACCTTTGAAGATCATCTAGTCCAACCACTCTGTCACAGGCAGGGACATCTTTCACCATCTTTCACTAGATAGGTTGCTCAAAGCCCCATCCAACCTTGCCTTGAACAGTTTCAGGGACTGGACATCCAACTTCTCTGTTCCAGTGCCTCAACACCCTCACTGGAAAAAACGTCTTCCTCATGTCCAATCTAAATTTCTTCCAGTTTAAAACCACTGTCCCTTGTCCTGTCATTTCCAGGCCCTGGTAAAAAGTCCCTCTCTCTCTTTTTCACAAGCCCCCTTTAAATATTGAAGGTCTCCCTGGAGGTTTCTGTTTTTCAGGCTGAACAATCCCAACTCTCCCAGTCTTTCCTCACAGGAGAGGTGCTCCAGCCCTCTGACCATTTCTGTGGCCCTCATCTGAGCTCCCTTCGGCAGATCCACGTCTGTCTTGTGCTGGGGACCCCAGAGCTGCATGCAGTGCTCCAGCTGGGGTCTCACAAGAGTGGAGGGGAGGGGAATGTTAGTTAAGAAATGTTAGTGCTTATAGCATGGGTAGTAAGTAGTTACAGTGAACAACAAAAAATGGTGGATTGACTTTTTGACTAGAGGAATTTCTGCTAGGCTGCAGAAATTTTTTGTGCCTTTTTTTTGCTGTTTGGTGTACTTTTTCCTTTCTTTCAATTTGAAACCAAGCTATACTGTTCTGTGGCATTGTCAGCATGACCCCAGAGGTCTTTGGAGAAGCTAGTTACTTTGGTTTCTTCTTACTGCATCTCCCAAAATGATACCATAGTCTATCTTTAAGCAGCATGACGTTTGTTTTTTACTGCTAGCCCAAACATTTGTACTGATTGTATTTTCACCTCTGCCTTCTTACGAAGGAATTCCAGCTGAATAGGGAATGTCTCCCTTCACTTGAGCTTGTGTTTTTCTGGATAAGGAATTAGAGGCTTCTTACAGTTTATTAATTTTTCTTTTAGTATTATGTAACCTGTAAAGGTTTTAAGTACATGAGTTTAAGTAGCATGTTCTTTCTTAGCTCATTTTATAGTCCTTGGCCTATTCCTCTTCAAAATTCTCACAAGCAGCATAAGTTGGCCTAAGTACATACTTTGAGTTAATTAAATCTCCTAAACAGTGTTTAATTTTCTTCTTCCTCTTGAAGTTGGTGAGAGATTAGTTATAAAAGAAAATTAGTTGGTTGATAGCATCACGTATTTGATCAGTGCTGAAACAAGATAACTGCCTCAGGTGTATGGTGAACTCTTCATTCCTATGTGAACATTCAGCATATTAAAAGCTGACAACATTATTTGGACATTCATCCTAACAACATATTATAGAAGATCACAATTAATGAAATGAGGAAGTACTAGAACACAAAACATAAACATTTTTAAAAAGTCTTAATTCCTTCAGTGGGTTTGTTCCCATCAAAGCTTTTTACTTTAGCTGAAAGATTTGCAACTGATATTGATGAACCCAAGATTTTGTTTGAGATTATTCTTCTCAAAACATAAAAAATAATTTGACTGTTGCTCATACATGAGTTTGAGACTAAATGGTGAAGTGTCTGTTTACTCTCCTGACCTCTTGACTGAGGCAGCACAGTTGTAGTGGACAAGTTAGTAAAACAAAATTACCTTTTTTTTCTTTTTTTCATCTTAAGATTTTGTGCAGAGGATATCTGAGCATCCTGAGAGAATAAGATGTTAAGTGTTGATGAAAAGTAAACCTACTTCATTGTATCTGATGAAGTTGCTGCACTAGTTTGGGTTTTTTTTTCATTTTTTTCTTCAAATGTTTTCAAAGAGTTTTAACTTTCTCCTATTCAGAAGATGCTTCTGACTTACATCTTGGTTTCTGTATTGTTCTTGGGTTTTAGCTAGAACTTGATGTCACCAGTTGTAGCCTCCAATAGTCAAGGGGGTCATTCAAAATACTTTCCATTTCCCACTGAGGTACATTCTTGGAAGAACTTTTCCAATCCAAATAACTGGCATTTATTACTTTTTAATTGCTTAGTTTAATACGTGCTTACATTTGCTGTGGGTCTGTAAAATGAGAGTCCTAGAGGGCACATGCATGCAGTCACTGGATTCAGTTTACATAGCTTGATGGATGTTTTGGGAAAAGCATATTTGTGTGTATGTGCAGTTTGTTACAGATGGTGTCCCAACAAGAAAAAGGTTGTGCTAATGCTGAAGAAAAATGAAATGAAAGTAACTAAATGAAGTAGTAAAAAAAAAAGCATGGCCTTAGAGCTTAGCATCATTTTTCAGCAGCTGTGGGGAAAGCAGTCAGTATGGCACACACGTGGTTGAGCTCAGCAAACATTCTCAAGATGCACTGTGTAGGCAACAATCAATGGGCAGGAGAAATTTCTCTGGATAATTCTGCTCCTCTGGATATTACCAGTGTCCCACTTTTAAGTCCAATGCCTTTTTGTGGAACCTGGTCATGCAAGTAGGTAAAGATCTTAATTCCATATTAAACAAACAAACAAAAAAGTTCATTGTTAGTCTTCGAGATTGTGAAGAAAAATCTTAGAAGGTGAAAGAGTTCTGAAGCTTTAAAAAAGGCAAGATGGACAAAATACAGACATTTCACCTAATAAATTAACTTAAGGTGGATCATTTTTTCATTCAGGTTTGTTTTGAGGGACCAGTGAATTTTTAGAGCTCTAGTTTTGACAGTGTGATTCTATGAAAATAGTTTGAGTCCAGTGCCCTTAGGGAAATGCAGATCTCAACTCCTTCCTCTTCTGGCATACATAAATTAGGAGAAGACTCATTTTTCACAGTTTAGGATTGCTTGTGAAGGAGAAAAAACAGGACTCATGTATCCCTGAAAACCAAGCTGATGTGCATTATGGACCTGCACTTAGAGTCTGTTTAGTTTCTGTCAAGGAGGGATAGGCTGTATGGCAAACTGTTCTTTGCACTGCTATAAATTGGAAACATCCATAAATTATTCTGAATTAGTTTTTCACTACCCCTCATAAATCTTTTCCTCGCGGTTTGCTCTGCTGTCTCTTGGATCACAGCTGAACTTAATCTGAACAGTCAGATTAATTCTGGTCCTCCCTTTGCTTTGTAGGACTCCTCAGTGGGCAGACCTCTCCAACTAACACCAAGCTGGAAAAGCTGGACCCCCAGCAGGTGCTGCAGCTGTGTCTCCGGTACCAGGATCACCTTCACCAGTGCGCAGAAGCCGTCGCCTTTGATCAGAACGCGCTCGTGAAGCGGATTAAGGAGGTGCTGTTGTATGTCCTCTTGTGGTGGGGAAGGGCTTGGGGCTGCATGCTGGGGGTGCAGGTGCTTGCTCTGGGTGGCTGTGGGTCACTTGCAACAGTCTGCTTCAAAGCAACCTCCGTAGAGAAACTTTGTACGTATGCACTTCAAGCGAAGTTTCCAGGTTTTCATTGTGGTTGCTGTTGGGTTGTGTGTTTATTGGTCATGCCCTGTGATTCCTGGCCGTAAACAGTGGCTGTTCTTCTGGTGTGGCAAGTGCTGCAAGAAACTGTTGAAGAAGTGAAAGATTACTGACATTTTTAAAGGTAGCATTCCTTATTTAGATCTGTATAGTATACATTTTATTATGTCTTATGGTTAGGCTCTGATTTAAGGAAAGAAACAGTAATCTAAACATCTATGGCTGGAGAAGGTAGTACTTCAATGGATTTGTAGAGCTAGACTTGTTTTCAATGCTGTCTCGTTTCTGATCTGTGTGGCAAAAAGGTCTTCCTGTGCTGTTGCTTTTACCAATAAACCGTCATTTGGAAATCACTGGTCTGTTTAAATATTGAATTATACTGTTTGGGATTAAATTAATTCCTGGGATGAGCATCCTGCAATTGAATTGTCCTTCTCATATGTGATTACTGATGCTGAAAGCAGTAGGATGGCTGACAGGTTTTTGTTTTGTTTTTTTTTTAAGTCAAGACAGGCTGGCATGAGAGGAGATGTGGTTTGAGAGTGTCTTCTCAGATACTCCCAGATGTGTAGAAGAATTGGTGAATGCTGCATATGTCAAAAGTTCTTGAGACCAAATACCTTTCAGAGTAAAAAAATTTTGAACACATGGTTAATTTTTATTCATGCAGTATAAGCACTGACCTTGATTCGTTGTTGCTCTATTGGCTTAGAGTTAAGAAAACCCCACATGACAAAATGAATAATAAATTTGATTTATGGGCTGTTTTGAGAAGCTGCTGTCATCGTGAAGTTTTCAGTCCAAAGTAATGTAGGAGCCATTAAAATGGCCTTTTTATTTTGGTATATCAAGATCTGAGGCCAGCTATTACACAAGATGTAAAGATATTTGCAGATGTTGGTGACTCAGATCACACAATCTCAGAAATGGGATTTAATTGCCAGCCTAATGACAGTGTGGTGCGTTAATCCAAGCAGACTGTAATTCTTTTGGCTTTTAAAGTGAGAGAGGGAATATTGACATGATTTAAAGTCGTTGTAGACTCCACCAGTACAATCTGCATTAATTGGGCTTGCCTTCTATAGGGCAAGCGGCAGAGTCCCTTTCGAATTAGCTATGGTGGTTTTCCTCCAGTTTGTAAAGCTTGTGCTTATTTTTCATCTAAAATAAATAAAATTATGATACTGATATTATCACTAGCTTCTTTACAACAGACTCCTCTGACAAAGTGATGGAGAAATGGGCAACTCTGTAATGCAGGGAACTGATAAATCAGATGTGTTTGTTTTTTTTTTTTTCGGCCGCGACATTTAAGTAACTTCAGATGCTTTCAATCCCTCTACCAGATCCGCTGGTTTTTAGTGTTCGTTTCGCTAATAATTTTTAAATTGCATTGGCTGTTCTGCATGTGTGTTCTGGAGCAGCTGGGTGGGACCCAGTTGGCTTAAATTGTTCTTTCCAAATTGTTTGGGATCTGCTCGATGAACTAAACCGAACCACTGGTGACAGTTGTTGACAACGAGGGGTGCAGCTGAACTAGAGCAGGGTATGTCTCTCGTTACAAGTGTAGACAAAGGAAATCCCATTTGGCATCACCCATTTGTCAGCAGTGATTTAGTTTTGCCATGTACACAAATCTTTGACTGCTAGTAAAGGGTAAAAATGAAAGAGAAAATAAAGGATATTATGAAAAGCATAATGTGTGCATGAGCTGGGACAGTAAATTCTTTTATCCTCATTTTGGTAGCCAGTATTTCCCTTTTCCTTCCTTTAACAGTGCAACCATTAAAGTGTTTTTCTTCTGATAACAGACTGATCAAGTGACTGATGTTTTAACTTACAAACTGTTGGTGAGCTTCAGTCCCTGATACCCTACCATTTGTCTGAGGTATGTTCACTTTTCAGACTATCACTGACTATACTCAGTGAGTAATAGTCCTACTATACAGTGCGCTACACTCTCACTGCCTGCAGCCAGGAGTGTTTTTTTTGGTCTTTCCTTGGCAAAATGTCCCAGGGCAAATATCTTTTGTTCATTGTCTGTGTTGCCAGAAAAAAGGTTTCCTGGATTCTGTCAAAACTCAGAAGTACTTCTGTAAATTTATTGGTCCTCAATAACTCGTAACTGAGTGTGGTGGTTTGTAATTGACACACAATCTGAATTACAGTGGTTCTTAACAGGAAAGAGAATAAGCTAAGGAAAAAAAGGAGTGCCTGCATAACAGTAGTTACCACAGATCTGAGTAGACACATTTGTGCATTCCTTAACTTCAGGGAGCAAAACAGCTTAGCTTCACTTTCCATCCCATTTCTCACTTTATCCAGAATTTCTTTGCAATGTGTTGGCTGGATCCATATTTGCTCCTAAACGTAGAACCTGTGTGGCTTCCACGTTGGTGTGACTGTTTTCTCTCAAGAGGAAATACATTTACCCAAGTGTTTCCTTGAAGGGGAAAGCATTAATTGAACATGTGATTGAAGGTAGTTGATTCAGGTGCCTTTCTTCAGCATTTACAGTTATTTGTACCTGAATGAGCTTTGTTTTGGAAGAGAGTGATTTACTTATGGCAAGAGGTGTTGTCTTCACTGTCAAAAAAAAAAAAGAGGAGGTATAAGATGAGTTTGAAGGGAAATGTTGATCAGCGCTAAAAGTATGACTGGGGAAAAGTAGGAATTAAGCAGGATGAAGACTACATGAAGTCCTTATGCATGGAGGATGTGTGTTTTGGGTGGCAGGGAGAGACTTTCAGGAGTCATGTGATAGGGGATGGTGAGTAACAGGGAACAGGAAACAAGTAGAATAGGTAAAAGCTGGGGAACAGAGCTAAATTCTCAGAAAGAGCCCATGATTTTGTGTCTAGTTTCAGTGCCTTAAAAAAAAGATTATTTTTTTGTGCACAAGGTACTAAAATTTCAAAAATGATATCTTACAAAATATCTGAAGGTAAGTATCCAAAAATTACTAGTCACACATCAAAAGTTAGGCTTATCCTTTCTGTGAAAGCAAAAGGGAAGATGAAAACCACCTAAGCTCCTTTCAAAAAAGCTTTGAATGAAAAGATCTTTAGCATTTCTTATTAGACTTCCAGCATTGTCAAAGGGGATGTGCTTTTGAAGTTTACTGTGTACCCTTAAAGGCAAATGTGGTTCCTAGATACACTGTTCTTAAAATGTATTTCAAAGCAGGTTACTTAGTCTCTTTGCCCGAACAACAAATATAAATGCATTATTATTTGTAGCTTTTGTTGCCATAGAAATCCCATGCTGCCAATAATTTTGAAAACAGAGCACTTTTTACAATACGAGATGAAATGTAAAATGTCTCAATCTAAGCTGGCACACACCTGTGGGGGCAAAACCCCCCACTTGTTCAAATATAATAAATATTACTTTTATATTCTGAGTAGTTAAGCAACTTTTGTCCAGGCAGGCATTAATATCAGTAATTGGTTTGTCATGCAGCAAATTGCAGCGTATGGCTTGTTTCATACCTATAAACTCCTCTATGGGAATAGCTCATTATTTTGAACAAGTATTCCAGAACAATGTGTGTATGGATTTTATTTGTTTTGGTTTGTTGATGGTGGTTTTCTTTCTTTATCAGCTTGCAGCAAAAAAGTAAATGTAATGGGCTTCTCTAGTATGTAGTTAAGATGTCCAGAAATACATCCCTTAATATTTGGCAAATAAATAACTTTTGCAACCATACATACATGACATCATGTCTCCCAATATATTTCAGCTATTTAAGATTATGAATAGGTGTTAAATCATTATCCTCTAAGAAGCAAGTCTAGTGCATTTGACAGACTAACAAGGAAATCACTTTTACACACAAGCATGTTGTACCTTATCTGATGCATTTAAGACTCACAAATTGTGATTCAGTCATTCGTGTCACCACGTGTGCCCAACAATTTTGGGTTTTCTGGATTTTGAGTTTTTTTTATGGATGCCATGTAGTTTTTTGACCTTTATGGCAACTACTTTGTTTCTATGACACAGAGTGTGTTTTTATCAGATGTGCCTGTCGACTAGTGGCAAAACCTTCTGCAGAATGTGGTGTGCAGAAGTCATCAGCATGGTTTTGTTCCACCCTGAGGGAAGGATGGGCTTGCCGAGGGCAGGTCCTATGGCTTTAAACCTGTCTCATTAGAGGTGAGAGGGCTGGCTCTGGTAGGGACAGCTTGTAAAGGTCTTGACATTGCTTGGTGGAAATTTAAGGACAAGGTACCTTGAAGGTGGTGATAAAGGGAAAAACCGTCTCAAGTGCAGGGAGCTGTTCCATCACCAGGAATGAACGAGGTATGAGCCAGAAACCTTGGAAAGGCATTGCCTGGCTGGGGACTATGTCAGTGCAGTGCAGCATCCTGTTAACCAAGGCTCCAATGAGACTTGAAGTGCATGTCTGCTGTAAGCACCCATAGTTTCTACTGTGCAAAGCACCACAATCACTTTTCTTAACTCTTTCCCTCTCTGGGCAGAAAGATTTGAAGTGCCTGGGATTCATACCATGCTCCAGTCACAGTTGAGCAGTGTCCCTTCAGAGAGTCAACTCAAATGAAGGGGACATTTTGTGAAGGTATTTTTACTTGGTCTTTGGTTTGGTTTGTTTCTGCTGAGTGAGGTGTTTATTGCCATTCCTGTTATCTATGGTTTCCCTGTAGGAGGTTTCAGACCTGAGTTTCCAAGACTGTTTGTGAAATCTATTTTCAGCAGACATGCCCACCTTACTGAAGTAGGCCAGCAAAAGATAAATGGCCTTACCAAATTCAAAATGCATCTTCAACTTCAGGCCTTTGCTTTAAGGCCCATATGCTCATATGGTCAGACCACTAAGTTAGCTTTTAGCCCATTAAAGGGAAGGGCTCAGAGAATCAAAAGCAAGCCTGTTAAAAGAAGCCTGGCAAAAGTGAAAATGGAGGTGCATTTAGTTTTGACACAACATATAAAGATGTTCTAGATGAGACCATGTTAAGTTTCCAACAAAATTGAGCCCTTTGGTTCATAGACTTAAATTAGCAGTTCCTCAAATCCAGGGAAAGGAACCTGACAATTCCTTGCAATGTAATATTTCTGAAATGGGGAAGAGCCTGGGTTGAAATGCCACTTGTATTTTCAAGGGATTTAATGCCACATTGCTTTTTAGAAAAAACTAGGGAACATAGCAGTCTGTAAGAAATCAATGCCTTAAATATAGTCTTTGGCATTTTGAAAGTTGATTGATGAGGGCTGTGACAATATATCCAGCTCTTTATTCTTCATCTCATCTGAGATGAAATGTTGTTTATTAAGACTGGAGTCTTAACAGGCACCATCATGCAGAAATAAATGTGCAGGATTATTAAGCTGGAAACATGTTAAGCTTCATATCCTTCAGTTGATCTTGCTCATTTTACTCCAGCCTGATGTGCAGGTAGCTTGAATACATGAGTGGTGGGGTGATGTCTTAACCAGCCAGCATCAAAATGTGAAAATGCTCTTGAAAAAGCTTCACAGTTGTTACTTTAATAAATAGAATGTCTTGCGGTGTGTGCTTGAGGTAGATGGCCAGTGCTCTATTTTTACGTGAACTTCATGAAGTGATCTAGCAGTTATAAAGGAAGAGGAAATTGTTTGCACTTGTGACAGTCTAAAATCTGCTGCACTAACATACAGTCATTTGGTGTCATTTTGCTCCTAGAATATATGTGTGTAATCAGTTCCAGCATGTCCCCTTCTCTTGTCCTTTGGTTTCTCTTGTACTTTATGGCCTTTTGAGGAAAGACCTAAACTGGAATCCTTTCCACCACTGAACTTCCAAGGAAGAGTAGAAAATTAAACAAGCATCTAGCAGTCAGAAAGGTTTGTACTATTATAGAATTTAAGTGCTTAAAAAACTATCACTGAAGATCCAAAGTCTGGTATGCTAAGCCTTTTAGTAACGCTTTCATCAGGACTAGTGCATGGAGCTTATGATTATCAGGTATCAGAAGGAATATAATTCAGTTTCTTTTAACAGCTTGTTTAAACTAGGAAATTTGATTTCTTATTCTAACCTTGTTACCTCGGGTGGAAAAAATCTCAAACAACCCCCTGCCCCAACATTGTAGGAATAAGAAGTGTTGAATTTCATTGCAGAATTCGCAGACTTGATGTTGAATTGGGGCATGAAACAGGTTTGAGAAGTGAAGAAAGCAAGTGTCATCCTGGGCTGTATCACACAAGGTGCTTCCAGGAGAAATAGGAACATATTGATTGTATTGTGCAAGGCTGAGAGATGATCTCATCTGACACACTGTGAGCAGTTCTCATCATGTTCAAGGAAGGCGAGTTTCATAATACAAGAAAAGGGCTATAAGGATGCATAGGGAGTGGAGAACCTTGGGGAGGAAACTGGAAAAGCTTTACTTGTTTGGCTTAGTCAGATAAAGATAGAAAATGGTACAATTTCTCTTCTTAAATAAGACTGGGATTAGTGTCGATTGAAAATAGTCTTCTCCCTCCCTGGTGGATTGTGTCGATATAGGAAAAGTCACTTTACAGACTTTCTTTCTTAAAAATTACCTCCTGCTTCAGTGTTGAAATTTTCAAGGTGTAAACTCTACCCTTAAGTGAGAATTGGGGTGGGGTGTGGAAGTGTCAGGAATGTTAGCTAAGAGCTTTTCAGCAGTTTGACGTTCATTTTAGATAGGTCATCCTGTATTATTTGCAAATATTTGGAGTTGCACCGATGAATTAAAGATGCTACTTGGTAGACTTGATGGAGCTAGGTGAACCATGTGTTAGCAGCCCTGTAATTAGAATTATGATAATAATCAGATGTGATTTGCAGAGATGACTTCATGTTGAAAGTATTACAAAGCCTTAGTGCAAGTAATCTGTCTTGGTTTCTGTGAAGGGTAGGGTTTCCTTAATGTTTCTGTGTCATTGAGGTGTGAATGTTTCTATATGAGAACATTATTAGAACGTTACTTATTGTACCACTGCTCTAGAGGTATGAAACATATGATTTACTATTAATTAATTCATGTGGGTGTTGTTCCTGACTGGATGTGTCATCTACCTCTAGAAGCCTGGATAAAAGGCTGAATTACAGTGTAGTAGAATTCACTGTAATCGAGTGTATGAACTGTGCCAGGCTGTAGTGTACTTGACAAGAAATAATATTTTTAATTTTTTTTTTAACTGGAACAGCAAGTGATGCATTTGAAGAACAGTCGCACTGATTGGTAAATTGTCTAAAAGACAAAATCCCAAATCAGATTAATTTCAGCTGAAAAAGATGCTCAGGTAGTTGTTGTAAAAGAAGTCAACATAAAAACAGTATATGGCAAAGAATTTTTAAAGAGTTTTCAAGATCAGAAAGGCTTCTTGGGGCATAGCCTTTCCTTTTGCTTAATCCAGTCCACAGAATTTAATTCTTGCTTATGCCTGACCTAAGCTACATGGGAACTGAAGGTGAACTACGTACTTTTCAAGTATAAGTTCTCCTGCCAGATCATAGTGCAAAAATTCAAATATCTTCTTGCATTTGATCAATTTATTCTAGAGATTTGTAGACATAAATGAGGAGAAAGAAATACTCAACTTTCTGTGAACCTGGAGGCCACTGCAGCTCAATACAATGAAAATGAATGCTCAGAGTGGATCAGTTACCACTACTCACACACTGAGTTTCTGTCTGAGTCATTGATCACTGATGGTGGTATGTGCTCTTGTTACTGTATTTTGAGCAAGAGTCTATAGCCTCAGAAGAGCTTAATGTATGTAAATGATCTACAGTGCTCAGGATTTCCTTGAGGCTTTCCTGAAGCCAAAGGCTGATGTTGTGACCTCCAGAAATGTGCTGGGACACTTGGGCTTCAGCACTGTGGAAGTACAGTAGAGTCAGTCTTTAAAGTATCTCTTCTGGGAATGAAGGAGTAGATCCTCCCCTTAACATCACTGGGAAGTACTTGGCTCATTTCGTGTTCTGTTTAAACATGGAAGAGCTGATGTAGAGCTACAAAAAGATCTTTCAGCAATTTTTCAGGTTATTACAGACTGACTTTATTAGAACTGAACATACCTTTGAGTTTCCCCACTTGAAGGGAAGTTGATTTGGACTTCCATGTCAGAACTGTGACTGTCAGGGGAAGAGCAAAATGGGTTCTCGGATGTCCAGAAATCCCCAGTTCCTAACTGCTGGGCTTGGTCCATGCATATCTCACACTTCAGCCTTCTTGCTTGTATCCATCTACACAGCACATGGGAGGTAGGTCTGATGCAGTCAGATGTGCTGGACTGGCAGTGTAAGTGTGGCAAGGAGCTTGAACCCATCTTTGTCTGCAATACCTCAGAGGGAGTCCTAGGTAATCCTTTTAGCACTTCACAAGCAGTAGGAAATGGTTAAAACTCACCTCCTTTGCATCCTGTGGGAACAGATTTAAGAGCATTTTCTAGAAGAAAATTTCTTCTAGTGTGTCTAACCCTGGCTAAATATGGCAAAGGTAGCATCCCCTTTTGAAAAATTTTGAAAGACCTTCTGTAGAACATCTGGGAAAAAAGACCTACAGCTATCAGGTCCCAAATGTGAAGCTGAGAGTAACAGCAGATGGCTTGCAAATGTAATGATGCTGAGTATTTTCACTCTGAAGTGAGAATGGCAGTGCTTTCTGAGAAACATCTCATTAATGATAGTGATCATCTCTTTTCAAATCGAAGCTTATTTGTCATTGGAAAACCAACTTGCTTAAAGCTAGTCATTTTGATGTATTAAAAGTACAAACCTGAAATTTATGATAAAATGAAACCCTAAGTGTAAAGAACATTTATAACTGCTGTTATTCAAGCTCTGGCTGGATATAGGAATGTTCTGAACAAGTAATATATCAGCAGGGTAAAATCAGGAAATGAGGAAATTGAAGGTTGTGTTTTGTAGCAGAATTATTAGGTAGCCTGAAATAAGAGTTGTGCAAGTTATCATTTAAGCAGCAGATCTGTAACAGATACGTATTTTTTTCTTTTCCAGGAACAGCTAATTGAAGACAGACCAGGAGTTTCTTATTAATTTCTGTGGAATTGTATTCCACAAAAGAGAGGTTTTGTAAAAACATTGCACACACAGGTTCAATAATCTTATGTATTCTTTGGGTGGAGTTTTTTATTTGTTTTTCCTAAACTTTGTTATTTAGAATAGGTATGGAAGCATTTCTAATGCTTTGAATATAACTTAACATTTTTAGTCATGATAAATTTTAGAGATGGCTTCTTAGATGGATGTAGATTGTTCTAGGAAAGCAACGTTGAAAGCTCTAAAACGTGTTCTTACTAGTCAAAGACAATGAGCTAGAAAATACTATAACCTTTCTTGGTGACAGTTTAGAAAGCTTACTCTTTTTTTTCCTTTCTGTTTTTTCAAGAATATTATGCAGTTAAGTCTGATACAGCCACAGCAAACACTGAATTAGAATCCAGGAACACATGCAGGGGGAAAGAAGGTGCATTTTCTCTCATGATCCTGCTGGTAGGTCAGACAAGCAAGCTGATGGGACAGAAGACCAAACCACTGAAGAAGAGGGAGGCTAGGAAGACTAAATTTGTTTTGTTCTCCCCCAACAACTTAGGTGCAGAACTAAGCTTGTGATTACTTCAGCTCATTTGAAGGAGAAGGGTATGACTGCTCCTTTGCAGTGCCCTGAGTTTCACCTGCCTTTGTTAATGGTTCAGCTTGGTTAATGGTTCATCTTAGCTTTAGGCAAAGATGATGAATATATGTGGTGTTGAGGGAAATACAAGTAAAGAAAGACCAATAGAACGGGACTGTAATGTGACACGTATCCATACTGGAGAGCTGGCCATGGCATCTGCAGCACCAGATTTCAGATGGCTGCTGGTTGTCAGGTTTTGCTGCCCATCTTCTCTGTGAAGTGGGGCCCTGCTTTTTAAACACTTGGAAGTCTACTGGTTCATTAATGCTGGGCAAGAGGTAGGTATTGTTTTAATTGTAGCTTTGGGACTCTTTTTTTTAGCAACAGTTAGTGATAGCAGTCATAACTTAAGCTTGAGGGACTGCCAGTTAGCAGAGGGATGCTGGTAGCTCTCAAGCAGGGTAGGCTTGAGTCGGAGCTGTGAGGGAGATGTGGGCTGTGGAGGTCAGACTGTGTGGTAGTGACAAACATATCCTGTCCAATAACACAACAGACAGGAAAAGATTTACATAAAGATGGAAAAGCTAATTTCAAGAATGAACCTTCTCATTCTTTGAAATTCTGAATGCTTTTGTGTATCCCAAGGCCTTCCAAAATAATTAAATCTGGATCTTACAGGTGCAGTAGCCTATCTTATGCTATCATGTATAGCACTATAGTACTAAGGGACTAAGCATGGGTTTAACTGTAGATCTTTTGGAGTAAAGGCATTGATATACCTGTTAATATTGCTAAAACTCAGTGCTAGAGCCAGTTAAAATGGTTACTCTTCGTTCTCTGACTTGACTGTGATCCATGCAATGCTTAGACAGAATAATCCTTAGCATTTGTTTACAGCAATGACAAATTACAGAGGGAGTGAAAGGAATATTTTGGCATGGGATTCCATCTTAGATGTGATAAGCAATACAAATTATAATTGTTTGTGTGGCAGTGGCACAGAAGAGGGGTACTCATGCGAGCTGTACTCATGACTGAAGCTGAAGAGTGGGATCCTTGACTGGGTGTCTGTGTTTTCTACACACTGCAAGAGATGCTACCCAGTCAGTTTACCACTTACTGTATGTGGTGAGTGGGAGAAACAGAAGATGTTCCCATCATCAGGAAGTCATCATGATCTGTTGTGCTGACTTTGCGTGACATTATCAAAGAGAGAGGGGAAGGGGGAAAAAAGCCATTCATTTAACACATTTGTTTTCAGGCAGTACAGAAAGAGGAGCTGTCTTCAGTTTTAAGTGTGTTGATTGAAAAGTATTTTCACACCAACACATCATTACTAATATTCCATGCAGTCATGTTCCTGCCTGTCACTTTGTGATGTGGGTTTTGTGCAGCTGCAGGAAGGAGTTCATTTAACCCCAGTCAAGCACCTGACAATGTGAACGAAAGGCTGTTTGTGCTCCGAGTGCTGTTCCAGCAAATGAACTTTCTGGAATGAGGATTGCACTCTAATAGCTGTGTATTTTTGAACAGCAGCCATAGGGAATGGGAGATGAGAGCAAATTGTTAGGACAGAAGGACACAGGACAAATGGATGTCTGCTTGAGCTCTTGAAGGCTGTTGCTGAGTGTGGGGGGAAAAAAAAACCCATCATCTTGCCTTATTGGCATTTTAGGAGGGAGTGGAGAAGCTGAGAATGTCCAAGCATCCTCAGATGTATTTGGTTTGTTATGTATGTCAGCAGTGCCTCTCTAGAAATTTGATTCCAAGTTTAATGAACTTCTGCAACCATATTCTGCACCCAGGGAAAATGTGTCTAGCTGCAATTTTCATTCTCAGTCATTGAACTAACAAGATGTGACCACTGTTTCCAAGACCTCAGGACACTCATATGCCCATGGCAGAGGTGTTATAAACCCATGCCAGGTAAGAGATGTATATATATGGGCACTGGTTTGCTTTCAGTGTGGTCTCTTGAAAAGAATTGGGCAGTGGCCAGTGCTGACCTCAATCTTTTTGTGGGCTAAATTAATGTCTTTATTCTGCTTGGCAGTGTGGGCCAAGAAAAATTTTTAAATGAATGCAAGAATTTATGGTGTGCAAGATGTCTGACAGTATCCTCAGTTGTTTTTGTGTTTCACCAGTGTGGTGTTACAAATGGGCCTGTGTAATGCAGAGGAGACTCTTATGGGTTGACAGTGTGAATGGTGTAGCAGGAGAGGCTGTGCTGGGGCCCATTTAAGTGGGGAAATATCCATCTTGCCCTGTTGTTGGAAGTAATTATTAATCTGTTTTTATTTGAAGAAAGAAAAGCCCTGTAGATGTCATTTCATGTTTAAAATGTGAAACTGAGGCATGAATTAGTGTCCCGCTGCTGCTGAGCCACAGAAGAGGCATGAGCTTTGAAACAGAAAAAGGCACAAATTGTGAATATCACTGGCTGTACTAAAAAATCATGTCATGCTGGAAGGTGAGTTTTAGGCTTGTTCATTTTTATATACTTCTGAAAGAAGTATATATATACTATAGTGTATGTATATATATATGTAGTATATCTATATATACTATAGAAGTGTATATATATACTATATATATATACTGTACTTCTGAAAGAAAAACATGAAGAAACATGCTTTTCAACACAGGAAGGGAAGAAAAATCCTGTCTTCTACTCTGGGCATGTCCAGCCTCAGGTTTGTGGCTTTAACAGGAAGAATGATTTTTGGAAAGAAATAAAATATTCATTAGGAACTCTCACCCTTTCACTGAGAACCCATCTTTTTTTCTCAAGTCCAGATTGGGCAGAACTTCTTGTTTTGATGAGAATTAAGACTCTGACCTCACATGCTGGGCTGTGCCCTCTGCTTTGTTCTGTTGCTTCTTTACAGGCTTCAGGTCCAGCCTTTAAACTCTCTAAACTCTTCTGTACCTCTCAGTTGGGGATGATTGTAGCTTACTCAGTGAATATGTTTGAAGGACAGATGGGTGATGATGAAGCCTTGATGGTGAGGTTGTCAAGGGGCTGGTGACAGTGCTGCTTCACATCTCTCATATCTTCTGGCTTCAGAGTAGTGGCCAGCTGATGGGAAGTTATCTGCAACTTGGTGGCCTGCTGTATAGGAGGCTTGAAGCAAACAGAGCAGGAACAATGGCTCAAATAAACACTCTCAGATGGTTGTAGGGTACTGGAAGAGCAGCTAGCTCTGGAGTGTCTTGCTGGGCCTTCCCAGAGAGCTTCACAGATAGGGATGGACAAGAAGGCTGAGACTTGAACATTTTGCAGAGGTGAATTTGGCAGGGCTTCATGTCAGGGAGGTGGGAGTTGATGGGAGCTGTTCAGAGAAGGCAGATTCACTCATTGACCCTCAAGGGTATCTTGAAAAGCATGGACTGCCTTGGCTGTAGGCAGGGGAGCAGACTCCCCCTCAGCTCCCCTTCTCCAGATGCTTTTATTGGTACTGTATGAAATTAAATAGATTGGAATTAAGTGGATTGTTATGCATGCTCCCTGCTCATTATGGATTACCAAAGGCTAGTTTTAGTCTCTGTGGTGGGTAAATAGGGCTGACCCTCAGAGTATGAAGGACCTGTCTGAGTGTGAGAGGAATGGGACTGCATGCCAGGAAAGGTAAAAGCACAAGGACTGGGATTAGAGGAGCTTGCTTGGAGGGGGAGGAGGCAGGAAGGATGTGTGTACTTAGACCTGCTTCAAGGAAAGCTGCAAAGAGACATTGGCATTTATCTACAGGAATTAACGTGTAGTTGCCTTTTTTTTTTTAATAGTTAAAAATACCAGGCTCAGTCTGAGTAAAAATTGACCTTTCCTCACAATTACTCAGCTTCAGTCCTCCCTGTTGTGTCGCTGGCTGTGCAGCTGTCGTGGCTCCCTCAGCAGGCAAACCCGAATGCTAGGTGTAGGGGAACTGTAGGAAACACTCACTTCCACCCTTTCTCCTTTTGTGTGAGGCAGCTTTTTTTTTACGGCCATTGTGAACGTGTCCAAAGGTAGCAAAGAGCTTGGAAGCCACTCCACATTTCTCTTTCCTATTGCAGGTCAGCTCCAGCTTCTTCCTGCGTTCCTCACCCGTAAGTGGACGTTACACGTATTTACAAAAGGAGCCTAAAAAGTCAGCAGATGGAAGTTATTGGAATGGAGAAAAAAAGGGGCCTTTGGTGTTTTTTGTTTAAAAGCTTGGTAGGTGCAAGCTTTGCCTCTTATGCAGTGCTGTGAGGCCGCATGGAGAGCCTGCCTGTGGATGAGAAGTTCAGAACTAGAGGAGGTTTCTGCCTGGGTCCCCACACTGCTCAGTTTAATGAGGCATGCTGGCTTTTGGCAGGTTTCCGACTGGCTGCCACTCCAGGCCACTGTCTCATTAGGTAGGATGTTTTTAGGCACTGGATTTAACTTACAGGTTGGTGGTGGTCTGCTTTTTACACACTCCAATTTACAGAGCTAGCGCCAAGCTACTAAATTATTGAGCTGGGGTTTTAATAGAAACCCCTGTGTAGGCTTAAATTGTTTCCACTCTATTTGGAGTTTCCTGCTCTGCTGGTTTTATTTTCTCCCGTGCGTGAAAGTGTGGAGGGAGGCACAGAGGCAAAGAAAAAGAATTCAGCCTAAAAGCAGTAGAAAGTACAGATGAAATTAAAGAGTATCCAGCTCTGATGGAGGTGATAGAGGAAAAAATGTGTGCTAATCCCCATGACAAGTTCAGTGGAAACTTGTGTGTTTGTTTTAAATGCTGTTTGTAAGTAAGTTAAGTTACAAAAAACCTAAGGTAACTTAGGTTTTCAGTATTTTCTTGACTATTTCTGACTTGACCTCTTCCCTGGGCTTGAAAGGGACGTTTGTCAGCAGATATAGCTACACCAGTTGTTCCCCCAGTGCCAAACCCTGCTGCTGCCAGTGGGACGGCAGTGCTCCCTGGTGGGACCTCCGTCCTTGGTGAGGGATGCACCTTCCCGCTTTGCACCATTTCCACCCACTCCTCCCCCTGCTGAAGGCTTTCCCCTACAAACCTGCGCCACTGGATACTGGGTCAGGATTACAGTTGCTGATTAAGTACTGTGTAAGTCAGATCAGGTTAGCACGGTGTGTTTTTTAGCACCGCACTGATAAATTTGTGTTGTCTCCGGTGACAGGTACAGTCACTGTTCTCTGACAAATGGGTTGACTCTGTCACACAGTTAAAGTGTGAGGGATGTGGTTTCAACCTGTGCTTCTTAGTAGACCAGGAGTTCCCAGCACCAATTCCCTGAGGCTGCTTCATCATGAGCAGTGACTTCCTTCCTCTGGGAGTGATTAGATGGGAGAGATTTGGAAAAAACAGTGGTAAGAGGTGGCAGTGGGCTAAAACTGGTCAGTGTGTGTCTGTCTCTGTCCTTCACTCAGCAGCCCCTGTGGGCATGTGCTGTGTCCCAAGTGAGGGACTGCTTTCCACAAAATGTCTTCAGAGTCGGAAGAGCCGAAGAGCCTGTGCGCTGGAATGACCGGGATTGTTGAGTGCAGCTACAGTGAGATACGGGCTTGAGGGCTCGGAGCAGACCTGTTACCAAACTCTTTGAACATGTGGCGTGTCTTACAATGTGTAAAACAGCTTAAACCGTCTGACTCGGAAGCTACTGACTGAATTCTGCCTGGGGTTTGCAGGTCTGGCTGAAGAGAAGATTGGACTGTGAATTATAAAGGCTGCCTTCATCACTCAGTGGCAGGAACAGCACAGCAGTTCCTGTCATTGTCATCATGCTTGAGCCATGTTTGGGTACTGACTGTGTTTAATTGCATGACTAATTTACTTAATGTCTCTCTGGGGGTCACTCATAACACTCCTTATTTTTGGGTTTCAGGGAAATTAGGGACAGTAGCAATCCATTGTGGTTCTCAAGGCAGGAGTTTTCCAGATGACAATGGTAGTAACAACTGTGGTTTGGTTTAGCCAGGTTACTCTGCAACTAAGGAAAATTAGCACTGGCAAGTATGGCAGAGCTTAATGCTTGCAAATGAACAATCTCCAGTGAAAATATACTACAGGTGTAGGCAGAGGCCATGCGTTCCCTGAGTTTGTGTAACTTGGAGGATATGTATATTGGTTTATTGGGAAATCCCTGGCAGTGCCTGCTGGCTTTCAGTCCTGCAAATAAAGAATCTTCTGATTAGGTATTTGGGTGTAGAACTGAGGTTGTCATATGTCACCCCGGTGTACAACTATGAACCCCATTTAGTGACAAACTGGTTATGTACCTTCCGAGGAGCTCTTTTCTACCTGTCTGGTATCTCCAGTGGGGCATCTAAGGTGGTTCTTGGTTGCTTTTAGGAAAGACAGAGTGCTGAAACGTCTCCAGCAACAGTTGGTCTAATGTGCCTTGCTCTACTTGTTTTTAAACAGATGGACCTCTCTGTGGAAACTCTTTACAGCTTCATGCAGGAGCGCCAGAAGAAGTATGCCAAGTATGCGGAGCAGATCCAGAAGGTCAATGAGATGTCTGCCATCCTTCGCCGTATCCAGATGGGCATCGACCAGACGATCCCGCTGATGGAGCGGCTGAACAGCATGCTGCCAGAGAGCGAGAGGCTGGAGCCCTTCAGCATGAAACCTGACCGGGAGCTGAAGTCCTAGCTGACCCGGCAGGCTGCCCCTCCTCATCTTCCATGCTCCAGTGTTCAGCACAGACACACTTCCAACAGGCTGGACTGGCAGATGTTTGAAGCAGACGACAGTGCTGCCTGACTCTGCCAGGGCATCGGAGGAAGAACGGCATCAACTGCCAGAACTGCACAGCCAGGAATCCAGGAGCTCCCCTGTCCTGTCGTCTGGAGAAGATGATTTACATTTCTTTCATCTCCCTTCTCTTGGCCTCCTGTCTCCTTTACCACTACCACCGCCTGTGCAGAGACATTTGTTTCATTGCTGTTGGGGTTTACAGAGGAGGAATTTTCTTTCATCTGAATTTTTGTTTTTTACTAAAAATATTCAAAGGGATACAGGGTGTGACGAACCTTCTGACATGATTTTTGTGCCACTGGGGTTTAGATGATCAGATGGCTGGAAGGTATTTCTGACATCCCCTGGCCTTGGAAATATGTGTGTTTTATAGGTGAAAATGTAAGAGCCAGGAACTGGCTTATTAAAATCTGCCTATTATCATAATTAACATGGTTTGCATTGCAGGGTTTTGGCATGTCCTCGAGGCTCCTGTTTGTATGGACTCACTAATTTATGAGCCTGTAAAGGAATAACTGTTCTAGATATGTATGTAGTTAATGTTAAGCAAGCTTTAGTGTTCCTTTCCCCCTTGCCCTGGCAATGTCCCCATGCCCCAGCTGGTGGCATTTCATGTTCTTCTGACAGGCACTGGTACCAACCTGCTCACTTTCCATCCCAAAGTTGGACATGATGTGTCTTTTTTATTGGGACACTCCAGTTATCTCGGTGCTGTCTTTTCTACCAGAGAGGTGCACTTGCTTCTTTACCGTCTGGTGTATGGAGTGGAGAGACACAAGAAGTCCTTTGGGTCTTTGCACTGGCTTAGCTGCCATTGTGCTGAGAGCTGGCCTAAGCACACTGTTTCATGACTGAAACCACATGGCCTTTTGGGGACTGTTCTCAGCCACCTGCTCCAAAGGCAACAGGATGTTCTTGCCTTCTCCCAAGGAAGCCAAGGGCACTGCTGGAAGGCAGGCAGCATATCCATGCTGCCCAGCTGCTGGGCTGACCCACAGGAGACAGGGTAGTTGCCAAGTCTGTTGCTGGTCTGCTGGCTGCAGGCACTTTGCAGCACCTCTCTGAGCTTTGGTTTCCCCCTGTGTAAGACAGGGATATTTTACATGCTGCTGTAAAAATATTTATAGATCTAGAAATAGGGTTTAACAGCCTGCATCACCAGTGCATGGCAGCTCTTGTTGCAGCAGAAAGAGAATGTAACCAGGAGTGAGGAGCCCTTGATTTGCTGGGCCAGGGTAGGTTTGTGTCTGTTTTGTTGAACCCAGGATGCTGTTGCTGGTGAGGAGGCTGAAGTGCCCATGAACCCCAAGGGTGGTTGTATGTCAGGAGTGCAGTTGCAGTGGTGAGGACGGCCCTCTTTGAGAGTCAGGGACAAACCAGCCTCCAGTACAGCACAAGGCTAGGTGACTTGCCAAAGGCAACTTGCTTTGATACATCTTGGTACTTAAGAGTATTTAATCAGCAAAAGGTTGTCTCTGAGCATTTGGAAATAAGAATGGAGTAGGTTTTTGATGATATTAATTATTGCCTGGTGGCAAGAAGCAACAGGCTGTTCTCTTGTTGCATTCCCAAAGGCCATGTAGTGTAGAGTGAATTTTTGTGATGCAGACTGCAGCAAACTGATGTGTATCTGAACCACAGTGGTGGTTGGACCCCAGGGCCTGCTGAACACTGTCTGAAAGCAGAGTCCTATAGAAATTAAGCCCCCTAGAATGATGCCCTAGGAAGAGCAATTGACTGCTTCAGAGAGGCCAAGGAACTCAGCAGGAGATTTTTTTAGCAAAGGCAGCAGAGTAGGCCTCCTTGCCTGCTGCTCCCACCCCAGAGGTTTTACACAGTAATACGTACGTAGGCATATGCTGTGTGTTGCATGGGATACAACATCCTTGTTCAAGCTTCCTGCCTATTTTACACTTGGTTTGTTAAAAGCTTACAGTGTGAGACTTAACCCATGAGAACCTGCTTATCGTGGCCATGCCCAGGCGAGTCGTCATTGTCCATCATGGAATGTGTCCCTGCCTTCTGCCATCAGACACACAAGAATATTGAACTGCTTTAAATAGCAGCTGCAGTAATTTTTGTCCTGTTTGTCCAAATGATGCTGTCTGGATGTTTAAAATGTGCAACATTCAGCTGTCTGCCAGACGGGATCATTTAATATCCCACACCCTGGTGTGCTGGAAGCCTATGCTAGTGGGAAGATCCTGATACTGGATCTCAAGGCAGGGCCCTTGAGATGTTCTCTCCTGTAAGATGCTCTCTCGTGTAAGGTTTCTAGACATCTAGCCTCATACCATTAAGTATCAGATAAAAGCATTGCTCCATGCAGTGCTAATGAGGGCAAATGAATACTGTTCCCATCTGAAGGCTGCAGGACTGAGGGCTGCAAATCAGTTCCTTCCTCAGTTGCTGAAAAACACCTGGGCATTGGGCTGAGAATGAGAGAAAATGCTTATTCCTAGGAACACTGGCTGTGCTGCTAGGCCTCACAGGTAGAGCTTTCCACATAGCAAGGGCAGATTGTGAAAGACCTACTAGCTTAACTAGAAAGAAATCAGAGCTGAAATGTGAAGGGGAACCTCTTCTAAAGCTCATACGTCATCACCTCCGTTCCACAGGATAGTCACCTGTATGGGTACTGTAAGACAGCATGCACCCTCTAACTGTTCTCAAGCAATGGTTTACAGCTTTATTTAAAACATTGTCATGGCCTTCATTAACTGTAAGTCTTTGGCCCTCTTGCTGAGGGGAAGACGCCTCATGCCACATCTTCTTGAGCTGCTGTTTGTTGCTTGGCTGCTCCTTGTTGCCTTTGCTCTACACGCTGCTTTCAGCTTCAGGTGCAGGTGATGCTCAGGGTGAGACAGTCGCTTCACTCCCATGCTGCTTAGCAGATTTGAGATGTGACTGAAATTACCTTTCTGCTTATGAATTTCCTTTTCCAAGCCAAATGCTCTTGGAGGAGGCCTCAGGTATCTTTCACAAATGTGCTAGCTGTTACTTCTACCACAAATTTAGTGCTATGAACAGAGAATAATCTGGTGTGCTCCACTGAAACCAGACATTTCTGCCCTTTTCTGCTTTCTGAAGTGGTGTGTGGTTTGGGGCACAAGGTAAGCTTCTTGATATGCAATCTTCTGAAAAGCTGGGGAGGAGAGTGAGTCTTTGAGTCTGTGGTTCCCTGCTGACCTGAACTGCTTTGGTCCTTCCCCTGACTGCTGTTGCAACTCTCCCCTTGTGCTGCCACTGGTGTTTGTTGCATCCCACACTGGTCAGTGTGCTACCCGTGCAGAAGAGGTTTGCTTTGTTCTGGTTTTGTAATTGAATACATTGACAGGGTGCTAAAGTGCCAACCTATCTGCAGGGCAATTTCTGTGAAGATCTGGTGAAGGGGACAGAAAAGACTTTTCAGGTTTTTTTTTTTTAAGTAAATGCATTTTAAATTAAGTATACTGAAATATTTAAAGTGTGTTTTTTCCCTCCTCTAAGCTTTTACACAGAAAGAGTAGAAATACATGTTTTTCTCAAGCCCATGCACTGTATGAGCCAGCCCCTCTCTCTGACTGTGTGCCAGTGGTGTCCTGAGGTACCACTGTACTGTCCCTGCTGTTCCCAAGCTGCCAGCATGCATTTTGATTCCCAGCATTGTGGCTGAGCGCTCCGTGGTTTATGAGTGGTTATCCTGTTTGCACATTTGCTCTCCGTTCAGCTCCCTACATGCTTACATGTTCCTCAGCTCCAGCAGTAAAACGTTTGGTGTGGCTCTTTCCCAAGTGTTTTGTTTCTCCAATTGCCTTGCTTATTCTTCATTTTCAGTGCACCACTTCTTGCCGTGACCTATGTAGACAGTGCTGAGCTTTGCTTTGTACCCAGAACCCACCTTCGTGCTGTGGACATGGCTGGTCTCACTTGCCCTGGGGCTGCCTCTGCCCTGGGACTGTAAGGAAACGTATCCCCGAGTGAAAATAAATGTTTTCTTCCAGTATCACCCCAATTCTGGTTGGCACTGATGTCCAGTTTAAATACATGATGTGAGCAGCAATGCTTGGGACTCACCAGCAGTGGGGTGGGACTGTAGTTCAGCTGGCTGCCTACCTTTTCTGTGCTGGCAACCTCGTGGAGGTGATGAGGATCTGGGATCAAGGACTCAAGACTTGTGTAAGACTGCAGTTTCCCTGTGCAGAGCACTGGCAGTGTGAGACCACTGCCTGTTTTGTTAGGGCACTTGCACCTTGTGTGCACCCAGCGGCTTTCCCAAGCCTGAGTGGGAAGATTAAACATGAGCAGCAGAGTACATCCTGTTTCTTTCATTCTTTCCTCCCACACCTATCTTCCTGTCAAATAGAGACCATGTCCTGACAGATGCTTTATATCAGTTCTTCACCAGATCACAGAAGGAGCTGGAGCTGGGCATCCTTGGACAGGCTGACTTCCAGGCTGGCCTCTGCCCTGCTGGCTGCTCATCTCCTCCTCCCAGTTCCTTGCACTTCACTGAATGGGTCAGACTCTGCTTTTAGCACAAGTTTAGCCTCTTTCAGCTGGTCTGTGATCCTTCTGTGGGGGCTGTTGGCTTGCTTTTAGCTGCCACAGTTAGGTTTTAACTTCTTCAATACGTGAGCCTGCACGGGACAGCCTGATCCACAGGAACCCTGAGATTAGCTCTGTTGGTTAGAAAGTGGTGCTAATAATGACAAAGTTGTGGGTTTGATCCCTGTATGAGCCATTCACCCCTTGGGGGTCCCTTCCAACTCAGTATTCTGTGATTCTGATTCTGTGAAGGAAAACTGCTCACCCAGCAGTCCCCAAAGCCAGGGCAGGTCTGAGGTGGTGATGGATGGACTCTATCTGATGCAGGTTTCTATGTAAGAGTTGCTACATCTTGTTTGTAGAAAATAAGCACAGAAACTCACATGGGTTGTTACCTGTGCTCTGGCTGATGGTTTGGTTTCTTTTAGGGAGGCTAAGAATTCTGCATTTCCCTCTCTGGGATTATGCTTTGAAATTCTCTTTTTAAGAAAAGAAAAACCTTCTGCTACTGCACCTGAGTTTGAAGATGCTGTTACACAAACATTGTAGTTTGTATGAGCTATTCTCTGAAGCAGCAATGAGGGGCGTTCTCCAATCTCAGCAAGCAGAACTTGCTCTGCATGCTTCAAGACTGACAGAATCAGTCAAAACAAGTATTTAAACAAGTAATTACATTAATCTTCAAATAAGAAGTATGGGAGGCAAAAAACCCAAACAAACCAGGGGGATCATTCTAGGTAACTTAATCCATTTGAAATACTTGCTTCAACAAGACTAACACAGCTGCCTGAGGAACAGGTTACTCACAACTGTATTAGACATTGTTAATGTGTTAAATGCAGAAAAGTGCCACTGTTGCTCTTCAAGGGAGCAGAAGAGGTGGGGTATTCAGGAACAGGTAAGAGGCCTAAGTGGTTACTGGTGCTATAAAATCGTGGCTGCTTGTGACAAGCTGCTCAAGCCATGTAATTCATGAGCAGGCACAGCTGCAGAGAAGGGTATGTATGATAAAGGACAAGCCCCCTGCTCGTCCTGCCTACTCAGGAGCAGGTTGTACTGCAGGCAGGTAATGCACACTCCACAACTCCTTCCTCAGCCCTTCTATATAAACAGGTACCATTTCTGATTTTATTTCATCATACATACAGGTAATTCTCATGACACAACAAGATGAGAAACTCACATCTCTCTGAACAATTTTAATAGCTTGCCATAAACCAAATATGCCAAGTATGCCATACACCAATGGCCATAGATTATATTCATATTGAACATGTACACATTTCCCCTCTCACATCCTCCACTTTGCCTTCCAGACTTCTACAAACCATTTCCAGTATTGTTCAGGGACAGGACTCTAGTTCAGATAGGAGCCAGGGCACCACCCTGTGTGGGACATGGGGTTAAGGCTTCCTCCTATGGGGACTTATCCCCTGAAAATACCAAGCCTACAGCTTTGATTCATTCAGGGACTAGAGTGTACTGGAAATCACAAGGAGCCACAAGACCACATTTCAGTTCCTCAGAGGGCAATCAAGCAAACAAACCACAAACACAGCAGAAGACCCAAAACCCAAACATAGAGAAGGGGGAACACATGTCTGAAGGAGCACAAAAGATAGGAAGAATCTGTTTCTGTCTTCAGGGATTGATATGTGTTAACCCCCATTAACTGGTTTAAATCACAGACATGGGCTTTTCCTGGAGGAAGCACTGTTAAACTGTTTACATAGGTATATACACACAGAGTATGTGTATATATATGCTGAAAAGAGTTGTAATGTAATTGTTTTCACCTGATACATAAACAGAGTCAAGTGCCAGTATGTTTAATGAACACCTGATATGTGTGATGTCAACCTGTCCCTTGCCTGGGCTACCTCTTCTTCCAATATCTCGTACACACAGCCCAAACAGAGTCTCCTGGTACTGTCTCTCCCTGTGCCTTTTGCACTTTTTAGGATCAAGTTAATCAGTGCTGTAGCTTTCAGTGCTATTTTCAACAGTCCACTGTAGGAAATTAAAGTCACATCCTAGCCACAAAACATATCAATGACAAAATCTTCTCCACTTTTCAATATAGTAAAACCTGAGATTTGAGTCACAAACTAGCTAAACTTACAGTAAAAAAAACCCTAAAATAACCCAAGCTGCTCACTTGAATTAGGGCTTCAGGTTGCTGCTGACAAATTTTTTTTTAAAGCTGTTGGCCAGGGTTTAAGTGTTTGTTACATGTGATGTACAATTTTCAGCTGCCTAAACTGAAATGGGACAAAAAAAATATAGTTTCCCCTCAATACACATTTTCTGAGGGGAAGCTGGGAAAGACCGAGGTTAAGACATGTGCAGCTTCCCTCAGAGCATGAAGGATGAAGCTTTACACAGTGCCTCTGGTACCACCCCTCACTGACCACAAATCTCTTGCAGCCGCGTGGGCACGTGAACCAAGGTGAACAGGGCAGCCCAGCTACCGCAGGAATGGGAGCTGGAGGGGAAGCAGCTGGGTTGCTGTCAAAAACATGAGAAGGGCTGTGCCTAATCTTCAGTGAAACACCCCCTTGGCAGCAGGGATGTGGCACCTCCTCACATTGGCATCTTCTCTGGAGTGATGAGGGAGGACATGGTACAGCGTTGAGCGTCTGCAGACAAATCACACATCAGCATGCTGGGAAACCAAGACCCTACACTGGGACAGAGAACAATGGCCAGGATCGAGTTCCTCTGAAGCTGTGAGTGTGGGAGGGGAGTGGCTTCCCTTAATGGAAAGCTGTCCCTTCTCAAACCCCCTTTCCTTCACACACACTGTGAGATGGGACACTGGAGCCCCCTTCTGTTTTCCTTGGGCAGCCAGCCAGACTTCCCTTTATCTGATGAAGTCAGCAAAACTAATGAGAAGCCAGTCTCAATCCATGTTGGAGTGGAATAAAACCCAACTACCTGCATTGCCCTCACCCCATGTAGGACTGGGACCATAAATGAAGAGCAGTTCCTCAGTGGTACTGGTCAGTTAAGGATAAAAGCCTACCCCATTTTTATCTTAAAAACCACAAAAAACCCCCAAACAAAACAAAACAAAAACAAAACAAAAACCCCAAACCAAAAAAGCCTTCAAGAGCCTCCTATTGAATTATTAACTGTCAAGAAAAGCATGTTGTGGCCACTTGTAGCAGCCACTTCTCTTGCATGTAACCCTACCTATCAACCACTCCATTACAGTTTAGAAGCCAAAGCAACTACCCCTCTCCCAGAAGCCAGCTTAATATAAAAAATACGAATACTGTATCAAAAGACTGGGGGAAACAGTCCTAAGTATGGTTCTTTCATCTTCTTTTAGGCATTGCTGCTGAACCAATTGAAACACTTGTGCGTAGACAGCTTTAAAAAAAAAAAAATCAAATGTGGCTAGTTGTTACTTGTTCACATTGCTGATGAACTGACTACCAGCATGTGGCAGCCATAAAGCCCTAGTTTGTTTTTTATATTTTTTGAGGTACTGTTTTTTTTTCTCTGAAGCAGCTCTCTAGCAAATCACTTAAAGCCTATCCATTAGAACAATAGTTACACCAGTATTTACATTTGTCTGAAATGTGTGTTCAGACAAGCTTTGCTGTAACCAGTCCCTATGTCCCTTGGAATTGCTCCCAGCCTCCTTTCTTACAGAAAAAAGGTCTCCCTCCAGAGGTTGGCTCAGTGTCAGGGCTAAGGTGCACTGGTGAACATATGGGGCATGAGGAGGGGAGAACAAAACTAGTTTTGACAGGTAGGAACGTGTTTCAGTGGAACCAGAGCAAGGTTGATGCCAAGAGAGATTCCTTTATAAAACCCACTGAAATGCTGTGCAATCCATTGCATACAATTGCTTCCTCTATCAGGGAAAGACCTTTGAAGTGTTCTGCCCTTCTTCAGGAGAGGAGAGGAGAAAAATCCAGCGGTACATCTGGTGTCCTCGGGCAGACGCTTGCCCGTCATTTCTTTGCGGCACTAACCTTTTGCTGCATTCACACTGAAGCCTCAAGGTTCTTCCCTCCCCCCACCTTTTTACACACAGTTTCAGATTTACAGGGATCTCTCAAATGCTGGGGGAGCAGCCTGGAGAGGGAAGCAACTCTGATACAGTCACACAAGCCTGCTGCCCCTCAGGACACTTCAATGATTTCCATGCTGCCTGAAAAGCTTGACTGACTGCCTACTTTCCCCAGTTCTTCTCTGGACCTATTGTCTGACATGATGCTCTCCCCAAACTCCATCTGGCAGCTTCTGCGCTTAAACTGCTTTTCAAAAGAGCTTTCCTCGTGCCAGCTCCTCCTGGAGTCCCCTCGGTCCCCCTGCTTTGCCCTCCTGCGCACAGCGCAGGCCTGCTCGCAGCCCGTGGGCAGCTGGCTGCAGCTGTAGGCAGAGTAAGCGGCGCTGTTCCCGTAGATGGCTGAGGCAGAGTAGAAATGTGAGGACTCGGCTGCAAAATACCAGCTGTTGGTCAGGGATGTAGCCGATGTCTGAGGAGCCAAGATGTCCGAGTGCCAGCCTTTGAGGCCCAGCCCAGCAGCAGACTTTGCCAAATGCTGCTGGCTGGTGGAGAGACCAAACAAGAAGTTCGTTCGGTAGTTGTCTTCCATGCTCCCACTCCGGTGGAGGGGGTACAGGAGCGACCGCTGAGTGGTGGCACTGCCATTGGCTCTCCCCAGATGTTGCCGTTTGCCCTGGTTGTCCAGCTGCCACGTGTTCTGGGATTTTTTGGGAGGGTTTGCTTCCTCTTTGTCAGGGCTGGTTTCTGGGGTCTGCTCCGACACTTCCTGGACAGGTGAGAACTGACACAACTTGCTGCTACCCTCTAAAGCAGTTGCATGTTTGTAGTATTCCAGGGTGTCTTCAGAGGAGGCAAAGCCCTGAACCGACGCAGTCACACAGTTGCTGCTTGATGAGTAGGACACAGATTTGATGTCCAAAGAAAAAGAGCGCTTCAGCCGGTTGCTGTCTTCCACCTTATCCAGGGAGACGTGCAGTCCATTTATGCCCTGCACCAGTGGGCCATCTTCCAGAGGGGACAGGTGCCCGCGTGGGGCACTGCCACAGTCCGTGAGTTTCTGTTCCACAATCTCGGAGGTAGCAGTGATGCAGAGCTGCTTCATGGAGAGGCTGCTCTGCCCTCCTTCCGGGACCTGCACGTGCTCGCTGCTTTTTTCCAAATGCAGAAGTTTCAACTTACTAATATGTCCAGGCTGACCGGTCTGGTTTTTTATCTTTTTCTCAAAGTCCAAAAGCTGGCCCAGGAAATTGAAGTTGGGAGAAATAGTCGGCCTCTTTTCTTTCACAAATCTGGTAAGAAGGGACAAAAAACCAAGAATTACTTAAAGAACCTGCTGCTCAGACCTAAGATAACCCTCGAGCGAATGTTGTGAATGTCTACAGCCTATTCTTAACTTAGCTTGGACTAGGGTTCAGTCAAGCACAAGTAACTTGAGGATGGAGTTAAAAAAGGCAGTTTTAAGCAAAATAATGCTGGATGCTGTCAATTGTCTCTATAGCTACTTAAAGGTGGCTAAAAAGTGGGTGGGGAAGAAAGCATTTTTTTAACTCTTCAGGATGTCCACAAATGATTTGAGTGCATCATTTTCCTTATTTACTTCATCAGTGGGATCTTTGCTACCTTGGTTTCTGACTGGAGTGAAGAGCTCCTCAAGTTTTGCATGAACAACATGTGAGCTTTAGCCAAGAGACTGTCTCCCATGTGCTACAGAGAGTGGACACCTTCCGCATCATTCCAAGGGATGACATCACATATTCCTTTCACTTCTCTCATGCTGTTGTTACTGCAGTGAGCACTTCCTACCCTGTTTATCATTGTCAGGCAAGACAAAGAGCCATGATAGATTTTGACCTTATCCAGCAAGTTCCAGCAATTCCTACCCCACGCTGGTATTGACCACTGATATGATAATCAAAAAGAAAAACAGAAAGGTGCAAATGCAGCATTAAAACAAAGAACATTCTCTCAAGTCCTGTAGGTGTTTAGCAGTAAAGGGCAACAGGAAAGCAAAATCCCTAGAAAAATTCACCTATTTTTTGGGTCCTGTAGGAAGCAGCCTGACTGGCACAGGTGTGCCAATCCAAGCACACAGTCATGTACTGGGTTGAATATGGAGAAGGTGCAATGATACTGAAAATGTTTTGCTGAACCAGAATTCCAAATGTATGAAAGACCTAAGTAATAGAAATCATGTCATATACTTCAAAGTTAAATACAAAAGCATACTTCCTACCTGTCTGATTTGCAACATAGCTAAATAAATACTCTGCTTTTACAGGCTGCAAAGCAGAAAGCTGCCCAAGTCCCTCCTCCTCTGGTTTTGGGGTTTTTTTAAAGAAACATTCCTGGACAAAAGAATTAACAAGGGAAGAAACCTTGAGGAGCTAAATGTAGTACAAACACACATATTATATGTCACTGGGAAAATTAAATATTATTAAAAATATAACCTCTCTGGGGAAGTGTACAGAAGATGAGTGTGCAGTCATTAAAACCAGCGTGAGAAAAATGGAAAGGTGTACTTGTGTATATACTAGCACAAATGCAGGCAAGCACATGAAAAATGTCAAACAAAACTTGCATTTTTTATTAGTGGTTTTTTTTTAATTTGTGAAAGAGCCAACAGTGCTAAGGAATAGTCGAGCTGACATGATAACCTGGAATATCAGCTTGCACAAGCTCCCACCCTTTCCTGGCTGGAACCAGGAGAATATACATACATTTAATAGGCAGTTTACATTCCATGTATTTGCCTACTTGGAGCAAAGTCCATTTTGCAGGTGGGCAGTTAATATGAGCTGTGTGATGTCTATTCAACACCATTAATTTTTTTCTGGAAGAAGTCTTATGCTTCAAACAAGAGTGTGCAGAGGACAGTGAACTACCAGGTAAAATGTCTGCTTCTACCCTTGGTCCTATAACATTTTATCATTCACTGTAAAATAAGCACACAGGGACAAGAATTAGTATGAAAAGGAAATTTCTTCTTACCTGTAAGCTTCATCTAAGGACATATCCATTCTCTTCATGATATAGGCAATAGCAATTGTGGCAGAGCGAGATATCCCAGCTAAACAGTGCACTAACACATGGCCATTTGATGCTTTTGCTTTTTCTACATAGCAAAGAAATTGGCAAGAGTCAAAGTCAGCAGCATTTTACCATGATGAAAAGTTTGCAAAGAAAGCAATGTTATTTAAAATTATTCAAAACTTCCAAATTAACTGCTAATTACAAATCTCATGGAAGCTTTTCACAAAAAAAATCACTTCTTTTCTCCAGCACTGTACAGCACTAAGTATAGAAAAAGCATAACACACACAGGAAACATACCACAGTTACAGTATACCTCAATTTAATGTGCACATAAACCACCCTATTTAGATGTCTGGGAAAGGTAATTGTTTCTAATTTTATATACAAGTAACAAGCAAGCATTCATGATGGAACAATTTGGCCAGTTCAAATTTGGCTAGCTCACTTCTCACAGGTCAGGACAGAAGCTGTATGTCCAAATTTCTAATTCACTCTCTGCAGACATATATTGGGATTCTACCAGGCTGCCTGAAAGCAGAGTTGTGCTCTTAACTGTTTTTGTTCTGTCACGCTGGAACATGCAGTGGCAGAATGTTACTTTGCTGTGTTATTTTGCTTCTGTGCTTATAAAGCGATGCTGATCATGTACACAGATCCCGAGGGTATTTTCATACCACCCAGAAAGCATTCAGGGCTTCTCCAACCATAACAGCAAGGCAGACACACAGAGCAATCAAAAAACTGAGAGAGAGAAAGAATTTAAATTTTCTTCTCACCTATAAAATCGACTGATTTATCCAACCAAGGCAAAATTTTCTCACAAAAGCTGTCGTTCACAGGCACTCTGAGGAAATGGGATTCTGGAATAAAATCAGGCTTCGGACAAGTATTGCTGGCATTCAGTACGTAGCCAATATCGTTCTGCTGCATCAGCTCCTAGGAGAGAGAGAGAAAGATTAAGCCTAGAGAAGTCAAAAGGTACCTTTGGCACATTACAAAGCTAAAAAACAAACTGAAATTTGTGTTGGAATTCCTTTAGCTGTATAAGGGACATTCTTTTGAGAAAAAGATAACTCCTCAGCTTTTAATTCTTTTAACTTAATTCTTTCTCTCTTTTAAGGAGACATCCAGTGCGTGCAAATAACATTTGGACTGCAAATCCCATAAAAACAAAGTTTACAAAGAACAGAAATAATAGTAGAATACCTTCTGCTACTTTGAAGCATCACTTCCAAGAGAATGAATTTTTTGCTATTTCGGTTTAAATTCTCACTGTGCAAGCTGACAACAAACACTTCCCATGTGCTGACTTGAATATGTGTTTTCCCAATCAGATATCTGAGGTTGCCCTATCACAGGTATTGGTGAGAAATATGAAATGAAATGGATGCCTTTTGTAGTCTCCTCTCAGGTCTCAGGGGTTTTCTTTTTTCTAAGGGAATGTGAAAATTCCAATATGTCACTGATTTCTCCCTCCCCATTCCTGCACATCTCCCTGGCTGAACCAGCAAGCTCCCTTCAGCCCTGCCTGCCCTTCACAGCTGATGCTGTTGCACCTTCCTTACATACTGACATGTTTAAAAGCAGGAGTGCTGTAAGGGAATAGGGGAATATTTGGAATTATCCAGAGAGGAAAGGTACTGGGAATGGGTTTCTTGGTGCAGGGGACTAGCTTGACTCCTGGTATCTTACATGTGCAAGGGATACCCCTGATGCCCAGCATCCCTCCCTCACTGTCCTGGGCTACACAGCTTTCCCCTTCCAGCATCCCAAGCTCTTCAGCATCAACTTCTGTGAAATGATTATTTGTTTCAGATCACTAAGTTGAAATACTGACTCCAAACCAGTTCACTCCCTGTTGTCACTGCTTGAAGATGAGGAAGGATCAACTGGAATAGCCAGTACAAAAGTACATGGAGGGTCATGAACATTCTCATGTATAAAGAAGGGAGGTAATGAACAAATGGACTGCCATGGTGCATTTTTGTTCAGAATACAGCTAAGGGGCAGGGGGAGGGGGGAATGAATTTAGAAGAATGGAAAACCTTATTATTTCTTTTAAAACATAAACGTTGGTGAGCTGCACAGTCCAGCCATCACAATTCCACAGTTATGCAAGGTTTTTGATGTGGAACTGATTATTCAAATGGGAACAAAAGATGCCAAGTCCGAGATCTACAAGCCGAAAAACCACCCCAAAATATTAGTACTTGTCTTTCAGCCTAAGGCTAAAGAAAGAAGTTATACTTCCTTCTATTCTAAAGTATCAATCATTCCCTGTGCAACCTGCTCCAGTATAATAACCATAACAGTGCCTTGACTGTAAGGCACCCAAGAGGAAGAAGTGAATTATGATGGGAGGAAGATCCAGAAATCCTAATACTAACAACTTTGTGAAAAGAAGGTAAATGCTCTTTTGTAAGCTTATTTACATTTTATGACTTGTTTAATCTGAAAATTAATAGCACCCTAAAATGTTATTTTGTTCCAGGAAATAAAATCCAGGTCTGGAAGAAAAGAAAGAGAATAGTTATGTAAGCAGGAAAGCAGGTAGTTTTACAGTTTAAATGCTGGTAAAAACCTTGAGGTGTAAGTAGGAGGCTTGTTCTGGCCCATAACCACAATACAGATTTTTTTTTTCTATTATACTAACTTTCAGAAAGGACACTATCACTGCCGTCGAGGTTAGAATTTAGTCTCCCTCTCTTTCACAAAGAGCAATGAATATCAGTACCCTCTTGCAATGCCACAGAGATAACCACAATGTATCACACTGAGACCCAAAACTGAAACAAACTTTTCTCTTAAAACTTTTATGAGGTTTTTAGTATTGCAACACTGCAAAACATATGAGTATTTTCAGACAAACATTTAGAAAGAAATCTGTAAAAAATATAAAAAGTCTCCTAAATCTTTCCTGAATTAATCAATAGTTCTGCTGAAGGACACAAACGAAGCATTTCTGTTTGCATATCTTTGCCAAATAAACCATTATTAGCAGAGGTATTAATGGCAAGTAGCTGTAGTATTTTAAAAGATCATGAAGACAGTCCTGCAACAAGAGAAGCATTCCCCTAGCCATTCACTCTGAGATAAGCTTATAAAGCTCCTAAAAAGGTAGGCTCATCTTGATAAAATATCAAAATCTTTAAATCATCAGGTCAAATTAGTAATGCAGATTAAGAGTTCTTTTTGCTGATATTTTTGAGACAATTTAATTTTAGAAAAATCAGTATGTCTGGTGACATAACTCACAGATAGCATCTGAAGGCAAAAATAAGGTCAGTGTGTACAACTACATCTTAATAGTTTTGGAAATCTTACTAAAATTTTTCAGCAATTTTTTTTTTTTTTAATCTGGACATGAATAGAAAACAGCTATTTTAATCTTAACAGAAAGCTGGCTTCTTGTCCCAAGTACCTCCCACAAGGCCATTAAACCAGGGCATGCAAACTTAACCACTTCCCAGCTCCTTGAGTGTCTTAACCAAGACAGAACTTTGCTATTTATCCCTATTTTTTTTGTTTCTGGCCCTCCACTTTTGAATGTTCTTTACTTCCCAGCTTTCTTACCAGGTATTTCTGGGCAACCAATGTAGTAAGAGTCATCCTTCTTGCTCTCCCCAATATCCTTGTATAGGATACAGGCTTCCCCAGAAGCAAAGCATGTTGAAGGAAGAGCAGCAGAGATCCATTATTTGTGTTCCTAATATGCCAATGTCCAGCTACCACTTCTAGTTAAATCAAGAAAGTGATTAAATCCAGGAAACTGGGAGTTGCCAACACTTGGGAAAACATCACATGGACTTTACGAGGTAGAAATTGTAATTTGTTTCCACAGCTTATTAATATTTTCCAACATTAAAGATGGAAGCCATTTTGCATTTTCCAGAGGCAACCATGTACACTGAAGAGATGGGATAAACCACCGACACTAAAGTCTACTTCAGTGCAGTGAACAAGTGACCTGCCCAGAACAAAGCATTTCCCGTGTTTGTTCAAAGAGGAAAAAGATACAAAAAATAAGTAGATCTGAAATCATAAGATGTGTATTTGTCCTAAAAATGAATAAGAAATCTAAGAGGTATTTTAGTTGCCAATGGAAAAACTTCCAAAAGATTGACTGTCAAGGATGACACCAGGCAGTAAGAACTTTCTGAACTTTCTGTAGGTGGTATGCTGTCATTTTTGTCATTCTCCACACCAAATGGGAAACACAGTAGTCTTTGATTTTCATTCCCAAGAGTATGTGAAGAAGTACCAATCCAACCAACTCCTGGGGCTCTTACATTAATTTTAAAGTATCTGCAGCTGCAGGACTTCCTTCAACACACACGGAAACTATCAAGACTGTAGATTAATGGACAAGAGAGCCACCCCCAGGGCTGAGCTGTAGCCAGCTCTGCCACACTCAGGGCTCACCAGCAGTAGTTGAGGTTTTTAGCCTCCTCCAGCCCTATAATGGAAGTTCTGACCGCTGCTACCACCTAGATTCCATTCCTGGAGAGGCACACATACCATGCCTGTGCCCAACGCTTATTCATATGCACCAATTTACTGCAAGGAACAGCCTCTTTCAACCCCCTGGGATTATGCACCATTTAGGAGTCACACCACTGGAGTTCCAGTCACATCCCAAACAAAGTAACACATCCCTGGCCCCAGAAGAGAACAAGTTGTTCCCTCCCTCCCCATCCTGTCTTAGAATAGCACCTGCCCTTGGCACACTGGAACAGACAGCATAAAAGCATCTTTCTAATACCCTATCATTGAAAGCAAAGAATTTTTTTTTTTCCTTTTAATTACTTAGTTCCTGCTGTCTTTTGTCTGGGGTCCACAAGTTACTTAGGAATAGTAATAAGCTGCTTTGACATCCATCATAAGTGAATCAAGTTTGAATTGCTGATTCACTACCTGGCAATAAAGACAAGGAAGATTTTAAAGGACAAAGTAGATGCAATGACTGCTGACTATCCTCTGTTTCTGTCCTCACTATTAAAGCACAGTTACCTTCTACATGATTACTTGGGCTTCAAAAATGCCCTTAAAATAACTAAAAATAGCCTATTAATGGCCAGACTGGAATGGAATGAAAGTAGAAGAAAACAGTGAAAAATACAATGGTCAAAGTACATGAATGTGATCCAGTTACAGGACTATGTAGGATAGTTCCTGGCTTAAGCTTTGTACATGGATACAAAACCATACACAAAAGCCTTGCACATAATTAAGACAATGTGGTAGGGTGAAGCACCCCTTCCCTCTCCCCTATCCATGTATTTAATGCCAGCTTATGAAGGCTGTTGGAGATTGAATAGGACTGTCAGATAATATGGGAGGCAAGAGGGCACATGCAGCAGAAGTAATAAAAATTCCTTTGTGAAGGGACCCAAGATTCAGACTGGAAGCAATATGAGTTGATCTCCTCATGGAAGCAAATATCTGGAATATAGACCTACTGCAATTTGAGACAAGCTCTTTTAAACATCTGATAGTCCAGCATCCTACAAGTGATATATTTGATGACTTTGCTGACCATTTTAAATACACAAAAATATTCTGGGCTATACTTTAGGAGCAAAAATTACTAAATGTACATGTACTTAAAAACAGTAGAAGTTTCTTAGTGCAGTGCTACCATAAAAGCTCATTTTAAACAACCCCACCGATTGCCCAGGTCTGAACATTTCAGTCGATGTACAAAGATTTGTTTGCAGTAGTCCCTTATTACACAATTCATGGTATTTAAATGCTATTTTTTCTAGCACTTGAAGGAAATACTAAAAAACAGACTATCTTCCTTTGTCCTACTGTAACCATTAAATTTAATTGTGTTAACATCCAAGACCTGCCAAAACAAACCAGTCAGAGCTGTACACAGGAAAGTACACCTGCTGTAATGGCAGATATGATAGTTTGCTGTTGGTTGATAGGTTACTGAGGAAAGTACCATATCATCTTCTCTGAGACGAAGGAGGAAGAAGACCAGGTTTCGTATTACATGGCACGTAGATTAATTACATGGCCCGGTGGATCATCAGTTCTCACACAGCTTTCCATGGCTTATGCAGGCAGCTATTACCTGCACCTGCTTCAGCTGTTTCATAGCTATAAGGATGAAGCATGACAGAAGCATGGATAAAGATACATGGAGCTCATATACTCATCCAAGTAAACCCCGTGACACCCAGAATACTCACCTTGTTGAGGACATCTCGTTGACACCCAAGATAGAGATGAGGCAGTATTCTAGTTGGGCCAATGTTGGAAACGGGTAGGCAAGGTTGAGAAATGCAAGTAGGGATGAGTGTGGATTTTCCTTCACAGAGACCAGGAAAAGAGCTGGAGAACTCAGCAAATCCACCTGTGAGAGGAAGCATATGTATTCAGTGGTGGTGTAGGCACTGGTGCCCGTACCAGTTCTCAGAAAGCACCATTTATTGTAGGAGATGGGGAGGCACTGAGGGGCAAGCAGAAAAGCCCTAAAGAGAAACTGTAACTGTGCCTCTTCCAGACGTACCATGACTGTGGAACCATTCAGTAGCAGACAAGGTGTCGCTACGCATTCCCACTCTGCCAAGAATTTCTCTCTACCTCCATTCCTTAGAAGTGTTTGATGCCTCCTCCCATTCTTAACAATGTGGAAATGAGACTTCGAAAAACAGCCACAGCACCCACCATACCCAAAGCATGCACACCTTTTCGTCTCCACCCCAGCAAGCTGTTTTTCTAAACACTTCCTTCTTCTGTATTAGGTTTATACTGAGAGTTCATTATGAAAAAGTAATGTTTACTCAATTTAGTGAAAGCGTCAATATGCATTTATTAATATTAGCTTTTAAAATCCTGCATCACTGTTTTGTGTGCCGCTCCTCATTCATCCTCCGTCTTTCATTCAGCACACTGGAAGAAGTTTCAGCTTTCAAAGCCACACCAAGCCTTCTCCACCTCAAGTGGGGGACGTGAAGCAGAGAGGGGACTACAGGGGGAAGACTTCACCAAGCCATGGACTCCCCCAGCAGACCACCAGAAGTCTCTACTCCCTTTAATGCTTGCTGGTTCTTTATCTGCACCAGTTGATAGGCCCTACCTGTAATATGGCTCCAAACATTTTCATTACCATTTCCCACCACTGCATTAAACCACTCAGGAAAACCAGAGTGGAATGACTGATAAAACATTTAAGTCCACCTAAAATCCTAGTGGCCACCAAAAATGCTCCTTGGCTGTTTCACCATCAGCATGGCACAGCTGCTATGAAGCATGAAGGGAATAAAACCTGAAGCTGAGACTCAAGCTCCATTTCTTTTTCTTGCTTGGCTAGTTCCTGGCTTCCACCCCATTCACAAGGGCTGCATCACATATCTGTGCTACCAGCTGTCATCAAACTGGTCTTACCCACAGTTATAAAAAAACCCCAATGAAACCTTCAGCAAAGAACTTACACTTTGACACATTTTCACAAAAGCTAGCTGGCTTTTACCAAGCCTCACTAAACCTCAGGCTCAGCTCATTCTCATACTTCACCTTCATGAACTAGTATGAAGAAGAACCTAAGGCAGCTGCTTAAATCAGAATGTTACACACTTTTCTTGGCTGTTTTCACCATTTAACAGTCAGCCAATAGGGGTGAAAGTTGCAAACCATAGTGAAAAACCCCAGCTACTTCCACACATTAGAGCTGAACAGAGTTTTAACTGCAGGAAGAGTAATTATAAGCTGTTCAGAATGAGGCACCTTTTTGTCATCAAGGAATTGGAAGTATTAATGTGCTGAATCTGCCAAATGTTATGTTTACTATTAATACAGTTTGAAGACATGAATTACAATTATTCAGGAATAAGATAATGTACTATTTTGCCAGGGCTTGCATTACCATTGCCTGTATTATATGCCTATTGTTTAGGTTTTAAAATATGTATCATTAGTCAATACAGAAACATCAAGGTAATAGCCAAGTGTGTGCCCATTTTATCTAATAAACAAAAAAAGCCAGCAATCAGATTTGAGAGCAAACAATTTATGAACACCAATTCCTGCTCACTCAAACAAACAAACAAACAAACAAATAAATAACTCATTTTGTTAGACAAGCTAAGGCACTGCCTATCACAGAGCCATAGTTCTAAACTAAAGGACCAAAGCTAGAGACACAGTAAAGGTCTGGCTCTGACATTTTCTGTTCTGTCACCTGGGATTCCTCCTTCTTGCTTTACAACTTCCCTGTTCAGGCAGCACAGATCCTGCTTTTCAATGTGTCCACTGAATGACAGGAAGAGTTTGCAAAATAATTCTCTCGCATACTTTCTAAATTTTCTTCTGTACAGCACAATGTTTTCCCCTCCGTTACAGGAAGCATTCTTTGAATTTATAGGCAGTATATGCCTCTCAGATTAAATTGAAGCAGTTCTATGATAGGGTGGGGAAGAAGGGGAAATCAACTATTGGCCTTTGGTTTCATTTGCTTATTCTTTATTTCTTGGGAACATTGTTGGCTGCTTTCTGGATCCTCTCACCCCCACAGCTGAAAATAGAGAAGTCCTTACAGAGAAGCTCCATAAGCAAGGATTTTATGTCTGTGCTTTCTTTGCAAAAGACTACATGGGAAGAGTTCAACAATAAAGGTTTCTTCCCAACTACCTACAGATTGGTCTCACTTCTGTGTGAAACCTGTGACAAGAGGCTAATGTGCAAAACACCTGAGATTCTGAGAGATGAAACCCATGCTCTGTCACCATAAGTGTAAGGAGTAATTTTTTATTTTATTTTTATTCCAGGGCTCTGTCAATGCAAATTCATGTGATTCAAGATTGGATTCTTCAACACTTCCTCTAGGGCATTCATCCTTTCAGAGTCATGTTTCTTCTTTTCTACTTATGCTTCCCTAGGAACATGTTGCTTCAGTATCTTTACAACATGAATTATAATCACAAAGCTCTCAAATCAGTTAAGTTTGGCATTACATTACCTATCTTTACTGTGCTCACAAGCGAACCTTCCTTTCCTTTGAATATATCTTAACCTTCTGTAGTGAACCAATTTGAAAAAGCATGAAATTGTTTCAAATATTAAGCTATCTTCCCTGCCATCTTCTATGACCAGGTTTTCAAAAAGGAAGTAGTTTTTTAATAAATCTGGCTTTCATTTACGGCACTCCCAATAGGAAAAATACATTCTAGGTCAGCGTATGTGGAAGAATTGCTTTAAAAAACCACAAGCAAACAAAACCTGCACCAACAAAACGCACTTGTATATGCATCCTGCTAAATTACCAATCTCTTTAAGTGCAACAAACATAGTATCAGGGGTCTGGAACAACAGCATCCACATGTATGACCACTGAACTGTCATGGCATTATGAGACTAATTTCTGTTCTAAGGAACTGCACACATCACTGTTTGCTTGCACTAACTTACAAAATATATCTATTTTTAAAAATATATAGGGAGATGTATTTAAAAAAATATGTGTAGAGAAAAGGTATTTATTTTTAATGTCTCTTTTTTCCTAACACAGATTATGGCTCCCATGAGTCCCCAAAGCTCAAGTCTACACACAGTCTACATGAGGAGCCTCTTACAAGAAAGGTGCTCTAAGCACTCAGACTACCTGTACACTTCTGCTCTAAATGAAGCAGACTGTCTTCAAAATAAACCTTGAACACTTGGAAAATTAATTTAGTCTACAGTGGGAATGCAGAACAGAAAGCTGAGCCTTAAAAAAAAAAAGATGTGATGGGTTTTGTTTCAAATTCCATGATTTGAGAATAACATTTGCAACAAGGCAAATTTTTCCTTTAAATCTCCTTACCTACCTCAGTTGCAATAGGGCCATTGGCAGCATTGTGCAGTTTGTTTTAATTATAGAAAATACACTTTACTTCTGAAGTCAGTTTCTAAATAACACCCTTTCTCCCACCACTACTCCAGCCTCATGTGAGTAATAATCAATTGCAAGAGCATGTTGAAATTATGGGGGAGGTGGGAATAAATCTACAGATCAGTAACAGAGCTACTGGGTTAACAGAGTTTCACTGAATTACTTGATAAATGTAACTGGGCCCTGAAAATAGATGACTGACAAATACCTCCAAAATACTCTCTCTTAAACAGCTATGAACCATACAGGTTTTCTGTACCCTGGATGGTAAGCTGAGCTGAAACAGCTCCCTTGACGTGCGACAGGATGTTTCTACAAAACCACGTCAAGGTGCCAAAAGCTGTCAGTGGTTTTTCTGTGACAGACAACCCAACACCTCCCAGTTTACAGCAAAGCCTGAGTTTCTTGCTTACCAAGCTTCCACATCTATTAGCAGAAATTTGGCAAGATCCAGTTAACGACTTGATTGCCCTGTTGCTATGGTTCTGCAAAGTGGGGACTATAGACTTTCCTTTGATCAAGACTCCACCACTTCCCTAACTACAATTGTGATTATTAAGGTATGATCTTCAAGGGAATCCTGGTATCAGAAGCTTCAGTTCTCTTCTCAGCCAACTCAGAAAACAAATCAGGGCCAAACTCAGAAGGGATGAAAAAGTTGCAGCAAAATTCCACAGTAAAAGTTGTTCTTTCTTACAGATTCACCACATAAATCCTCGTACAAAAAGAACTCCCAATTAACTCTGCCAGACACGGGAAGAGACAAGGGAAAGACTATGGGATCAGGTGGTAACAAATGATAGAGAAATGTTATTGATTTGGGATGAGTTTCCTTTAAATGAGCGAATGTAATTAATCCAAATCCTTTTGACTACTTAGTTTAAGTACCACTAAACACAAATCCTAAATTAATACAGAGGAGTAACTACTGAGAAGCACAAGGTTATATATACATCAGCTCATTTCAGTTCTGTTCTGTGGAAACAGCCCAGGAACATTTCACAGTGCTGACAGTCACCATGCTGCAGTTGCAGCTCTGTAAACCACTATGGAGGTTTGCAAAGGCAAGGTCAGTTAAGCCCTAAGGTCTTGATTTGAACACCTAGTACAAAGTTGTGAAGTGCAGGTAATTTCATTGGTTTTATCCAATACTTAATAAAACCTTTCTAGTTGAACAACACCATAACAGGACAAGTGGGTGTTTCTTATGTTCATTCCATGTTATGCTGATTTCTCCTCCTCCTACCTGTCTTTATATTTCCTTCAACAGGATGTCAAACCATTCAGAGATGTGACCAAAATTAGACAAGGCAAATTTGCAGGAAACATATTAATTACTGATTTGGCCTGGGGAAGATCAAAAAAGTTAAGCAGAAACACCAATTACTAAAAAATCAGTTTTCAAAATGTTCTTCACTGTTCATTGTTCTTCATTCACATCAACACACATCCCTTCCTCATACAGTCCCAGGTTATGCAGCTTTGACTTTAGGATATCATAGCTGGTCCAGCAAAATTTCATCTGTCATTGAGCACATTGAAACCTCCAGCTACCCTGCACGCTTTGCCCATTCACCAGCCCAGCACCCCCTTTGCTCTCCTGCCCCCCCCACCTCTCCCAAACACCCTTCTTTTCTGCAGGGTTCTGCAGAGAGTGGAGAATGCCACCTTCTCCTCCTACCAGCTTTCAAAGTTCACCTTGAGCAGCTCACTAATGCTTACATGACACAGTACAGTAACCAGGCTGTTAGCTGGCTGTAATTACAGATGGTTCTGTTAGCCAAACAGCCCTGCTTCAGTGATATCACCCATTCACCCTCAGTTTTCAGTCTTTCCTGCATGCATGTTGAACAGAGCACAGATGTTCCCTCATACATCCATCTATGTCTCAATTTTCATGTATTTCTAACATATAGGGGGGGAAAAAACCCCAATCAATCAATCAATCAATCAGGAGGCAATCCTTATCTCTCTTTATAGTTGCTCAGTAAATTACTGTTGAAACAGCCAATTCTGTAATTTCTTTTTATCCTCACATCTTTCCAGAGATCTGAACCAGAAGTTTTATCTTAATCATCTAGAGATAGCTGCTCTTGCTAATCAGGCATGTGCATACTGACAAAGCACAAAGTAACAGAGACGTGGCTATAGTTCAGAGATAAGGTGGATTAAGTGTGGGTGTGAAATTGAAAAGCAAAAGCTGAGGTGCCTGTAACTCTGCGGGGAAAGGGAAACACGAAAGTAGGGGACCTTAGCATTAGGTATAACTTGCTTTTTCTATAGAACTGTCCAAGTACGGAAACAACCCCTACAGAGATGAAAGCTCCATGCATATACAAATTCTAACAGCTAAAAACTTAAAAACAAGCTTACACTGCATTTGTTCTGTGAGGATTTCCTACTGTTTCTTTGTGAGTGCAGTCATGAAACCTAACTTGGAATTAAAGAAAGGTGTTGCCGTGGGATTTAAGTGCTGAAAAAATCTCCAGGAGCAGTTAATTAGGGGTGAGATAAGAAAGGGTTTATTTTGCCAAGGCTAAGATGTTACAAGACGCCTGCGCCTGTGCCCGAGAGGTTACATTTTTATAATACCATCCATCCAATCCCAGATGTGTCCACCCTGTGGCCTTTACTCTGGTCCGCCCCAGGGTCCACCCCCTGAGAATTGAGTCGGGGGGCTTTTTGGGACCACCTATTCATCCCATCTTCACCATCATCAGAGCACAAAGGGTACATAATTACCTAGTTCTTGACCGTATTCTGTGGTTTAAGCCCTGATATGCTCTTCTGCCAACAATCTAGGCCTTGCCATGACAAAAGACTAAACATTTCTACTGGTTTCAGGAGTAGGATTGATATAGGGAGCATAGAATGGGGTAAGAGGGTTAACGAATGTTTAAACAAGGGTGCTAGAGGGAAAGGGATAAGGGACAAGGGACAAAGGAGGGAGGGGTTGCTGCTTTTAAAATCTACTTATAAAGCTTATAAGGCTTACCAATATTAGAAAAATAAAAAACCATTAGGGGCTTAAGGCATCAAAGGTGAGAAAGCAGGTGTTCACATCACTTCATGTGTTGTCAGCTAAAGCTCGACAGAGAGCCCCAGCAAGTGCTCTTGCCATCCAGAGCCTGGCAGCACAGTCAAGACAGAGGGGAGAAAAGATTCAGCTGGAGAAGAGGTGGGTAATGTGGGTAATCAGGAGGAAAGTCTCTGCCATCTTGTCCAACTAATAGAGACCAATTCTAAACACCAGAAGAGCAGCTTTCCACTTTCACACTATGCAAACATGTTTTTCAACCAAGTAATATGCAGAGCTGCAGAACCAAAGAATCCCACTTGCCACCACTGCCCATCTCACAGTAGATCCTTGGGAGTTATTGCATCCTGAGCTCCTAAAGGCCCTTTTTGTGCTGCTGGGGCCCATACAGCACTGCTGCTTGGTCACACCAGCAAATCCACTACCAGCTCAGCTTAACCCAAAACCACTTTTCAGGGAGAGACACTAATTTGAGGCTCTGTACTGTAGCAGTGCTCATTTCCATAATGCTTCCAAGAATTTCATTATTTTTTTCATTTAATTACTCCTTTTGTCAAACCTTACTGAAGCTGACCAACAAGCTTTTAAAACAACATTTGTGGGTGACAACAGACAGACTACATGGCAACTCCTAAGAGCTTGGCTTCCCTAAAACTTCCAGTTAAGAAAAGCCTATGAAGTATTTAATACAACATCCCTGCACACCTAGCTGGCCCTGCAGCTTCATGTGCCTCATGCAGGATGCACAGAAAGATCTGTCTTATGCTCCTGATGGAGATGTAAGAGACAGGGAATGTGTCTGTTTTTTGCAGGTCATGGAGTCTGCTGGAAAAGATCACACATAATGTCCACTGATAACAGAGCAAACTTCGGCATTTTTCTTAAGTGCCATTCAAATCAGATACTGCTCCTTTCTCCCCTGCTTTGGATTCTGACCATTCTGAAAAAGCTAAAGGGAGAAGTTGGTTTTCTTCAATGAATTCTTGAAAACATACTAGAAGCTACTTCCTTCCTTTTTCCACAAGACCTAAATGTCTGACAGTAAGTACATCAGTGTTAATTCAGCATCAAACACAATTACTTTAAAGCTGGGAGTGGAAAAGATCTGAGACCCAAGTGATAAGTCAGAAAAACAAAGACTACATGCATGTACAGCATTACAAGAAGGAGACATTGAAGCTTGAAGATTTAACATTCCACCTTTGTTAAATCCAGAATTTGCTTCTTCATTAAGGGCTCTAATTATTCATAATTTTGTATAACCACATACAAATATTATATTGCTATCCCTTTTTAAAGGAATATTGCTATCTTTTTTTTTCCATTTAACTTTCCTTTTTAAGGGAAAAGAACAATTAAAAAAGCAGGAAATTTTGCGACTACCTCTAAAACATAACATTTAGGACTTATAATTTTAAGTAAACCTCACCAAATGTCTGTATTCACCAAAGATATGCAGTGGAGTAACTCATGTTTAGCTTTTTGGGTTTTTTTCTCTTCTCCTAATAGCAATTTAGAATTTGTTACTGTAAATACTGGTTAGTGCCAGGCAGGTAAAGTAACATTACTGAAAACTACACTAAAAAAATAAAAAAAAAATCAAACAGCACTATAGCAAAGACAAAATATACAAGCCCCTAACTTTTACGTTTACTTTGCCTCAGAGGATCCCAATGTTGTGACTTAACAGCACTTTCCCAGTCACATTCCCATCAAACATTAAACTGTTCATCTAAAAGCTGCAGTACAGATTTTTTTCCTTGCCCTAAGAAAGTTGTAAACTTTCCGACTCGTAAGTTTTATGAATCTACGATGTTTCCACTCTGTCTAAACGAGCTGCAGACCTCCACAGGCCATTACAATTCCCGCATTCCAACTCGGCTCTGCAGGGCCGTGTGCCATTTTCCATTACATAAGCTCAGGCTGGGGAGCCCAGTCGGAAGGGCTGCCATCCCATCCCGTTCCCGTCCCCGCTCCTCAGCCGCCGGGAGCCCTTCCACAGCATCCAAGGTTTCACAGTTTGGGAAAGCCAGTGGTGTTTTCATTCTGGTGACATTCAGAAAGTGGCCCCCTTATGCCAGGTGTTTTACAAGCACAGTAGCAAGGGAAGTTCTTTGCCTTGGAGGGTTTCTGCCTTTGCTAAGACAAGGTTAACAGGCAGGTTAAGCAAATAAGGTGGGGGAGGAGGAATGTGTGAGAATGGGGTCAAGCTTCCCCTCCCACCCAAGTGGCATATGCCAAGTGGCACAGGAAGTAAAAAGAGCATATTGGACACCCACACTTGCCCTTTCTGCTTTTAAAGAAAAAAAAAAACAACAACAAAACAACTCTGCACCATAATTTTAGTCAATTAAGTTTCACAAGCATCCAGAGGTATCCAAAACAAAAGCAAACTTAATAAGTTATTCTTGGGCTTGAGAAATGCTATGAGAGCTCTACTCTAGTCAAACCTTGCTCTCTCCCTCAAAAGACAGCAAGTGGATACACATATGAAAGTAATAAACCCTACTCCCATTCTTCAAGTGCTTAAAACCATCATGGCACTAAACGAACACTGAAAACTGCATTTTAAGTACACAGGGTGGGAGGATATTCTCAGAGGACTGGCTGTAGCCAAGAGTACTAGTTTGTCTATGCTCTCATTAAAAAATGATTGAGAGGGAGACTTTTGAAGAGGGTGATTCAGAGCTAATCTCCTCTCTCTCTTCCCCATCAACAATGGCTGTATTCCATGGGTTATGGGACCACTTGGAGAATGCTGTGCTCCTTCAGCAAGATCTTTATCTCTTTCAATAGAGGTTTGTTCTAATGGAATCAACCAGTCAGAATATCAGGAAAGCTGGCATCATTGTGCAACTGCCTCTCCTCCTCTAAACACTGGCAGGATATTCAACGGCTCATTCTTGTTATAACTTATTTCAATTTACAGGTAACCTCATTATTTTAATGGATGGCCACCATTTGAATGTGTGCTCTTCTCCTCGGGGTACTCTGCAAAGACTTACGTGTGGGGAACACTCAGAACTTCAGTCAGTCAAAACCAAAAGTTATTAAGCTCCAAATCCCAATGTTAAAAGGTGTCAGGATGTAAGCCAGGAATGCGTCAGACAGCACAAAGCTCATGCTGTCTTTCAGTCCACACTGAACCACATGGCACCCTCTTAACTGATGTATGGGACCGCAGAAGTTGGGAATGAAGCTCAGTCTTGTAGCCCTGGTCACTTCAGGACATAGAAATGATCAGCTCTACCTACAAGAGAATATTCTTAAGATTTCCTGCTCTGCCACAAGGAATGGTTTTTCTGGGGACAAAGCAGAGAGAGAGCACCGGGCTTTTCTTATTCAGCTTTGCTTTAGGCAAGTGCAGACAGCACAATGGTAAATGTACCCTAGAGATACTAGCATTTTTATACTGAAATTTCTTTAAATGGGCTTTCAATTTCAAATATTTAAAAAAACAAACAAACAACAGGATAAAGAAGACTGCAAGAGTTCCTGACTTGCTTCCTTCTCCTTGTATCCTTCATACAAGTCTTCCACTTTGTACACACACTCTGTTAGGCGAGGGACAGGTCAGGAGGAAACAATGATTTGGGAAGTTTCAGCAAAAGCATACCTTTTGCCACAGTCCCTGGGTAATAACTCACTATTTTGTTTCCAGGATCTATGTCCAACCTCACTGAACTCACTCTGTCTGCTCTTTCTGCTTAGGACTGTCCCCTGCACATGTCACCATCATTTGTCACTGAATAGAAAAGTAATAATTTATCTATTTCTCCTTATTAAAGTAGCTTTCTGCTCTGCAGGAGTTTATCAGACAGCTCTCGTGAAAGGAGAATCCACTGAATCACATTATGGTTTTCATACTTTTCATAGGCAGAAGGGTAGGAAGAGATTACTAGGCAATTCCCCACCTGGGCCTTGATTCACATGGTGACAGGACTGACAGTCCAACCATGGTTTTGAGAGAGGCATACAGCTCAGTGGTTCTGAAAGTCAGATGCAGGGCTTCATCCTGGGCACCTACAAAATCTGTAATTCTCCACTAGTAATTCTCTTAATTATACAGATAACCTGTGAAGTAAGTAGCATGGAGAATTTCATGTAACCCTTCTCAAGATAGCTGTCTTGTAACTGAAGGTTAGTAGCTCCATCTCCAACCATGAAACAAGTTTTCTACAGAGAGATTTAAGTATACACAGCCCTGATTACATCTAAATCAGGTGGATCCTATTTAATGAGAGGCATGGCTCCAACAGAATACAGTCACATACAAATCTACACCTCAGCGTACAGGCACTGGAGAGGAGGGGTATAAAACTGTAAAGGCAATTTCAGAAGCTCACAAAAGGCTTCCAGTAACTTTAACTGCCCTTCTGCCCATACACTTTATAATCTGGTACATTAGGGAAGTTTTTCATATTAGTTGTTCTCAGTGGTATTGGGTACTGTGGTACCTCTAAGTGGCAATTTAGTGACTGACAGAAAAATAAGTCCTTCATTGTTCCTCAGCAAAATACACTCTGGTCTTGCAGTACTGAAAAATTCTTAGAGAATTCAATAAAACTGTTTCTATGATCCTGCATTACAATACTTTGAAGTTTAGTTAGTCCTTCCTGGACATTTACCATTGCTCTACATCCACCTGAGTACAGTAATTCTTGCCTTTGGTTTCAGTTCAGAGCCAGCACAGTGTTTCAGTGTTAGGCTATCACAGTTTTTAATGACAGTTTGTAAATACAGAAAAGTAGGCATTTCTGGTTTTTTTTCAGAAAGCCTTCCATACAAAAAAAAGTTTAAAAAAATTAACACAAAATAAAAAGTTGTGTTTCATCTTGTTCACCAGCAACATTTGAAAGGTAACCATCATGAAGACATCAGTGTTAGTACGAGTAGGACTAAGACAGATTAAAAGCAGGGAAGAGCAAGTTTTTAAGGAAAGTAGAATGTGAATGATTTCCACTTCCATAGTGGAACAAGATTTAAGCAAGACTCTTGATGTTTACTGCCTTAACAATGATCATTCAAGCAAGAATCAGCAGTCTCTCAACTGCTTCTGCAGAGTAAGCAGAAAAATCATAATTAGCTAGGAAAAAGACTCCATGCAAGTAAATCCAATTCTTAACGTATGGAAAGAGAAGGAATCAAGTGACATCCCCGTGTTTAAATCTTATTTAACTCAGATGAGTAGATGTCATGATGGGAGTGGGACTGAGCTTTCAGTACCCACATTTCACTATTTTGAGTATTGTTAAAATTAAGAACCAAAACAGATATTTAAATTCCTGAAAACATTCCCCAGATTATAAATATTTTTATGAGGTTATACCAAGAGCTTAAACTAGTTGGTAAGGGTTCCTCTGAGGTCTTTACAACCTTTACTTCAATGAAAAGCAGTCTCCAGGGTAGAACATACCTTTATGCCCAATCTAAATAAAAAAACACCTCACCAATTGCTCAGTAATGGGGGGTGGCAAGAAGAACAGATGCAGGAATTTCAGATATTTGTTAATTGCTCCTCATTCTATCCCAACAAAAATTATTTTCCTACCCTAAAATGTTTATTTAAGGTCGCCATTTTAAATAAATCAGATTTAGTGGCATAGGGAAAACTCAAGTCCAAAGGTTTATCTTTTTACATAGTGCACTGACCTCTGCTCTCATTATGGGCCATAAACATTTATGTGAGTTCATCATCAACTTGCTAAGACAACATATTTTATCTAGTTTCCTAGAGCCACATATCAATAAACTAAGGAACTTTCCATAAGACTGAATCTAGCTCATTCTCCTTCACCCCACATCCCAAAAGGTTTCTTGTGTTTCATGTATTAAGTAGCCAGATTTTTAATAGATGTAAAAAATAAGCACCTGAAATAAGCACTTACCTGTAATAGATCAATAGTAAATAACTTCCTTACCCTTTTGCTCTTATACTCCTCTACCACTAGTTTTAAAGCCAGCAGTTGTTTCTGCATTCAAAAAAGCCCCATCCTAGCTATGTAAACAAAGATGAAATTCTCAAACCTAATCTTTGCCAAGAGAAAATCATTTGACATGCTAAAATACAAATCCTGCTTTTTATAAGGATACATTAGATTCCCTTTTTCTCTCTAACAATCAAACTAATCCTTACTAGGTGTATGTGGCTAAGTTCACCTCAGCTAATGTGCACTACTGTCTTGCTTGTGGTTTAAGAGGCATTTGCATCTTGAACAGACAACTACCATGTGCTGGTAATGAAAACAGGCCAATTTTTCATAGTATCATTATGATACATGCAGCTGGTGTTTGCCCAGACCATGCACTGGGGAGGTGGAGAACACTCCTTTCCTGGTCCTGTCCACTCCTACAAGAGCCACAAGCAAGTCTGAGAGCAGAGACACAACAAGCACTTCCTTCAGGGAGTCCAGCAGAGGAAAAAGAAGAGCAAAGCCTTGTCTCATGCAAGGGAGGGACAGTATAAGGAAGGGAAGTTTCACGATATTCTCCTCTGCTTGGCCCTGCTAAGGATGTCTCCCAACTCCTCCTGCCACAAGGCCTAATTCTCAGTTATTAGACAGCTGTTTCTCTTTCTATCATGGAAATTAGGTTGTGAATAGTTTGATTGTGGCATGGAGCTGTAAATTGCTTCTGGTTATTAAAAAAACCCACAGGACAAATGAGTAGAGTTGTGTATTCAAACAATAAAAGGATTTCTTAAGAGATGAACTGCTTCTCGACTGGGTTGATTTTTTAAATAACAGTTTTCAATTTAAGGGAGTATCAACCACTTAATTCAGTACTCTTACATTAAGCATTTACTGTGCCTAGACACCACACGATTATTTGGTGGCTCATATGAAAGAAGAATTATTTAATTTAATGCTGTAGTCCACCACCCACAGATGTAATTCTTACCTAGTCAGCAAATTGAACAGAAGCACCAAACCTAGCCAATGCAAAACCCTACTTACTTTGCTGTAAGCACAGCCTCACATGAGTACCAAACGCACCTGCCCAAGTGCAGAAATTATTCATGTTCTCTGTAATCACTTTAAAAAAAAAATTGGGAAAAGTTCTCTCAGTACCACAAGCTCTCCCCTATCACTTTCATCTGAAGTGATGACTACAAACTGCAGTGAAATCCTCTTGCTAAGAGGAAGCATCTCTCTGGAGTTATTTCCCTTTCTCTCATAATTATTCAGTCCCTGACTGTAGTTTTACCATTTCTCAGAGACTAGGTATGCACTTCATTAGATCACTGGTCAAGTCACTGCAATGGATTTCCTACTTATACACATCATTCCCCACTTCCTTCAGCTTTGGATCTACCTCATGCCCCTCCTTGTTCCTTCTTGTGAACACTTGGTCTACTGTTCCATGATAGAAATAATGACACAAGCACACGTTAAGACCAACAAATCCGGTATTATAAGGAGCTGAATTTCTATAGATGCTTTGACCTGGGATTTAAAAGAAAAAAAAAAAAAGGACAGTGAGGGAGAAGACCTAAATGAAGTGCTACTACTTCAGGAGCTGAAGTTTAAAAAGTCACACAAACTAATCTCCATAACTCTGGGAGATCATTTCCCTTATTCTTATTGTAGTACCAATTCAGTAAGGAAGAAGTTTTCTTCCTAGCATGTACAATACTTCAAAAACCAGGGAAGCACATTACTTTTACTATTTTTTGACCCTAAAGTAGCAGATATATGCATCTAAAACCCCCTACACTGATCCATTTCCACTTACATAGACTAATGGTGTAATATATCCCCTGTAAGATGCAATTTCTAAGCACTATATGTATTATGAGTGTCACTACATGCATAAAGAACTACAGAAAAGTCTATGCTATAACTGAGATTTATATCAGCGTTTGCAAAACTGTACACATCTGCTATACCAACAGCTTTTTCTTTCTTCTCCTTACACAAGTGTGTCAGAGGTTTCTTTTGGTACATCTTACCTGAAAGCAGATACACAGAGCTGAAATTCTTTTCCAGTTTGCCCAGGAGCACAGTAAGAAAGCAGTCAGATGAGAGAGAGGTCACATCTTTAGAGCTTTGGTCATACACCACCACTTCCTGCTTGTAATCAATTTCAATCTGAAACACAAGTAACTCAAGAGTAAAAAGGGAGGAAGACTATTCAAAGGCCCACATTATCACCTCCAGCAGGGTTCCCATGTATTTGCGATACACTAGTTCAGATATACAGATTTCTTATGCAGCTGTATGTGAACCGGTTTTATTTTATACTTCATATGCCTATGAGATTCAATTCCTTGGAGAGTTTGTAAATTGATTATTTGCTGCAAGTTGAAGCACGCTCCACAAATTTCTATCATTAGCTAATTTTATGTCACTTGTAAAGTGCTCTACCGTTAGCTAGGTTGGTTGATTTGTTTAAAAGCTAAGCTTTTTAGAAGGCCCTACCTCAGTTTCTGCTACTGGGGGTTTTGTACATAAACAGTAAAGAGACCTTAAACTGCCTCTAAGCCACACACATTTTGGTTACCTATACAGCTTTATGTATAAAAAAACCCCAAACCAACATCGTCATCATCATCATCTTCATGTTTAACATGTCAAAGCAAGAACGTAGCAGATTATTTTTGTATCCAAAGCACATGAAACAAATACCAATGGATAAGGAAAAAAACCCAAATCCCCCCCATGCATTAATTTGAAACAGCTTAGCTATTTTCTTTTCACTGATAACACTATTTGGAAAAAAACACATCTCACTCCCCAAAAAACAAATCAAACCACTAAAACCTATCAAATTGCTCCCATGAAAAGCATTTTTAACAGCAAGTAGAAGCCAGGACTGACAGAGATCCAGTTTCTTTGCAAACCATATGACCGCTTGCTAAGCAATCCCCACCACAACAGATCCCAAAGAATCCTTCAAAGTTTAGGAGGAGAATGTTTTCTGCCTTAATTACATCCATTTGAGGGACTGGGCTTTAAAAGACACGTAAGAACTCTGAGAACATTCTTTCTGAGTATTTCTAAAACCCTCCCCATTACTGTGTCACTTAGGGAAGAGCAGGCTACGAAGAATCCCAACAATAAACGTAATAGTAACCAATGCCCTTTTCGGTTACATAGGATCTCAGCTAAACTCAGTCCCTTAGTCTTGTTTGTTTTTTGTTTTGTTCTGTCTGTTTGTTTTTTGTTGTTGGATTTTTGTTTGGTTTGGTTTTTGTTTGTTTGTTTGTTTGTTTTTAAATGAAATACCTAAGGAAAAATTATTACAAATTCCTTTCCAGCCACTCCTTTAAACAAATATAAGGAATAAGAGGAAGATGACTCCTACCTTGTGTTTTGCTGAATGTTGAATGAGCTCCGTAATCAAAACTTTGTCCTGCTGCAGCCTCCGCTTCATAAGCTTGGAACAGTTGATGTTGATGGCATCCAAGATGTGGGACGTATTGTATTCCACAAAGGGGCGGCTATCAATCAGCAGCAACTTTTCTGTACCACTCTCCAGCAAAGCCACCAACTTCTCAGTGACAATGAGTTGAGTCCTGATCATCTCATCGGCCATGACAACAATAAGGCCTCTTTCACCACCTCCCTCTCTAATTTGCTGCGATGATGTAACAGCTGTGCGCTCAAAGGCTTAGCCACACCATTGTACTAGAAATGTATGAGGTCATGCTGGTAGTGACTGGCAAAAGAAAAGTTAAATCCATTTTCGGAGAGAGCTCTTCAACTGAATGTCTTCTCCTGCTTCCAGCTGATGTGCCGTTATGAAGCAGCCCCTCACATCTGATTCATCAGGACATGACTATGGAGCAGCCATTCCACAATTCAGACCAAAGACGCTTTCTGCCTGCTGCTGCAATACATCATTCTTTACCTTTGCTCCCACCCATCAGCTCTGCACCGGACTAAAAGCCTGTAAGAGGGGGAAGATGAAAAAAAACAAAAACCATTCAACTGAGGTTCACTGTACTGTGGGCCATGCCATTATAATAAATACATTCCTGAGGACTTCTCCTCTCTGCTGTATATGCCGAACACCTAGAGAGAGAATTGGCAACTACAGTCTCTGAATCTATTCCAACAATCTTGCCTGGACAATTATCTTGTATTTCAGGCAACATACCCTGCCTTAATTGCAGACTTTTGTTGCCACTAGCTCTGCTTCTTCATAAGACTGTTAGAACGTAATTAAGAGATACAACAGCAAAACTGTTTAAACGCATTTCAACACTCCACCACTTAGTAAAAAGTTGTAAAATTAGTTATTTAAACATTTTAAACATTAAACATTTTTAAGTTTAATGCCTTGGAAAGTATTTTAGAAACCAGCACTGCAAGTTGGGGAACTGAAACTGTACCTCTCTTAAGAACACTCTTAAAAACAAACTAGAAGAACAAGATGCTACATCAGACACAAGTGTTTTATTTGAATTAATCACCACACATGGTACAGAAGTCTCACACTACTCAAAGGTAAAGCAGTGAGCATTCTTCTGCCCTTTCAGGAGCTGGTGTGACAGTTATATAAGGTGTGCTACACTTTTAGCACATGCGCTGAATAATATCGGAAACAAACTATACTTCTGTAAAATTAGATCCCGAAAGCATCTGAACAACATCAGCTGAAACAGCAGCGGCAGCAGCAGAGCAGTAAAACCACCTGACCTGTCTGACCACCTCTTCGAATTACTGCCTCACAGCTGCCCTTAGGCTCTTCAGAGTCTCCCAAAATACACTCTGATAGAACAAATCCTTGTAGGAACACTCCTCAGAAAGGAACCACCATGGGGCTTCATCCATAAGGGATTTAAACTTACAATTTACTTATAGTGTTGACTTGCTGTTTATGTTTGAAATGTTTGTTATTTATCTTAATTGCAAGAGAAGTAATGAATTCAAAGTGATTTATAGATAGACTATTAAAAGTCCTGTTACACCAATAGATCAGTTGTGCTCGGCAATGGGAAATCCCCGGTCAGGAGATGTTTTACGCATTAAATATATTACACAAATCTACATATACAAAATCTTAAGCAAATTAAATTCTGAAAAAAGTACAAACTCCACTTTAACAACCCAAAAAAGGAAACTGAAAGCTATTTCATGAGTTTCATGTGGCAATATAAGAAAAACACCAGGTTTCACATAAACAGACATGAGGTTGACAACATGTGATTTTCCATTTGTTCTGACTCTAGTGCTATTGAAACAGTGCTTTTAAGCTTGTCCAGATAAAAGGAAGCACATCGTGCATAGTCCTTCTCATAGCACATATGTGAAATGCATATCACTCTCAACTATAAAAAAAATTGGAAAAAAAACTTTACCAAGCCTTAACTAAATGTACTAAATAAACCCCCTATCTTTGCAACCTGGTTGGCAAGTCTGCTCCCCCCCAAAGAGCAGTCATTATATACTGGCCTCAGGAAGGCATCAAAAGACTATGCCATTTTGCAAGGGGGGAAAAAAAGGAAACTTGATAGTTGTGTCCATTTTTTTTTCAGAAGGAAAACAGTGCTCTGCATTTTTTAAAATTTCTCTTTAACATGTCCTGTCACAAGTTTTGATTCTCTTTGAATCATATCAAAGGTTGCCAGACACCAAACCCACTGAACTCAATGAAAACTTTTCCACTGGCTCTAGTGGTAACTGGCTCTAGCTCCTTTTTAAGCTAGACAGTTTGTTCGTGAACTAGACAGTTTGTTTTGATGGATAAATTGCTGACTTAAAGTCCAAGTAATAACAGGAAAATGAAGCAGCTGAGAAACTACGGAACTCTAAAACACATGCTGTTAAAAATACTTAATCTTTAATTTGCAACTTTCAGTTTAGGAATACTCATCTCCTAAATGCTTACTGCTTGCTGTCTCAGCCTTCACTTTCATGCAACAGAAGTTTGTTTCAGAAGACCCTTGAAAAGAATTCAAACCAGTCATAAATGGTGACTGGGTAAAGAGCATGTAAAGAACATAAGGCAAGTGGGCTACCAGTGAAGAATCTTTTTAAATAACCATATTACCTTATTGCAATAAGTACCTTGAAAGCATGGCTTGAAAGCAATAAACTTAACCATGTCACCTCAAGTTATTGCAACTGAAATCCTATTTCTACAGGAACATCTCCCATTGGGCAGGGGAGAAACGACATTTTTATCAAGTACAGGTTTTTCTTTTAATTCTCTCCATTTTTGGAGCTATCGGAGTTTGGGATTCTTCCTTGGGACCTATCTAAACAAGAGAAACTGGCAGCTCCCTGCTTTAGCTAAATACTTGAGCTCTCCTCCCTGTCCTGTTGACTGCTCTAATCATTTAGATGCTACGAGGTGTTGAAACATCTGTTTAATTTCTAATGTGTTTGTAAAAGGATAAAATTCAATTTCTTGACTGTTGTCTTTCTGCTGTGCTACTTGTGACTTACATCTCAGTGGTATGATTGACACCATAGTGTCTCATCAAATGATGTAATATAACACATTGCCCTAAGTAGGCCATTGCTGATCTTCGAGCTAGGAAACCACCCTAGCCACAGGGTGTTCTACACTGAAATCAGGACTATGGAAAAGTGATCCGTAATCAAACTACGAGAATACCCCATGAAGTCACTCACGTGCACACAGATAACACTGCATGGCTGCTTCCTCCTTGCAGAGGGGCTGCAACATGTGGCACTGCTTGTTACCTCAATTAACTCACAGTAAAACTAAAAAGATCTGTTCAACACTTGCCTGGTGTCTTTACAGTTTCTCCATATTGTTTAAAGAACCAACCCACCAAAACCCCTACTATCTTCTACACCAACAACAGTGGATGTCTAATGTGTATGTGTAATGCTGCCTCATTACTACAGGATCTCTCTTGCCTCAGGGATTCTTGTCCCCATCCCAAGTGGCTCAGATGGAGTGAAGTAAGCAATCACATAATTGGAAACGTGGCACTTGTGTTTTGTGTTTGATTTTTCAGTCACAGTAACTCACATTTTGTATACACCTAATTTCCACTGCTACTACTTTGACTCCAAGCAATTCCTTTAATCACAACAGGACACTTGTTTAAGTTATCTCAAGTTTTGGTTTATACAGAATCATAGAATTACTTAGGTTGAAGAAGACCTCTAAGATTGAGTCCAACTGTTAAATTAACATTGCCAAGTGCACCACTAAACCACATCCCTAAACTCAACATCTACATGTCTTTTAAATACCTCCAGGGATGAGAGACAGATGTAGCAAGAATACATTTTAAAAACTCTCAGATTGAGAATCTCTAATTCTACCTCAGTTAAGGAACTAGCAAAGAGCTTCTGGAAGCTTTTTTATAATCTCTGAAATACTTCCACCTCACATAAGAAGATAACCTTGAAGTGGAACCTTGGTGTCATACATGCTCAGCCGTGTCGCTTACGCCTGCTTTGTCAGGTGCCTACAGCAATGCTCCCACATACATCACTGCTGCATGGCAAAACACCAACAAAATAACTTTACAGCATCTGAATATTAGAAGGTTCTGATGGGCAGCTTTTACAAACTGAGCTGAGACACCTGAAGGAGTTGTTGTGTTGTTTTTTTTTTTAAACTCTGTATTTTTCTACTTTCTACAGGCAAACACATGTACACATGAGAAAAACACTATCCTTTTCTACAGTTCCTTTCTTGTTTCTTAGGATGGGCATCAGCATAAAAAAAAAACCAAAAAGCTGAATGAAAACACAGATGTAGGACACCCTAAACTGCAGAGGATGTGCTACTGCTGACACATCAGTTGTTTTCAAAAGAATATTTGGCATCAGTGTTACTGAACTGGGAGCTGCCAGTGGTTCAATAGCTGGTGCCAATACCATCAGCACCAGTCCCTATGAGCACAGCCACATGTGATACTTGACAAACTGGCCTACACAAACTATGCATTAGAGAGGAACTCCAGATCTAGGGATCACAGGGTGAATTCCTACTCTTGCAAGAAGCTTTTTACCCCCCAACATCTATGACAGGCATGGCATTCTCTCACCAGCCTCAAAAAGATTGAAATAAATGCTGTTCTGGACATATACTTGTACCCTATGCTACTGGAGACTAAGTGACAATTGAGAGAGGTCTGGCCCTCACTCCAGACGCCACTTATCAGTAGCAAGAAACACAGAGTGTCTATGAAGCACAAGGAACTAAGATTTTTAAGTGAAAGGGAGGAATGGTTATTCTTCTGAATTCAGCAAGTCAATAAATTCCAGAGATCAATAACTGCATAATAAGGTGTAAAGTCCGAGGGGGGGGGGAATCTAAGTGAAGTTACAGGAAGCCTACAAGCAGCCTACATCTGCCACTGTGCAGATCACACAGGAGTGAGATAACAAACGCTTGTGAATTAAAAGAGCTCTTCACAAGGGCTCATGTTGAGGGGAATGAGGGGGTCTTTTGGCTTTTCGGATGATTTGAGCAAGTGTCATTATCTCATTAAGCACATAATTTCCTCATGCTTCCTGTCGGGGGGGGGGGCTTGAAGCACAAACACTTTCCACCACCCTCCCGAACACTTGGTACAGGTGTTGGCTCGCCTTTGGTACAAGACTGGACAGCAGCAAGACTCAAATAGAAACACATAGATTTTAATTGTTTTGTTTTTTGGTTTTTTTTAAATGTCACATGTGTACTGTGTTCATAAAAGAAAAGCAGTTTTAAGAATTTCACCCTGCTTTTTTTTTCTTATCTACGGTTGCTCCCTCTTCTCTTACTTTTAACACATCTGTACTTTGGATCTATATATGCAGTCAAAACGCTTAGTGCTTATTTTCCCTTCCTTGTAGAAACAGTAGCTATGTGCATTTTAGATTACACACCATACATTCATGAGAAAGGCAAGTACAACCCACTGGAAAAAAATGGATGAAGGCGAATTTTCTGTTCAGTACTCTATTGTCCTTCATCCTGCTTGACTCAGTTTTGATTACTAGTTCTAAAAAAAAAGTCACCCCACTTCAACCAGTCTGAAAATTGAGACATGGAGAGACAGAGCCAGAAAGAAATCAACTTCCCACAAATAAGCTGCACAAAAGACCTTCAGTCTAGATTTTTAAGCTTGCTCTACTTCTATACCTACTGCTTAGCAACATTTTTACCGCCAGCACTCTGAGACAGCTGGGCTAAGCAAGATAAATGGATCTTCCATTTAGATAACAAAGATATTTCCTTTCATACAAATAGTCATATTTGAAATAATATACTACTATAATCATTTCAGAATAAAACCAAAAAGCACACCAAAACACCACATTTTCCTGACCTACTCAACATAGCCCTCAAAATACATGCAACATGCTTGCAAACATCATCCATACACCACCGCCAACTCCAAGCAACAAACCAGGTTATCATCACTTGCATTTACCAAGAAGCCAACTTCTTTGACACTCATGGTGAAAAAATAAATATTTGTTTAATATTACAGCAGGGAAACCTGACTGATAGATGGGAAGCAATAGAACACACTGTTGATGCTACACCATTCTACTGAAAAGAGACTCAGAGACTTAACCTGGGGACTCCCTTATCCACCCAAACAAGTGAGAAGGTCTTTCCATTTCAAAGTACTTTTTCACTGCAGATCCACAGCATATAGTTCTGTGGCAACCAGAATGAAGGTTTATTTAATCCACTTCAAACATATACTATAATACATTACACTTTTAGTTTCCTCTTGCCTGGGACACTAGGCAACAAGGAAAACTGTCAATGGACTTTTAAAAGATGATTCTCCCTCTACTACTTCCATGTCAAAGCAACTGAAAATTCTGAAGTACTTTTATATTAATCTATTATTATTTCATGTCAGCAGCAATTACTCACATTTAAGTCAAGATCTGTACGGGCTGAACAGAACAGAAGGTGGTCCACATACAAAGGCCAGCAGAGGGAAATATCTAAACATAGGAAAATAATAAAAATAATAAATCCTTATTACAAGATAAAAAAAACCAGAAAATGGATTTCACACTTTCAGTAGAGTCATTTCCTGTAAAACTTCCCCAAACACATGAAAATCTAGGTGAGAAGATATTTATAAATGCTAGCATTTGTGTACATGGAAAGGGTCTGAAATAGAAAGTTCTGTAATACTGATTTTCTAATAGGAAAGAGACAAAAACACCACAGTACATTTATCTCTACTATCCTTAAAGTAAAAAAAAAAAAAAAAAAGTTGGAGATGTTTAAAAACAAACAACTAACAAAAGAACCAACCAACAGTAGCCTTCCAAACAATTTAACACATCTCCCTGCTAGAAAACTAATCTATAAGTAGCATTCACTGGTGATGCGTTTGCACAGAATTAAGCAAATTCACAAACTCTTGTTCAGCATCTATTAATATGAAAGATAGCCATAAGTAAGTCTGAATACAGTTATCTTTTTCATGGACAAAGACTAATGAAACAGAACATCTTGAGTAATTAATCCCACCTCCCCACACAGTAAAAAAGCCAACACTGCATCCTCACTGGTAACAGTGGCATCACCAATCATTACATATAGTCATACTCATACAAAGCCTATACAAAGCACCTGCTGTTCTGACACAAACAAATTAAATTACAACTTCTACGCAAGGAAGCTAAAATAAACACATCAGTGTCAATTCCAAGCTGTTTCACGGGCATCTAAAAATATGATTCAAATCATCACTATCAAGAGATGACAGCTTTGCTTAATCACTGTAACCTAAACCATGACAATAAATTATTGCCAAGCACTGCCTTACTGTGAAATCCAGGGGTGGCTCCGAACCCTGAGGTAAAATGATACGACAACCGTGCAGAGCCACTGCAGCAGAGGGCTGAGCACATCAGGGCAGTCAGTGAACAGACTGGAAACCCACACCACAAGGAGAAAAGCTACAAGAATCACCTCTGGCTTTAGGCAACTGCTCTAGAAACCCTGCAAATGCCAGCAGTAGAACATGGGGTGAGAGCCCTTCAGGCAGATACAGAGTGTGCTACCCAGAACATACTTTGCTCACTGGGACTACTATCTCGACTGGGACGCACGTGTTTTTCCCTGAAAGGACCCAGGCTGGAGATCCTCTCATTTGCCCATCATTAGCACATAGGCATAAGTATGTGAGAGAGAGGGATGAGAAGATCTGCTGAACACTGTGCCAGGTCCTTTACTCTCCCCTGCCTGCTCAAGCTATCCAATTCTCTTTTGAGCCCCAAGAAGAGGCTCTGCAGACCTCCTTTGCTCCTTCCTGTAATCCAGTGCTGAAGACAATTGAGAACGAAGAAAAAGCTCATCCTACTCATCATATTTGTTGCTATCCCCTTGTCTAGTCTCATCCCAGAAACTAAACTAATGCTTAACACTGATTAGGCTCTGCCTAGAGACAAGACCCTATGATCTGAGACCACCTTGTGACAGTCCAAGAAACGAACTACTGAGACAAAAAGCATTTCCCTTTTCTTTCCTTAGTGCTTCACGTGCAGTTCCTGAAGTCCCTCTGAAAACTGCCAGATAGTCTTCATATTCACCAGTACTTGCCTTTCTGTGCCATCCGTGCCTCTCCGAAGTCCTCACAAATAAACTAGCTACCATCTCAGGAAACTATATACTGTTTTTCGAACTTTAATAAATAGAAGTAAATCAAGTGTTTAAAGCAGCCCCCAAGAGCCCTCATTTCACCACTAGGCACAATTATTTCTGCTGAAGAGCAAATGAGAAACAAAGCATATACTTAATTTCAACATAGTTTACTGGAAGGAGGTGTCACATTTTAAGAACAGGATCCACTCATGACTGAAGACTGAGCTGCTGCAAGTTCAGCCATAAGCATTAAGCAGATTTGGAAATTCCCTGGCAAAGCTATTTAAGGAACAGACATTTCCTGTAGTTTTCAGAAATATTTTATATTCCCCCCTCCCCACCCCCCATTTTTAGCCTTAGTGGTAAGGAGGGTAAGGGAGAGAGAGGATACCATATTACCATTAAGTGAAATATGAATGAGCCACCCAAGTTTAAAGTGGAAACTTCAGCTATTTGTGCTTGGGGGAAACTTTTTAAAAAAGTCTTTCATCATTAAGAGGCCAGGACTTTTCTGCTAACTTTAGAAAAAGAAATATTCATCCTTTCAATTAGGGTGAATTACAAAAGGATATGAACTCACCTTTACACTTTTGGCAAATAAGAAGTCCTCCGGGCCTTATTGAAATACCTTTTTCCATTTTCCAGAATTAGAAATGGCAGCCTTTTTTCTCCTCCATTGCTCAGGGCCTTCCCTAAACTGCAGCTAAACAAACCCAACCAGTCGGGTCACACGGAGCATTCCTCCCACAGCTACAGAGCGGGTGCATCAGGCAAGCTGGAAGCCAGGGAGAGACTGAACAGTCAAGCATGACAGCATCCTTCTAAGGATCTCAGTACCTGTCTACCTCTTCTTTCCTAAAAGTTTAACGCTGTCTTTTCCTAAAAATCTAATCTCGTCTGAAGTATCTAGCATAAAATTGATGAAGTTTACAAACAGTTAGAACATTATTTCATTTATATATGTAATCCAAGTCTGAAGAGACTCAATCCAAAGCCACAGCACGTAACAAATTATGAATTCACAAACCAAAGTGAAGGACAGTTGCTTATCCTCACAAAACACACCATATGTGGCACTTTGGTCCTGTACGTCAAATGGTAAAGATTCATCATGTAATTGTGACCAATTGGCAAGTCCACACCTGCCACTCTAACAGAAACTATACTGTAACTTTCAAAGACACAAAGTAAAACAGAAAGGGAAAACCTTAAAGTGTTGAACTAATTCATAAATCCTCAACCTGTTAAAATTCCAGTCTATCTTTACTCTTCGTATAACAAGGGTGCTTTACAGCAGCACCTTTCATGACACCAAGGTTCCCATCTACTACACAATCTGCACATTCTGAATCAACTCTGTTTTGCAGCTCTGCAGACCAATACAAACAGTGACTTTTGTATTTTACACGGTCATTTTTGCTGAGAAACAGATTAAAAGGAGGAGTGCTCTGAAGAGTAGCCGCTAAATAAACATCAAGCACAGCTGTTATAACAGTCCATGCTACTTCTTTGAAAGGCTTACCATGAAAGAAATGAGACCTCAGAGCCTTCAGATAATGTTTAGCCTTTAAGTATAAGGCCTTTTGCCTAATGAGAGATTTTAAGAGGGAGACATTCAAATAATATGGCCCTGCAAATAACGAGACAAAAATTAAATAAAAGCAACTCTGATCTGCTTCATAGTCACTGTATGATGAAAACAGAAGGTGGATCTGAAGCCTTCGAACAAGGACCAGAATGGATTAAAAGCAGAGGATAATGACGGTAATTTTATCAGAGAAGTAAATCAGAATAGCTTCTGGGCAAGGCAGGGATGAATTTCTCGTAGCAGACTTTTTATTGACTCTTCTCTTAAATTAAACTGAATGACTAAAGTGAGAAAATCTCCTTTAAGAACAGAGATTTTGTAAACTGTTCCATGGTACAGTATGACAGGGGTTAAAATATTCTGGTCTTTCACCCATTTGAGGAAATGACACCAGTTCTCCCGGAAGGCAACATGCACATTCAACCCCTTCACATCAGGGCATGAGAAAGTTTGGAAGGAATCTTTTTTTTTTTTCAAACTGTCAACATTAATACTTTGTTTCTTCCTGCTTGTGTTTGAAAATACAGTGCTGCACTGCGCTGCATGCATGTCCTGTCAGTTGTACAGATAAACATCTAGAAGTCAAGAAAACCCCCCTAATAAGTGTTAATTAAATCTGTTGTCAAACTCATTTTAAAGGCCCCCTGCACACTCTATAAACAATATTAATATTGTCACCAGTTTACAGTGATAAAAGCATGCAGAAGCATCTTCAGAAGGAATGCTGGGGCAAATAAAACATTGACATTACACGTATGTAAGCCCAGTCCTACTCAGTAAGGCAATTAATTTTAATTGGGTTTTTCCTTAAATGACATCTACATGGCAAGGAAACAGAATAGATGTTGGAAAACAGCGAGTCCACAAACACGATACAGCCCAACTGTTTTGAAGTGGGAGTAGAGAAGGAAACACGGAGGCATATCCTGTGCAGCAATGGCTCCCAATTAACATGGTGGAATAAATCAAGTTTGTGTTCTCAGAAATTAAACAGTTGCAGTAATCCTGCTAAGAAGTCTGCCATTCTGGGCTGTTCAGAGTAAGGGCTGTGATATAAAGTGCTGTTCAGGCTGTGATATAAAGTGCGTGCTGAACTGCAGATGCAGTACAGAAAACAAATTAACAAACTCCTAGACCCAGACGATTGGGACTGAAAACTCTAACTGGGGTGGAAGACTACCGACAGCTCAAAGTCTGGGAACACAACATATTTTCATACCTAATTTGTACCCACAAAGGTAATTACGATGGCCTGCTTGTTAAAATTGCTTTTAAATATTAATTTAGTTGACAAGATAGTACCAACAGGGCTTCAGTTGGGAACAAAAGCAAAAGTCATGGTATTCACTGAGCTATGATCCAGGTAACATGCTCTGGTATGTCTTTTTCAATGGATCTCAAGTGTTTCTGTGAGTTTGAATCACGTTATGCAAGACCTACAGCAGTGCAAAAGCCACATTTCTAACACAGTAACCACATGGCTGAAAAGAGAAGCTACGTATATCTTCACAATGGAAGGAAGAGAGCATAGGATGACTTATGTTCCCCACCACTATAAACATTATCATTGAAGTAGAATTATAGAATCACAGAATAGCTTGAGTTGGAAAGGACACCTTCCACTACACCAGGCTGCTCCAAGCCCCGTCCAACCTGGCCTTACACACTCGGGGCATCCACAGCTTCTCTGGGCAACCTGTTCCAGTGTCTCACCACTCTCACGGTAAAGAATTTCTTCCTAATAGCTAATCTCACCCTGCTCTCTTTCAGAATGAAGCCATTCCCCCTTGTACTATCATTACATGCCCTTGTAAAACGTCTCTTGCCAGCTCTCTTGTAGGTTCCCTTCAGGTACACCTTCCTCAAATAGGGGAAGAAGAGTGACATAGCCACAAAATACATCAAACCCCCTGAAGAACAACTGACAAAATGTGACCACTATTTTACCTAGTGTATAAGAATTAAAAGGGAGCAGGATTTTTAAAAATTTTTGAAGGGAAAAAATGTGCAATACCAAACCAAGGGAATAAATTAGGGTGTTATTATCTGATAGGCAACTTAGGCAAAGACCAGGGTTAACAAGAAATGTTCTGTAGCAACCTCTCTGGGCTTCTACCGGAATTTTGAATAGCAAAGAGAAACAAAACATAGTCCCTTAAAATATATTGGTACTATCCCATTAGATGTGTGTTTACATGTACACACAGCTCTGTACAAATCTATAAACAAGATCTTATATTTCTCCAGAATTTGTAGAAGTGTTTTGTTTGAAACAGTCCTTCAAAAAGCAACCAGAAAGGCACTGACTGTTGCCAAAGTAATCCCAAGCTAGAAGAGTTCAATATATTTCTGCAATAACTGAAGTAATACATCAACAGAATGGATCAACTTCAGGGCACGCAGAGCCAACTAAAATACTTGGAAAGTAGTATATCATCAGCAAACTGCAAGATCCTTGTATTTCTTAAGTATTCAGCAATGGAAGAAGCATCAGTCAATGATCATAGATGCATCAATAAATAATACTGATAAGTTTAATAATAACTTATTCATTCTATGTAAATTCCTGCTGATACCACTGGCATGTGTTCTAATAATTTTCAGACAGACTTCCAGTCTCCATGTGAGTAGCCAATAGGTACAAGTTAGGTTTTGGTACACAATCCTGAGGTTCTTACCTCAAAAACTGATCCTGAAGGATAAAGGCATATGATGGGTGGTCCTTAATCACTTCCTTTATGTGAAAACTGAGGTCAGAGTGGAAAAAGAGCCAAGGAAGGAAGTCTGTAGCACCACTCAAACACACACGCACCTTCCAGAACAATTTCTTTAACAGTTCAGAGGGTTAACTTGAAGTTTAAATTAAGTAGTCAAAGGTTGGGATAGAAATAAACAGCTTGCACAAGCAAGATACTGGGCTATTAGGTTTCTATAAGTGACTTCAAAATTAGGTCAGTCTAATTTGTGGCTGATACTTTGTTCTTTCACTATTATGAACTCACAATGATGTCAGTCTCATGTTCAAACATGCCACATTCAGCAGCGTACAGGCTTCCTGAGAGACTCTCTCAGCCTTCGTTTGTGCAAAAGGCTTCTGCCAGATTCTTAGCTCATACTTCACTGACTCAGGCATGCTACTCCAGTTTCAAGGGAGTTACACTGGCTTCCTGTCAAATACTGCACAGTTTGGGGTTTTTTTTCCCCCTCCCTTTAATTTTTTTAATTTCCTAAACTTTATGGACTACAAGTTTAAGAACATGCGTCCATATTCAGGATACCATTTTAGGCCTCACCTTCCACACAACATCCAGAAGATCACTAAAAAGAAGACCATCACTAAAAGCTGTGGGAAACAGGTGTTTAACTAATTCAACCCCCCTTTCAATAATTAAAGAGGGGCCCACAATAAAGCCAGAGAAGGGCTTTTTACAAGGGCATGTGGTGATAGGACAAGGGAGAATGGCTTCAAACTGACAGCAGATTTAGATTAGATACTGGGAAGAAATTCTTTACTGTGAGAGTGGTGAGGCCCTGGCACAGGTTGCTGTGGATGCCCCATCCCTGGAAGTGTTCAAGGCGTGGTTGGATGGGGCTTTGGGCAATTCTGTCTAGTGAAAGTGTCCCTGCACACAACAGCATGTTTGGAACTAGATGATCTTTAGGGTCCCTTCCATCCCAAACCATTCTATGGTATTTCCCCATCTTTATATGGCCTAAAGAAATCCTAGATGTCCCTGTATTCTACACAAATGCAGCTAACTCTAGAGAATGAAAAGCTCCTGCTGAATTGGGACTTCATACAGAAATGCTTCTTATGCAGCCATCACATAAAAATAAAGTATGCTCACATACAGAAGCTAATCTGTCTATGTAATTTTTGACATTCAAGGAAGGTATCTTTTCATTATTATTTCTGACAAAAAACTTGCCACACCGTTTTTAAGCATGTTAGCAAAGTTGACAGCTTGTGAAGCACAAGGATATTGTAAGTTTGTCTAGGCACAAATTTTCAAATGAGCCTTGGACAGAGCAGTAAGCTTTTGCAAGCATCTTTAACTAGACCCAAGTGAAGCAGCTGTTTGAACTACCACTATTGCTTCTTTTGTTTCAGTGGTAAAATTAAACTGAAGAGATAATGGAAAGGTTTTAAAAGCAGTTATTTGTCCCTTCCACTTCTCACCTGCCAGCAGGAGACTCACTCTGAGGTGTGACCCTATATCTCCCCTACTGTTTTTCTCCTCATCTTCAGATAGGTGCAATCAGTCTTTTGTGTGAATTTCCTCTGACCGCGAGGTCACAAAAAAATCTTAGGTGGAAGTAAAGGAAAGCCCTGTAAAAATACAGTGGTAGGTAAAAAAAAAAAAAAGAGGTCACTGTTCGAAAATGGCCACCTGTAAGTTTTGTCTTAGCAATCCCAATTTGCACCATTTAACTCCTGTTTATGTCTGTTGCTAAATATTTATACTAAACATTTGTGTGCATCTTAACCGCAGCCAATCTATGTTTCCCACTGCAGCAGCCACTCAAACTCTACCTCATAAACACTCAGCTGGAGCAGAAGCAAAAGAGGAAAAAAGAGTTACGCTGCTAAAGCATTTCTCTTGGGGCTACAGTACCAGAGATATAGCCCAGGCTCTCCCACCCTCACATTCATGAGGTCGTGTTTCCCAACTCATACAGATATTTTTATTTGCTTTTTGTATGTTGATTTTAAACTATCCTGTCAGTATGTTAAAAGCTGTATTATATATCCATGGAACAATGCTATTGCATGAATCCTTAACACGGTTAGGAAAGCATCCCACAAAGTATCAGGAGAAGGTACATTCTCCCACAGTCACTTCCTTACCACAATAAATTGCAGCTACTCCATGAACGAAAACACACAGATGTGGTTCACAAGAACAGCATATCCAACAGATCCCCACTATTACTGCTGTATCTGGAACTGCCCAAGGGCACAGGAAAGGCAGGTCTTGCACAGAGAGGTGATATCTTTTATGAGACTGGTTAATATGAAGCGATAAGAAGAGGGAGGACACAAACTCCAGAACGCACAAACCCTTCCTCACATACAGAGATGTGAAACAGAATCAAACCCTGACACAGAAACAAAAGCCAAGGCTTCCAAAACATCTCCACATCCAGCCTGTCCCTCTTCCCAAACAGGAAAAGAAGTCCAAAGCACATCCCGAAGTATGTCATAAATTACCCAATGAATCATATTTCTTATGGAAACTGTCTAGCTGAAGTCACACCACTGAAAGTATGTGATAGAAGAAAGAAACCTAAAAGATACACTCAAAGAAAGAACACTCCCTCCATCCAAATTCTTGGAGTTGACACCAAAACAAGAAAATCCTGTAGTCATCACAAAGTTACCGGATTTTTGGTAGATTTTTCCCACAAACAAACTTTTCTCTGGATTATAAAGTTGTTTATTATTATTAACTCAAACTTGACATAGCTTTATATTCACTGCTTTTGTTTCAAGATTTAAGTGATGTCTGTGTTCCTGAAACCTTGCCTGTCTTCTCCAAATTAGTCATTTTATAAAGAAAAAAATTCCTTTCCTTACAAACCTTTCTTACAAGCCTGCCTGAGAAAAGTTTGTATTTTCTGAAAAAAAGAAACAAACAAAAGTCCACCCGAACAAAAACTCCATAAAAACACCATAGAAATAATACAATTTCCTTTAAGGTATTTTCCAGGTTACTGAAAAACTTAGACCATTTCCAGCTACAACTAAAAATGTACTGCATTACTCAGAATTCTAGAACTAGACGTTTCATTCTACAATGCAACGAGGAGGCAATAATTTAGGTCTTAAAAGTAAAACTAATTTTCTCTTCCTTCAGTTCCAAGTTGACTTAGGTATTGGTGACAAAAACAGCAGGTGAGATTAAGTGCATTTGACAAGTGAGATTAGACACACTTACCTTTACAAAATCATGACAGTGATAGTTGTAGTTGATGTGTTTGTTACCTGGGGTAATTTTGTTTGTTTTTTTAACTTTATTTGAATTGCAAAGAAGTGTTAGCTAGTTTGTTTGCCTCCTAGAATGTTGTATGCAGTGAGGTTCTCCACAGGAACACCGAGTGGCATGAAAAGACTAACTCTGATGGTCTGAACAACAAGGAGCCAATTTCTACCAATGAATGTCAAAAACATTTCATATGTGCAGATTTAAGCAAGAAATCTTTTCCAGAAAAGACTTCATTCCTGACTGCAATTATCCCCTCTGACAGGATTACAGCACAGGTCAAAATGTGCAGGAAAAGAGTCGAGTGCAACCACAGAAGCAGAGGTCACCAGGAAAGAGGGGAAGGAGAAGTGCTCCTCCCACCCTCCTTAGGCTTCTTCCTTTGCAGCCACACCACCAGGCTCAAATTAGAGCAGTAATGCCTAGGGCAAGTGCTTCCAAAAATCAACTAATCCATTACCTGGGAGATGGGAAAAAAATCAAGGACAAATCCAAATAATTATTTAGAGCATCTAAATTCTAATTTAGCTTACACTACAACGGAATAGGCAAAATAAATAAAATCTATTACTTAGATCTAGAAGAAAATGTATCTAGTCTATCTGTAGTCACAATGCCCATCCAGGACTAAAATATTCTTCCTTTGTTCTCACCATCAGCTTAAAGTACAGTTTTGCCAAGGTTCAGCTTTCTGGTACTCTATTGAAAGCATAACCACATAAGATCTTATTGAGAGCCAGCTTTAGGTTTGGCAGGGAGACCACCACCTGGCATCAAAGGTATGCCTATTGGTATGCCTAAGGCCATATGCATGAATTTTAGCAAAAAAGCAAGAGGTTGCAGGGGGGTTTTTTTTGGGTTGGGGTTTTTTTTGTGTTTTGTTTGTTTGTTTGTTTTTTTTGTTGTTGGGGGTTTTTTTTGGCTTCAGTGCAGGGACAGTGTGCAGGGGAGATGTTTAAATCTAAGAGTCCTGAGCTACCTCAACCAAACCACCAGTCTTGTGCTCAAAGTAGCCTTCACATGAAGGAGGGTTTATTTGTGCAGGCTCACCTCGTGGCACAGCTACAGAGCTTTTCACATCCAGCCTAAATGCTTCCAGTACGTGGACTAGACTGAGCATCTCCAGCTACACTGTCTCCCTGACTGCCACATCCAGAAGGAGTTGTTCTGCAATTGCTCCTGTGTGCCACTACAGTACCAAACACTGGAGAAAGCAGAGGTCTCTAAGCTTGTGTTATTACTCATGCTAAGACACATAAAGAGTGTAAGGAATGGAAAATAATCTTGCCACCAGCACAAATAGGTTGCTGCAAACAGTAGCAGCAGTCTGTATACAGAATTGAGCAAGAAGTATGAAGGAGAGGGAAAAATAGTGCTCCAAAAAGATGAACCCAGCCACCAGATATGAATCCCCCGTGTTCCTCAGGAGCTGATACACCTTTGGCTTTAAACAAAGTATGAGCTGCTTGGATTGGAAAGGGGAAGTTGGCCACAAAGAATTCCTACTCCACGGGTGCCCAATAAGATGGTGCTTGATGCCTGGCCACAAAGATCCAAAGCCCTGCAGCACAGTTTGAAGTACAATGTTGCCCCTTATGCTAGACTGCCATAGTTTTTTGGTGTGTTTAAGGTAAAACTCTAGTTAATAATTCTTTTCAGCACAGGTCTGCAGAGTCAAGTATGAGAAAGCAACAGCGTGATGATTGCTCACACCATCTCAGCACAGAGTCCTTATTCTTACACAGCACAATAGAGACTTTCATTACATAAGCACCTTCCTCGGGGCAGTACTCACTCAATCAAGGAGTAATTATTTAACCACAATCCCATCTCCTTTGCCTTCCCGTTAAAGAAAGTTTTATGCAAAAAGGTAAGAGCTTGGCTAGGAGTCCTTGGCCCAAACATCCTCTTACCAGTGCTGTACTGCTTGCCAAGTCCTCACTGTTTGCACTTCAGATGTTTGCAGCAGACAGACTGTGCCAAATCCAAAGAACTTTGTCATTAAAAGAAAAAACTAACAGTAGGAAGTGCACTCCACGCTTTGCTAATCTTGTCAAACTACTGTACAGACAATCACAATTAATAAAAGTATTCTTAGGAAGCTTAATGACAACTTTGGAGCCATGGTTACTCTGCTTCAGGTAGACTGGAATGAGGAAAGCAGCAGGGAAGAAAATGTCTCTTGCTGTACCTTTAGCCCCTCACAAAGACAAAAAGGACTCCCAAGGGAAACTGCCCCACTCCATATAGCAATTTAGGTGGTACAGATCTACCCAGGAACATCAGATTCTCTTTCTGCCTACCTATGGAAACACCTTTACAAGCAGCACCTGAGCTTCTAACCACAGAAAAGCATGATCCCTTTCTGCATTAGCTACTTAAAAGCATTTCAGGTGTTTCATCCAAAAGGAATGAACAGACAAAGCTCACCAGCTCCAAGAACATCTGAAAAAACACTCACCCTGTCACCACTCAACAAAGATAGAGATGTGCAATAAAATGGCCCTCTCCACTACACTTGGCACCTACTGCTGCATATAACAACTATGACTTAGAGCAGTGGTTCCCAGACAGGCTGCTGAAGAGACTAGGCAAGTGTCTTTTAAGATGCGTGGTTTGAGAAAGCCACAGTCACATCCAGAATTCTCTCTGGTGAACAACTGACATCAAATAAATGATTTACTGAGTTAGAATTTACATTTCTTTTTAGGGATAAGTGATCACAGAGGACCAGACTAAGAATTTAAATATGGATACCTTCTTTTAGTATTTTGGATCCTCCTGAGGCCTTTCACAGACTGTCTATCCATTCAGCAAGGCTAAAGGCAATTCCCATGGTACTCCACCCAACCCTTGCTCTTTTCAGACATTCAAATGCATCCTGGTTTATCCATGAGAAAGCTTTTCTAAAGAGCAAGTCTGAACCCAGCAATTAGATTACCAGTAGTTTCAAACACAGACAAATTTTCAAAATCCATGTCAAGACTACTGATGCTCCATGCAGGAATGGTGATGCACCCACCATGGCAGAAGCCTTCAGAACTTCACACAGAGAACTGCCAATGTGGAGCCTGGGGTAACACTGCCATCAGGTTTGCTGAGATAGGCATCTTCTGAGTGTTTCACAACAATTAAGAAAACCTTAAATAAATATGAAGGAGAAGAACAACTCTGTGCCACCTTTTGTGATTCACAGGTTTCAACTAAACCATAAAGAACAAGAGATTAAGCCTTCTGTAAAGTCTGGTACCTTATTTATATTATCATGATCAACTGTGATTTAATTTTAATTTTTGAAGCCACAAGAGTTACTTAATCTGTTATAAAACTATAAACATAGCTAAATTGTTTGAGGTTGACATCCTCACCAAGAAATAGATTTGTAGCATCATATACAAACAGTTCAGTGAACACATAGCATCACATATAATTGGCCTTTTAAAGACACAGTCAGATCTGAAAGTGCAATCAGAAAACCTGCCAACTTGTTGTAGCTTTGAGTTTTCTCATGCTGAAAGCGAATCTCAATTCAACACACACTATGTGTATTATTTCACTAAGAACACAGTAGCAACAGTGGTTGAAGGGATGTGTCCTGACAGAGCAGAAACAAGTTTACATGAGGTGTTTTGGGCACTGTCGGGAACCTCGTGTAAACCCAACACTTTGACATCTCATCTTAGGCTGCTGTCTCAAAATGTAACACTGTTAAAACCTCCATAGCAAACCATATCATATATTATACTACTGCTCATAATACAGTCTCAAGAGAAAAAGCAGAAAAATAGGAATTTACACCAGAAGCTACAGAAAAAAGGTGGGTTTATTTGTTAAAGACCTATTTTGAAGATGTCATATTGTGTGGGTCAACAAAAATAAATTGTTGCTTTTAACAGAAGTAACTGAAAAGACAGGCAACTTAAGATGTTGTTACACATTCTGGATTCTAACCACCACACGTTGCAATAAAAAACAGTGACAGAAAGAAAACGTGATTAACTCATGGTCAATCTAGAAAAACGTTGCACTAGCTAATGGTTTCACCAATAAATCAAGCCATTGCATGTTTAAATTATTTCTAGTATCCTCCTGAAGGAATTCAACTATCTGCTACAACTGAGGGGCTCCCCCTTTTTTCACCTTTTTCTCTTACGCCATCTTACATGATGGATTTCACCACACACTTCTACATCAAAGTTGTATCCAGCTCATTTTTCCACTTGGTACGAAGACACTTTAAACCACAGATATGGATGAAAACCACTCACCTAGGCACTCAATCTCTTTTTCTCTAGTACAGTAGCATTTCTTTTGGCCTTAACTGCGCTGCTCACACCTCCATAGAACACTGCAGCAAATGTAATTTTCCAGACCCATTCCTTTGTCCAGATGCATCTCCATTTTCTTCTTAAGCCATGTAACACAACATGAGACCGTCACCTCTCTCACACTCCCTCCAAACACTGCCTCAAAACCACTACTTTGCTAAAATGTGTACAAGGACTCCGGCATCAGTACTAAGACTATTTATGTCAACCAGAATTGCCTAAGTGAACACTGCTCCTCTCTGCCTCTGGGACCACCAAACACAGCAGAACCCATGGTCTGTGACTGGCCTCCTGAGTTCTGTAATAGGTATCTTTATTACTGCATGGAAGGGATATTCTAAAAAAAGTGTACATTAAGTAAAAATAAGCTGTCTTTGGTTTTGGATGCCAAAGCAAACAAGATTAGTACTCCAAAAAGAAAATAACCAAGTTATTTACCACCTTGGAGTTTTACCAAGTATTTGACACAACTAAGCTAAAGCTAAGGATTTTAGGATATTTTCATTACAACTTGTTTTTGAATAACTGGGGCTCAAGACAGCACTGTTTTTGCAGAAAAAAAGCAGCAACCTCCAATACCTTTCCTCTACTTCTGGAGTAACACTTCTTAATCCCTCCATTTCACAACAGTGATAATAACAAAATGAAGAAACGAGTATTTTGATAACAAGTTCTCTGTGATTAGCATTTCATAACAATTTTTATGCCTGCAGAGATGCCGTGTCATTCCGAACAGAGTGTATCTCAAAATGGAAACCTATCAAGAAGGACTTCAGAGAATTATGCTCCCTAAGTGAAAGGAACAGAGTTGATACAGAAGCAGAGAGTACACTATACTGCAGTCCACCTTTCTTACTTCAGTTGGTAAAATGGCACCGGTATTACATTTGAAGTCAACTAAACCAGGAACCATAAGCTGCCATGAAGGTTGATGAAGAAGAGTCTTCTCCTTGGGGAAAATAAGAACAAACAAATCCTGAAATAAGTCTGTCAAGAGGAGAGGATGAACAACAGGAAGGAGGAAGAAATCACTACAAATCTGGCATCTTGAATTCAGAAAAACATCACAGCTTTTGCAATTCTCACAAACTAAACAAGGAATCACACAGTTACTGTGAAAAAGGGGGAAGAGTCAGCCAACTCTGTTTAGAGAAGGAAGTAAGAGGAATACCATGCCAGATACAAAAGAATTTAATTTGATGGAGAATCTACCTTTCAGTTTAGCCTTTGAACCATACAGGACATGCCAAGGGACATTTTTTTGTTGCATATTTGTTCTTTACCTGGCAATAAGAAAATAAGCTTTTCCCCTGCTCCTCATTAGAATGATCTTACACTACGTCAGAAAGCCTGTTTACTGATTGCATTAGTTCACTGCTAAATGACAGTGCCCATAACACAACCAAAGTTCACTGCACTCATGAAAGAACTCCTACCAAAACTCATACCATGCTGCCATGTTTCAGAAATGGTGATTAAGACACTGCTGGTCCAAAAGATCTTCAATGCAAGAAGAGAAAGGAAATGAAAAGCTGCATATTTAGCTCCCAGCTGAGTCTGGAAGTTGCAGAAGGTATGCATACCACTTCACAAGGAAAGGGAACAGGAAGCCATGAAAGAAAAGAGTCATTATGTTGAAATGGTAACATTTTCTTGAGGTTACACAGGCCAAATGAGCATATCCCAGAAAAATGTGAATCAAAGCCTGGGTAAAGAAACAGAAAGCAGTATAAGTGACAGCAGATGGGGGGGAAAAAAGAAAAAAAAGAGATAAAGACTTTAGAAGAGTAAAGAGTATCAGATCAGAAAACACAAAAAATAAGAAAAATCCCAAGAGCTGGTGCATAAAAATTGAGGGGTGCAATTAAATTTAATACCAGCAACGATAATAATAACTGAAAAAAGCAAAAACAGGCTTCTTTGCAAGAGCCTCTCCTACACAGAATGCTGGCAAAAGATAAGTTCAAGATGGACTAAGTCAGGACTGACATATCAGAGGAAGAGTAAAAAAAACCCTGATAAACTAACAGTAAGCCACCATGTTCTCAACATTTAAGAGGGAATTAAAGAATTTAAGGGCTGAGCAGAAAACAGAAATATGTAATGCTCATTAAAGCAAGCTATTCCAGCACAGGTACCAAGCGTTTGTAAAAAATTCTATACACAACAGGAAAAAAGACAGACAGACAGAAAGACTGCTGAACTTCAGTACCATAACAAGTTACTTAAAAGTAGCCACACAGACCTTATGACAGGCATAAAGGAGCATATGGCAAGAAATGAAGTAGGACACAGAACCATGCTTCTCCATCTGACCAAAACTCACCATCAAATTTGACCATGTGTCTTTGAGCATGTCAACTCAACTGTTTGAAGGAACTTTATGTAGACTCACTAGACTTTGTAGCCTATAACAAGAAGCTCCAAAGAATCTAAATTTTAAGATAAACATAATATATACAACCACATGCATGCACCCATTCCCCACCACTGAGGAGATGGAAAAAAACAACCTCAGAGGAGGTAGTAGAGACAAAGTGATATCTCTTTTGATAGAAACAACATTGGATAAAGTCATTGGGAATTAATACCTCCGCACCTGGCTTTGCACCTGGCTGAAAGGCAGAGCTGTGTTGACATACAGGCTATTTCAGTTGACTTATTTGCGCAAACTCACATGCAAACTTGTCATAAGTCAGTAAAATGCGGTCTCCATGGTCTGGGGGATAAAAAAAGCCTCCCCTACCTGAATGACAAAAGCCTTCAGCTGACAAAATGTCACCAGTAACAAGACTATTACCAACATGCTGTAGGGATGGCAGTTTCATCAGCAGGATGCTCTGGATTCCTATCTGCCCTACACACATGACCTTCTGTAGTATCACCTCTTCCAATGTAGAGGCCATTGCATTACAGCAGTGCAAGCTGCCAAACAGCACCAGGAACTCCTGCAGAGCTCCAGCTGAACCTGCAGAACCCTTTTACTCAAGGCAAGACCCCAGGAAGATGGTCCTGGTATCAGTATACTAAAAGTAAATGTAAAGAACACTCAAAAACCCTAAAGGATTGAAAGTATATAAAAATACAGCATCAGAATTAAAAAGAAAAGAGATACCACTACTTGAAAAGGAACGAGAATACTACATGGAACTGTAGGTTTAGTCAACACTTCCCCCAAAGCAGTGGGCAGAGATGACATAAGCAATTAACAAGCGAGGAAAACGACAACTCTGAACACATTAAAGTCAATATGAGGAGAAAAGGAAAAAAAAAATCAGGGTAAGAAATTAATAGATATTACTAGCTACCCATTCTCAAAGCAGAAAAGAGATTTTTCATTTTACCAAGTAAGTATGATAAAAAAGAATTGCTTTCAAGCTTTTAGTAGAAAGCTATGCTGTTTTCATTTCGCTCTCCTTTAAAAGACCAAGTAATTAATATGGTCGTGATTTCTGATCAGATAGATACACCATAACCTACCAAATGCACAAAATTTATCTACTACTTCGGATAGCTATTACTACTAAAACTATATAATAACTGCTCTGTGAAGACCATGTATCCACATTCTCTTGTTCATTATACCTAGAAAGAGCCCACGAACCCTTATTTGCAAGGCCATTTTGCTTCACTAGCTAATTAATCGCTTTTCTTATCATATAAATCATCAAAAAAAAAAAGTCACATTGCATGAAAGCTTTTTAAGATATAAGCTGCTCTGGACAGAGTATATGTGTATATATACATATGTGTATGTTCATGTATGAATAGATACACAGTTTGTATATCAGTATATATATATAAAACCACACATACATATATGCATATGTCCTGGCCTTATTTTAAAGAAAAAGCATCCAGATAGAACCCAAGTTCTAAACTGGTCAAGTGGCAGACAAGTATGTGTTTACAATGGAGCACAAAGCCCTTGGAATCCTGGGAAGCCAAGCCAAGCTAACTTGCATGTACAGTGGCAAAAAGGAATCAGCTCAATAGCTTGAGCTTGGTAAATCCATGTATGTAACAAATACACTTCTTGCTGCCTCTGCAGAAGACAAGGTTGAGGGGGTACCTTCCATGGCAGCCTAAAACAAGTTAAGTCAGGGCTATCAGAGAGCAGCCGAGTCCCTTATGCCAGCTCACATGTTAATTCAGTGAGCTGACTCAAAGAGCTATGTCAGTCACAAACCAACTGCACAAACAAGTAGAATAAACAAATGCATCAATAAACCACATCCAAACAATTTTCAGCCATTTCTGTTTCCCAGCTCTGGCTCACTGTGGGATCCTGACAGCCATTAAAAGAGCAAGTTTGAAAAGACGGGGCTGGGAAGACAAGAAAAGAATCACAGTACCTGCAAGCATTTGATCTTACCTGCCACAGAAAGGCACACAGGGTTGCACTACCCTGAGAAAGCTCCACCAGTGTCAGTGGATCCACACTAATGTTCCACACTTTCACTTCTACTGTGACTGAACCTACTTGTTTTGGACAAGCAGTTGGGCAGAACACGGAAGAAAGGAAAGGTTAGTCTACAGAGTATTTCCCTTCCAAGCTTTGTCTCTATGTTAAAAAGGCAGGTAATTTAAGGTCTGGCATGGAGTGAACAACAACCTAGAGTCTGTGGAGCAAACAGTGCGATGGATTTCTCGTCTGCTTCAAACAAAACACAGACATGAAACAGAACCTGTGAGTTCATTTCACTGAGGTGGCCTCAAGTGAAGTACGAACAGGCACAAAAACTACCCTAAGCAGCAGGCTTAGGGCAGCAGCTAGAGGCAGCACCTAGAGGCAGAGGGACTGTGTCAAACAGCCAGACTTGGTAACTTTTTCTACATACACAGCTGGAAAGAGACACTTGTCAGTAGTCTTTAGACTACTGTTCTGCTTTCTGTATTTAGGTTAAAGTTCCTTGGGGCACTGACTAGTTGTACTTGCAAAGTACTTACACCAGTGGCAGCATATAAGATAACTTCAAAATGTCATAAGAGAAACAGCAAGGGCCTAGGGAAGCTGGTACATATGCACCTCACACATACACACACACATATGCACCTACAACGTAGTTAAAGGACATCAGCCTCTTGAACTGAACATATCCTAGAAGCAAACACAAAATTTGCCAATTTTTTTTTAATATAAGTTTCTCTTCCATCTAGAATAATTCCATATATGCCAGATTTTAAAAGAGCCAACAATTACTAACAGCATGAAAAAATAGCAACTCATGATAGAAGCCTATCCTTCTGTTGTTAGAGAAGCTGAAAGATGTGGTTCTATGTTGGCAGTTTAATTACTTTATCTTCATCTTATCCCAAAGCAGCTGACCTACTTAACACCAATCCCACTTCACCTCAAAAAAAAAAAGTAATTCTGTTTTCTATCAAGACTTCTCCAGCTGTGCTTTCACGTATAACAATTGCAGTTTGAAAGGTAGAGACCTTTCAAGGAGGAAGTTGGACTTGTATATTCTCAATTTGCTAACATAAATGGAAAAACCAAGTAAATAAGTAATAAATAGCTAAGTAAGCATAATGTCCAACTGTACAGAAAAGCAGTACCACAAGTTGGGCTAAATACTAAGCACTGAATAGAAATGCCATACTTTGCTAGATGGAACAATAAGATTTTTGTAAGTTTACTTTATAATTTATAATTAAGCAAAGATATATAAAAATGCTACTACCGGATATCTGCTCCAGTATCAGGTAGGTTCCAGGTCAGGGAAAGCATAATAAGTGATGTCTTTTTTTTCCTTAGGACCTCTAACATCTACATTATGCTCAAAGGTTTGTTTTCTTTTTTTTTCCCCTTTTAAACTAAAATTGAACTGGAGACAATGCATGTCAATACTACAGGGGGGAGGGTCTATTACATATATATATATATTTATGCTGAGCATGCACACACACAAAAAATTATATGCTCGACATCCCTCCCATGTTAATCCATGACATAAATTCTTGTCTTTGAAATATTCAAACACTTAAATCATCAACACAGTCTTAATTTTTTTTAAATTATTCATCATGCTATGAAAGTCATTTTTCTGTCAAAGTATACAGACTCCTCAAGGGAAAGGGGGGAAGTAAAAAAAAAGAAAAAAAAAGAGGAAAACTCACCATCAAAGGGTTTGGCAGCCTTTAAAAATTCCCAAAACAAACAATGCATCTTTCTAAGCTAGCATCTGCCAACAGTGTCACTGTATTCAGCTTTTTCCTGTGCCTGCCACTAAGCAGCACATTTGAACGGAAAGTCCCAAAACCTTCTGAAAGGACAAGACCTGAATCTTTACTCTGAAGCAGTCTCCTCCTACCCTCCCACCTTCCCTACTGCATTACCTCCTTATTGGTGACCTAAACAGTAGAAAAAGTCAGTGACTGAAAAGAACATTATGCCTATTTTAATGCAAAATCTTCAAAATTCTCACCACAGCTCAATTAGAAAGACTGGATGATCATTAGTTGAGCTCTCAATATCCTGTAACTAAAGGAAAAAGATTTAGTGTTAAACAGTAGCTGTATTTTCACTTAGCTATGCAGACACTTCACAGCCACTGTACCATACTGGCTTATGTCTGGCTTGAATAAAAATAGTCAATGTGCTTGCTTGTTACACCATTAAATAAAGGGCACAAAGGAATTGCCAGGACTGTTTTTGCCCATGAAAGGCAATGGTCATTAATAGCTTGTATTTGCAGAAGGCTGTCAGAGGAACAGCATGCCTGTGCTTCCTCCACAGCTTTCTATAGGTTTAACCATATATGAGACAGCAGGGGAAAAGACACTATACGTTTCCTCATTTCACAACAGGTCACATCTGCTGGAGCATTGGCAAGTCATGCAAGCCTCAGATGAAGAAAAATATTCCAGTCCTGTAAATCTGAAGGGGAAGAAAGATGTGTGTCTGTTCATGAAAATAGTATCTTGGGAAAATGTGCAATGACAGTTAGCAGTATTTCACCACTTTGCTTTTGCTGTCCTTGGAGTCCAGTATTTTGGAGATCTGAACTTGTAATAGTGTTCTTTTTCATCCATATCTTGCTTGAAGGAGTTAATTTCTTTCAGTAATATTTTGAGAGGAAACAGGTAACAGATGGACTACTCATACAATCATGTCTGGGCTGGATAAACAGATTTTTCAAGCATCTTCAAATAGGTCCACCTGGAAATCACAGTAGGCAGGCAAAGTGAGCCACACTGAGGAAACAGGCTTTGTCAACTGGATGGTAACCAAACATGGATCATCTATCTAACAAGCAGAATGGAGGACTGAGAAGCTGACAGCATGCTCACAACATGTCAACCAGGAGAAGTCAGGGATTTTCACCAGCTGGACAGAAGACCTCACTCCACAATGACTGGGAAAAATCTAACACCATACATACTAAGCTGAAAAGTCACATGGATGTAAAATCAAAACAAAAGTGAGATAATAAGAAACAAACAAGGTAGCAGCGGAAAGTAGAAGTACAAGCAGTTCTATTAGTTTGTCTAAACATGCCTTAAATAAGTCTCCCATCAGCTCGGAGAACATGAAGTTTACCAGCTCTCATAAGGACTGTGCCCATTTACCTTCAGCTGTCCCGTCTTCCTGAGATACAGGACTGTGAACCTACAGACCAGTCATTGTAGATTATCTTTCCTCAGTAAGGCCTCAGAACACTCACTGTGTAAAAGCCTGAGAGCTTTTAGGAAATTGAAATGATGTGGGAGTAGTCTGGGAGAAAAGGGAAGAAGGTACTGAGTCCTCTTGCTATGAGAAGAGACTTGCCATCAATGCAGAACTCCAAGCAGACTATGGAAGGAGAGATTTTCACAGCCCATCCCCAATTCGTAGTGCACCTGCCTTGCACACAGGGTCTTGTGACAGACAGAGGGAGCCCTACTGAAGTGGTGACACCATTTGCCTTCTGCTAATCTGGATTCAATCTAGTGCATATTTTTAAACTTATCTGGACCTAACAACATGTCAACCCAGAGCACTAAGATTACTGCTGTAGTCCTTTGCTGGAGTAGTCTTTCTTCTTGCTTAAAAATTGGCAGAGTTTTATGAATCTTTGTGGAAGCCGGGCTGAAGATGATTCTATTTGCTCCCCAAGTATTTTTAATATGAGGCCTCTACCTAAATCCTCCTAGTTTCTAAAGGCACTTCTGAATATGATTAGAATATGAGTTAGAAGAAAGACCTGTAACACAAAGCTTCTTCCCCCTCCACCTCTCTTCCCTCCCAGTTTTCCAGAGTTCAAACAGACTACCAAGAAAAGGGACAGCAAAGCTGTGTCCCACGCATGATTTTTAAAGAAGGAAGGTATGAAATCCCAACACCTAAGCACTTGTAACAAAACACTTGTGGGAACTGTATAGGTGATAGGCTCTATAAGTATTCCAGACAGCATTAATAGAATGAGTGGAGAGTAATCTCATGCCTGTTCTTCAGGCAAATGTTCCTGATGCTTTCAAATCACCTCTGAAAGTAAGGCTTGTTTCAGTAGCAGGATGGCATGCCGAGAAAAGCCCTTTGAAGTGTAGTTCATACTCTTTGCTTGTATTTGTAAGATAGTGTTTAGAAGATGGACGGCTTTCATGCTTAAGAGACTGTACAGACTTTGTGAAATACACACTGTGGAGAAAAGCACATCCCTGCAAGCACCATCTTGCAGGTAGAAACCCAAGTCCTGGCACGGGATTTGAGTCTTTAAAGTCTGGGGTGAATGAGTCTTACACCTAGCAATCAAGAAGCACAAACAACTTGGGCTATTAAAAGCATGGCATTTATATCTCTAACATTATGAATTATTCAGCCTTTAAACATGCTTTACTAGGGGTTCAGCAGAAGCAAAACGCAGTACTAAATCAATTTTATCTGGAATAGTGTGGAAGAAGGGAGAGTTCCTTTCCTATTTTGAGAGCAACATCCATGCTACACATGCAGAGCCAAAGCCTTCTAATACAGCAGGCTGAATACATATTAGTTATTCAAACTCAAGAACGTGTGCATAAAAGGAATTTCATACAATTAGTCCCCGTTGTCCTCCTCAGTTTATGCTCTCTGTAAAGTTCTCATTCCAGTGTTGCTACACTGAGACTCATTTTTTTGCCTCCCACAATGCCTTCAGTAATGTAAAAAACATCAGACAAGCAGGCATGGATGTCTAAAAAGAGACTATCTGTATAAGTCACTGATCTATCATTTAGTCAACAGGCTCAATTCACAGATTACTATAGCAAAGCAAAAGCAAGTCAAGCACAACGAAAACGGGTAACACTATTTCACTCCCAATATTATAAAATGTGTCAGTTTTCTGCCAAACTAATGTAATGGAACACGGTTATGATTTTATGAAGAACTTTTTTCACATAATTTTAGCCGACTATCATTCTGGCTAGCATGTAAAAAGATCTTAAGGAGAAAAAATTAAATTTATTCTCAACTAATGAAAGCCTCTGCAAACCTCTACTTTTGTATCTTTATTTGCTAAACAAATGATAAAAGTTTATATCTTCAGCTTGAAACCAAACAAGAGTGCAAACGTACCTGAGGAGGCATAGTTTATGAGGAACAGCATGAAAAATCATACTACACAGGGAAAAAGTTCCAAGAACACACTTAAAGGAAAGCTGTATAAGTTACTGGCTATGTATATGTCCTATTTTAACCAAGAGAGAGCAGAGATAACTGAATTCCCCTTTAAAGAAGAACCTTGTTTCAGGAGTTCCTTTCATATATGTTACAGCTTCAGGCAGTGAAAACAGAGAAAAACAGCACCATGGGAGCTTGGGAAGGTCCTTGCTGAATCCCCACAGCCCCACCAGAAACCTCCCTTCATTGAAAAAACACTCTTCCCCCTCTTTCCTAGCTTGGCCAATTATTAATTTTGGTTGGGTTTTTTTTTTCAGCTGTTGGAGCATTTCATAGGGACACGACATGGAAAGCTGCCAGCCTTCCCAGAGCCAATTCCGAGTAGGTCAGTCTTGGCTCAGCAGCAGACCACAAAGCGAAGCAGAAGGAAATGCAAGGCCTTGAACTCACGCCCATCTTCCCTCTCATCCTCCATATACACATCCTAAATGCAGATTTTCTTTGACTGGTGAGGAATTCACTGGTGGCCAACATCATCTCCACTGGAGACCACGATAGCAGCCAACAGGCCCTATCCATAAGCAAACCAAGAACTGCTCAGATTAAAACTACGTAAACCTAGAAGTTAAAATTCCAAACTTAACCATTAATGTGTATTTTTGGCTTCCTTTACTTGTTATAGGAGGTTACAGAGTAACTATAATAGAGATCTGCTATTTGGAGCTAACGAGCTCCAAATAATACCAATCTAAAGAGAAGTGGTGATACGAACTAACCTGTTGCCATGAATATCTTCAGACAGCAGGCATACCTATGGTTTTTGATTTGTGCAGAAAGTAGAGGCCACATATGCAACTGACAGCCCTAAAGAATGATACATTACTCTTTGTTTATGAGGAGGATACCAAAGAAACCAGAGAAATATTACCGATATTGATATGATACGTAGATACTGATATTTAAAATATTCTACAGAAACCCCATGTCACAACACTAGTTCTGGAAGCAGTCCCTAAAGAACTGTAGGGAAAGTGAATGTACTATTTAGCACATTAGGGACATGCTTACTTTTCTATTACCCAGAAAAACAGCATCTGGATAATTCTTCTTAAATAATCATGGATATACCATTACAGAACCAAGCACAAAACAGTGCAACATTGCAAGAAGCATTTAGTAATTATCATAAAAACAAATCCATAGGGCCAGATTCACTGGAGTCGCAGGCCAAAACCATGTTTCTTTCTAGGGGGGAAAAAAAGTGGAAAAGAAAAAGGAAGGGATGTGTCAATCCTTCCACACCTCATCCTTTGACAGTAACTACTCTACGCCATCTGGCTATTAAGGACTGTCAGCACTTGAATAATATCTATAGTGCTTTTCTGACTGCTGTTATAGGAAAGGAAAAAGAAAAAAAAAAGTAGCAGAAAATTCAACAGACATAATGTAAGGTGAAAGCTATCATCCTGCCTCGTTTTTTTGAGAGGGAAAAAATGCTGTGCTTATTGTATATCTTAGAAAAATCGTATTTTGAAAACAGTGAAAACTGGTGAATAGGCCTGAGGATTAAGGCGTCAAACTTTAAAAAGACAGGTGACTGAGCAAAGCCCTAACCCTGCACACATCTCTTACTGCCCAACACACTGGAGCAGAGCTCACCTGCAGATTAATGCGAGTAACAGAAATGAAGGGCTAATTTGTCCATTTGGCATTTCTTATGAAGGTCTAGAACAGAGCCTGAATTTAGCCTTTGAGCGCTTCGTAAGGCCTACACGAATCACTAACCTGATAAGCAGAAGAGTGACTGAGCCATCCCATCATCAAATTTCTACTAACTCCATATGACTTCACTCACCCTACAAGTACAGCAGCACAGCTTCTGCCAATATTATTCCTATGGGCAGTTGAAGCTATTCTAGCTAAAAGCAAATATCCTTGCCAGAGTAGCTGCCTCCGCTGAAAGAAGAGCATGCATTTCACAGAAACAAGCATAATTGAACTCACTATCTCCCACAGAAGTTTTTCTGGTGTGATTTTGTTTCATTAAATCTGCTTAGGTAGCTAACAAAAACGAACCTACTGGAGCAGGGATATATTTAGGTATCTTTATACAACACTCTGCATTTTTAAATGCTTGGTTTGGTTTTCTGGACCTTTCCACATGTATTAAACCATAAAGCATTTTGAAGCTACCATCTCTAGCACAGAACTAACACCTCTGCGGTTTTTACTTCTTTGTTCGTTTAAAAAGGGACTTGTGTATTAAGACTTACTGTAACAAGCATAATGACCAGAATTTTTACACCTCAGATATTTTTTATAGATTTTATCCTCAAAATATTAATAAGCATACTCAGTAAACACAGGACTGACTTGTGAATATCACTATTCTTTGTATCTTTTGTCATTAAAAATGAAAGCTAAAAATACACGTACACCTCCCTGTTGCATACTTGCTCCACATTTGAGCAGAAACTCCCAGACAACCAACATAAACAACTGTGATGAATGCTTCAATCTCCAATGGGCTGTGGGATAAACACCATAAAAAGAAATTAAGACTTACTATTTTTCCACCTCCCCTCAAAACACAAGAGTCTAAACCAACTCCTGTTTAGCCAGTTGTGACTTCGTAAACTCTGTATCTACCAAACCACACACTGCCAGGAATAGCACAAATCTCAAAGCAAGGATTACAAAATCATTTGGGGGGTTTGGTTGGGTTTTTTTCTTTTAAGACCCCAACACACACCCTTGCAAAAAGGAACAGTTTAATATGCTTTTAGTTTTCAAAACCAGCATAGATCTGTTTATACTGCTGGGTATACACCAAATGTTTGAACCAAAAACGTTAGTCAGACAATACAGCTCGCTTGACTACACTCTTTATTTGAAGGAAAACCAAAAAGATCGATTTTCTATTCCAACCAGCTGAAATGACGATTAAAGAAAGTAAAATCTCCTGTTTTTTCTTTTCTAAAAAAAAAACCAAAAAAACAACAACAAAAAAAACAACACAAAAAAACAAAAACCAAGAAAACACCCCAGCTTCTCATCTGTCAACTAACCAAGTGGGTTTTGGCCGCTGAAAAATCCTGCCATTGGTCAGACTTTGCAACAGGCACATCCCATACACCTGGTTCGGCAGGCACCGATGCGCGCTCAGCTCCGCATCCCGCCGCTTTCTCGGGCTGGGGGGAAACAAAGCTGGGACCGGGGATCTGTCACAGGCCGCGTCCCGGCGCCAGCCGCCGAGCTGGAAGCTGAGGCGAGCGCGATGCCAGGTTAACAATTTGCAATTTGCCTCGCTCCTGGACGCCGCGGCAGCCCTCCATTTTGTCAACTGCCTCAATTTTAAACGTTTTCCAAGTCGAAGGCAGAACTTCAACGTTTCTTCGGGAGCCCTCCGGGGCTTTAAAGCATCCCCGACCATTTTAAGCAGCGGAGACCCTGTTCGGAGCCAGCGCTCTTGGCTAAGTTTAGCAAGGCAGCCGCGCACGCCGCGCCTCATGAGCAGCCCCCCGAACCCTCTGCGGGGCAGCCAGCGGGCTCCTACCCATCCTTCTTCCAGCCGCGGCTGACTCCGGCCCGGGCACGAACAGCGCCCGGCTTCCTCCTCTCACGAGGAGAGGCAGGTGGAAAAGGAAGGGACGGGGAGACAGGAGCGGCCGCGGGCAGCAGGGGGCCGGGTGCCGGCAGCAGG
>NW_021940861.1:523012-659528 GCF_001715985.3 Manacus vitellinus
CGAGGGGACAAGCGCCCCGGGTGGCTCCGTAAATATCGGTCTGGCCTTCTGCCTTGTGACGCTGTGCGGTGCGATGCTGAACTGTTACGGTGTTAAGGCGTCGGTTCCTCCAGTGGTGGTGTTATAGAATCATATAATCACAGAGTGGTTCAGGGAAGGAAGGGGACCTTAAAATGTCAAGTCCCTTCACTTGATGTGGGCAGAGCCCTTGTGGGCCACGTGGAACGTTCAGGGCCTTTGCCCTTTAAGTAACCTTGTTAAATAAAAAAAATTAAAAATCTTCAGCCAATAACTTGGAAAAAGCGAAAATCTGCGCAGATACACAGAAGCCTTTGTCTTAACATGTATCTGTTATGGCTAGTACCAACCTGAATTGGCGAGGGGTTGGATGGGTCCTATCTGTCTTAGGCATCCCTCTTGCAGGTACACCAGAATATTCTGCAGTTCTCTTTCTTCCTCAGAGGCACCATCACTACAGGAAGCCTGCCAGCACTGCTGGATGCACAGGACATCTTGCACACCAAACTCCAGTCAGTCACCTCTGACGGCTTTTGAATCCCTGTGCCAGAAACCCTTGAAACACATCATGAGAGAGAGAATTAACTGCACGGGTCCTTTGTTCTTGGTGGCTATCTCTTCAAACAAAGTGCCTTTGGAAAGGCACATGACTATCACAGTAAAGTGGTTTGTGTGGCTGGTGTTTCAGGAAGCAGGCAACTCAGAACAAATTGTATGGTGGTGGTCTCTGCCCTGACAAAATTGACCAAGAACGACCTTGATGAAGTGCCTAGTGTTAAGGAGTTGTGAGCTGTCCCCTCATGAGGAAGCCTTGTTGGCACTCATACTGAACAGTCACATCCTGTGCAATGGAGTGCAAAGCATGCAGGAGAGAGAGAGAAACCCAAGCTCCATAAGACAGAGACAAAAGATCAAAAGCAGTGAAGAAATTATGGTAAAGCAATTAACATCAGTCTGTTTGTTTGCTATTTTGCACACGTCTGTCTTGTGGTAGCTGAAGAGCAGTTTTGCCCTTTCGTCTCAATTGACCAGTAGCCCTGCAGGTGGCTTTTGCAAACCCCCAAAGTGACCACAGTAAGAAAAATCTGCACAATTAACTGGAGATTAAGAGAGCTAGAACTGACCCATTTTGATGAAGGGGATCGAAGAGCGTGCCAGAGAAACTGGAGGTAACAGCCAGTGCCCCAGCTTATTCAGATCAGAGAAGTGCAGGAACAAATAGTTCCAGCACAGTTATCCTTCACAAAGAGAAGTGGGGAGCAGTGGAGAGAGGTGCGTGGTGAGGAGGAAAGACATTTCAATGCTCCCTTCCCTTTTGTCATCTCAACTTGGTAACACCTTATGTAACTGGTTGTTTTTTTTTTTAATTGTGGGACTGTAAAAGTTTCCTGACTGTAAAATTGTAAAAATAAGAAGTACTTGTGATCTTCTTGAAATATTTTTCTTTTTAGTTGAAAAAAAAGGATGTATACAAAAATGTCTGTACTAGAACAGCAAGTTAAAGCTTTTTCAATAGAGAGTCAGGTTATTTCTTTTCCTAATGTAATAAAAGGTGCAACTAAACCAGTTATATCACAATTCCTACATGTTGAAATAGTTACTAAGAATAACTTTTTCTTTTCAGCTGAGCTTGAGCTGAGAATCTGATCTGGAAGAACATTGCAGGGTTAAACTGGACAGGTTTGTTGCTAATCTGAAGACACAAACAGAAGAAATCAGGAGGACTCAAACAAGGCAGCATCAGACCTCACCTCATTGAGAGCAGGAGCCATGTTCTTTACCTCCTGTTTGCAATGGACAAAGTGTGAGCTGACATGCCTCTTGTAGGAGCAGGAACTTGTTTGCATGTACAGCTTAACTTTTTTTTTTCCCCTTGAAAGCCTTTCAATCCTCCCTAGCACTTGCACAGCAGACTCTTGGAAATGACCTGAACTGCAGGTGCAAACCAGGGAGAGAGTCAGGCATTAGCTTGGCAAACACCTGAACCACCTTGAAAAGGGAGTACCCAGCCTTGTTGGTGTCCCTGGCTGCTGACCTTCCCTCCTAAGTTTTCAAAGGTCCATCCATTCTATGGAATGTATTTTGCTACATTTCTGTTGATGGGTTTTTTGGCCTCAGCTCACTGGTCCTTTTTGACAAAATGGTACCAAAGGAGTCAAAGGTAGCATTCCTTTCTTGTGCCTCCTTATCAAGCTCATGAGATAAGAAGACCAGAAGTGTCTGTATGGGGTAAAACAAGGGCAAAATGTATTATGGTGGCTATCCAGCAGGCTATGCAACAGCCCTCAAACTTTGACACTGCAAGTGTGTCACCCCTCACTGCCCCTATTCCTGGGGGGCTAGGGAGGGGGAATAGGTAGGTACTTTCAAGAGCTGGAGCTCATGCACCTTGTTTACAAAGGTTTCTCTTTCTTTATTTGTGAAAGCTAGCATAGGTTTTTATTCCTTTTCCAGCTAATGGATTTTGTGGCACTTCACTTGGTTAATCAGTTAGCAGTGATTAAACAGGGGAAACATGAACGACAGCCTGAGTAACGTCATTGTTTTTTCTGCACAGTGGAAAGGAGTGGTTTGCCAGAGAAACCTCTTGCGAAATAACTGAGAATTGATCTTTAAGCACAGAATATACTATGCTTTAAAATCCCCTTGTGGGTGCTCACTTCCTCCATGGGCTGAAGTGGAGTTGTTGAAGAGGTTACCATTCCCAGACCGTTCCCAGTCACCATCATGGCTGTCTTCTGCCAAAGGTTACCCCCTCCCCTATCTACCTATAAGCTGCTCACTCAATCCCTCCCCAAACTGTTTTGGCCAAAGTCAACCAGAGCAGCTTAAGCAGTTTAAATAGTAGAAGTCAGTTGCACTGGTTTGTTTTGGCTATACTGGATTAGGGGAAACCCAAGATGGGAAGTGAGTTGATGACATTTTCATGGACAGCTTCAGGGGCAGGGGGTAGTTTGGCCTAATCTGCTTTCAGAGCAGACTGCTACCAACAGGGTATTTAAAAGTAGAAGCGTTGCCGAAATACCCACATTGAAACATAGCATTTTTAGATAGCACTGGCTTTGTTGGCACATAGAGCAGGGTACAGCAGTAAGAGCAGCACAGGTTTATAGGAGAGCAGCAATGGGAACATGAGGATTTGAAAACCAGTACAAATAGAAGATGTCAGACTGAGAGTGGGGAAAGAGCAGAAGAGGGAGAAAAGTTTGTAGCTGGAGATCAGTGGGAGATCACAGAACTCAGTCTAGAGAGGAGGAATTTGAGTAGCATGAGAAATGCAGGCATCAAAGATGTAGGGTGCCAAGTAGCAATGCTCAGGGAAAGACAGTGAGTTGAGAACACCCAGTATCTTCCTATTCTTCCCTTCCTTCCCTTCCATGTGTGCATCAGACTTTGGGAAGCTCTATTCCTCTGGAAAATGGTTAAATAAGAATAGCCTCATTAGTTAGTCACTGCAGATAGTTTTCATACTTCCCTGTAGCTTCTCTAGGACTGCCAAATTCATAGCACATCAAATGAGCTAGAGTTAGTATGCAAGTGGAGAGATCTAGGTTCAATGCAGATATGTGTCTTTGAGTTGGGAGGAATTTAAGACAAGATGAAGCAATATTCTTGTTCTCTGTAGGATGACAGTGGGTGATTTGGAGCAGTGGAAGAGAAAAGGAGAATTACAGGAACCAGAGCAGCAGAAAGTGCAGGAAAAAAAGCGAAAGAGAGCTTTAGCTGTCTGCTTCCCTGTATCTTCTTACTTCACAAACCCTATATTCATTACTCAATAGGATATTACATAATTCCTATCTCTATAGTTTCTGAGTACTCTTTATTTTTCCAAGTCTTTTGTGGGACAGAGTATCATGAATGCATGTTTTATGGATATAAGACTGACTTATTAAGATAAAGTAACTCATTCTAAATAGTATAGCAAGATGGTTGCAGATCAGAGAACTGAACCAAGTTCTCTTAAATTCCAAATCTAACCACTAACTCATTCTTTTCCCTCTCCTCTCTTCCATCTCACAAAAGAGATAGTAACTTTTTTTTTTTACTTACATAAGCAGGCAGATTTATTAAAATTAAGCACTTGCATGAAAGTTTGTTGGCTTAGTTTGCAAACAGAGAGACACATACACATACAAAGACTATAAGTGAGATATACAACAGAAGACAGTGAGAAAAGATAAAGGAAGAAGTAATAATTTTTGGTTCTATGAATGGCCTTTTTGAAGCTTAGGGGGTTTTGATAAATTCTAATAATCTTAAGCAGAAAAAAGTCATGGTCAAGCCACTTCTGAATAAAACAGCAAGATTAAGTTTTGAGGAGGCCTTTGAAATTGGAGATCATAATAAATATTATTTACAGAAAAGGAGCATAATAACATGTTGTCACCAGGAAACAGATAGATGAAATAGTGCTTTCAAGAAACAACAAGTTCAGACAAATCTACAGCAACTGAAAAACTTAACTAGTAACATTTCTCACTTTTCTGTATATCTAAAGAGAAAATATTTAAATAAAACCAACAAAAAAGCTCATACGTTAAAAAAAAAAAAATCACAAACACATTCCAGAAATTAAGATAGTTGTCACAATAAACACCCACCTCACTTACTTTTAGCTCTTACTCACTGTTAGTCACTTGTCTGTAGGCTGGGATACTTCTATTGAAAGCAACTAGTAATGGGCTGTAAGCACAGATGGTGTAAATCATCATTGCTCAACTAACACTTCAGTTGCTATGCTAATTCATGCTATCTGGAGAGTAGTTTTGTATGTTCATGTTTTGTTTGTGGCCAATCAGGAATCAGAAGTAAAATGTATTTGTGTTTATTATGAAGGCAACAGAAAATGTATGAAGTCTTTGACTATTCATATCCTTCTTTTTAACTGTTTGAATACTTTATATGAAGTGGGATATAGTAATTACCATATTTACCAGTAATAATATTAATATTAATATATTGATATTAAAATATTAATATATTTTAAATTTCTTGTGAAGTATTTTCCTAAGAGTACCAAGGATACAAGAAAAAAAAGATAGCATTCATAAAATATTTAGAAGTTGTGATACATGAAATGTCATTTGGGTCAATATAAAGCAATAAGTACAAAGTTACTGTACTGACAGCATGCTAAAATAAGTTCACAATCAGGAAAATAGTTTAAAAGTCTGAATGTAGAAAGAGAATGTATAACCTGTGGTAATGAAGACCAGTTTATTTATATTTACTTGTTTTAAAGTATTTTTCTTTTCAAGATATGTGCACAGGAGAAAAAATTTTGTGACAGTTTTAGAGTCTTCGCCATTGCTCCTGATCCATTTTGTTGCTTCTGTGTACCTTTAACAGCTTCTGACACCTACAGGTAACCTAAACATCATGGATTAGAGAGGTTACTTTTTATTTTATTTCTAAGATGCAGTTTGGGTGTTGCAGTAATATGCAAGTGAAACTACATTGTTATTCAAATGGATTGTGAGAGAGAGAGATTTTTATTCCATGGAATCATTAAAATGTACGTAATAGATAAAAAGAGCCTAATATCAAAAAAGGAAAAGGCAGACAAACCCATAATGGACATGAAAAATAAACTTGATTTCTAAAATGGGAAAGAAAATCAAGTTAATTACTATTAGCTGATGCTGTGGGAAAGAAGGACATAGCACCACAATGACCTGCATTTACAAGCTTTCATTCATGTAAACTTTTAAGTGGATAACACCTAGAACATCAATATTTTGGCCTTACAGTAAAAATAGATTCTTCAGAAAAAAGACTGTTAACTTGGAACAGTATCTTATTTTGTTGAATGCACTGGTCAAAAAATTGTCACTCTAATACTAGCCCAATTGTCAACAACAGAGAGCAGAGAAAATCTCAGAGCATGTCTTTTTTTTTTCTTCCTTTTTTTTTCTTTTTTTTAGGTGCAAGGTGGAGGTGAGGTGAAGGACTGCTGGTTTATTTTTATATTGCCTTCTTGACTACCCTTCTGATGCTCAGGAACAACCTGTCTTCTGTGTGTTAGGTATGGGTACAACTCTTTTAGCTCTACGGAGGGGTTGAAAATCTTGCAAGAACATTTATGCCTCAAAGCAGTTTGCCACTTGTTCTCCTTTTAGCCAGGGAAGAATCATTAATGTATTAGAAACGTTTAAAACCCTGGTTTATGTTTGGCCTGCAAAAAGAAGGGGAGAAAGTCAATGTGGGTAAAGCACAGGGCTGCAAATACGATTTTTTTTTCTTTGTAAAGGTCTGCCTCAGAATTCTTATGACTTATTCGAAGACGCATATGCTTACTTTAGATATAAATTTGGCTTGTTGACTCTCCAGTCATTAAAAATTGTTTCAAGCCATTGATCAAATGATGATGAGTTCCAGACAAATTTATGCTGAAGAATGTGCCTCTTCACGACCATTTAAAATCTAAACGGGTATTATGAAATCAGAGGGGGCAGAAAGTTTTTTAAGAGGTGGAGTTTTAAGTAGAGGACATGACTTTCCAAGACATTTTTTCTCGGCAGCTGTGAAAGCTCAGAAGAACTTCCTAGACAGGAACATGTGAGGACGCAGTCTTTTGTGAGCCAGTCAAGTGGAGACAGTTATGGGAAAATGGTAAATGAGATTCGAGTTCCAGAATATAAAAGGAAAAAGAAGCCCCTGTTCAAAGGGCCTGTCTGATTACTAAGTTGCAGAAATTATATGTTTATTCATCTGTTATTTTGTACTAGTACCTACAATTAAATGATGTCAGCTACAGTTTAAGAAAAATGGCTATTATAACTGATGATTCATTTAAAATACCTTCTTACCATATAATGCCAGCAGGAGATCAGGATGCAGTTGCACAAATGCTGTAAGCTGGACGTCACTGAAAGAAGAGTGTGGTTTCTGTTTGGTTAACGGCGTGTGAATGAACAAAGACTTCAGCCACTGGAGATGAGATGGCAAAATAGAAACAAGGATGCACAGCAATTGGTAGAGAAAGAGTGAACCAATGTGTCAGTGGCATGGGTGTACAGAGGTTGAGAAGATGCAAACAGATGTCTTGGTTGAGCCCATCTATCAGGTGATGCTCTAGCTCACGGTTTCCTACCCTCTGCTTCTTACTGTGATCCTTACTGTGGATCTGGCATTGTTATAATGCAACAGGAGTTAGTGTGTCTTGCTAATCCAACAGAAGTACAGCAAACTACTCTTTTTGACAGTCGTTAGGTTGACATTTGCCATCTGACAACAGAAAAGAGCTCTTTAGACTGAGGGTGGTCAAATACTGGAAGATATGCCTAGAGAGGTTTTCCTCTCCTTGGAGATAGTCAAGTGCTGGAATGGACAAGGTTCTGATCAACATGATCTAACTTTGGAGTTAGATTTAATGTTGAGATTGGCTCTACTGTGTAGAGGGAGTTAGACCAGCTGGCCTCCTGAGATCCCTTCCAACCTAATTTATTATATGGTATAGAGGGGGCATTTATGATTCCTGTATCTGGTATTCTGAACTCTCAGTGCATCAGTATGCCTGGCTGAAAATTTATCTGTCAAACATTAAGATAGTCCTGTCACTATTATGAAATTTCAGTGTATAAATTTATGTGTTTACATTTTTAGGAGCTTTTCAGGAGGAAGTCAGTTCTTTAAAAATACAGCTATTGTAAGGTTAATCTCATTGTTACTAAACCAAACATGTTAAAGCTAGGTTATTGAATATGAATTTACTGTAAAAATCACTAAAGTAACACGTACACATAAAGTTTACAAACAAGCTTAAATTTATGTTGAAGAGAGACTCAGCAATATGTATAATACATAGTGTATTTTAACTGATTAATCTCAGTGGATGTAAAAACATACTCATCCTCTCTCTACTTTGTCTCTCAGTGGCATGCCTGTGGTGCAGCATGGCTGCTGGATTTTATTGGATTGATAAAAGTTGTTCTTGTACTTAGCATTTGGATATTTTTATGGTAGCAAATCACATTTACATGCATAGAGAGGTCCTTTCACATAGGTAGGGGTGTGAAAAAACGCCCTGGAATAAAATGAGTCAAGGCCATATATGTGTAATTTAAGGAATGAAGTTATGACATCCTTCAACAACAACAAAATCCATAGTAACAAATGCAAAAGCAAATATATCTTTAAAAAAAATCCAGAGTCTTATTCTGAATTACATACCTCACTCTTCATAGCTGTTCATAAGTCAACAATGTAGCTGCACAGGGTATATTTACTTCCGTTTAAATGTTTCTTAACAATTCTAGAGTGGTGCAAAAGGGATGTATTATACTCATTTCTTCTCAGTTGTACAGCCAGATTATGAAATATATAAGCCAAAAACATACGAAGACTAAGCAACAAAGCCGTCTAAATTGTTCATGAATGATTAAAAAGTCGTTTGTTTTGTTTGGACTTCAAAATCCCACTCGTCTCCAAAACATGCTTGGTCTGATTGCTAGCTCAGAGCAACTAAAGATCTCATTTTTCATTTCCTCGCAGATTCTATACTCAGTTGAAAATTATGTCTAAGTGGGAGTCAAATGCTGACACCAGAAAGCAGACAATTGCATCTTGGTGGTATTCTACATTTATGAGTCTCTCTTGTGCCTGGCCAAAGTACGTCTGAAAAAGGAAAGAACTTGTAAGAGATTCTGCCTGCAAAGCTCCACATGGAACGGAGCTGATACGAATCAAGCTTGCTTTTTTAGTACATCTATCTGCAAATAGCTACAGTGTAGTACAAACAGACATAATAATACAGATTATTTTGGAAGATTGATTAATGGGAACATTACTCATATACTCAGTGCATGACATTTCCTATTAGTTGTTCATATAATTTGAGAGTTAAAGGATATAAATACTTAGGAACTTCCCAGCAGTTGGGTTGCCACCTGTCTGCTGAACACATTAAAGGCGGAAAAGTGTGAGTTGTATTCCATTTAAGAATGCTGTAGCTATCTGTGGGACTCTGAATAACATTTCTGACACTGTCAGGGGAAAATTTTCCATAGCAGTCTCAACTCAGATTCAGCAATAGGGTCTTTTCTCCCTGACATAGCTAGAAATTTAAAGGATGTTAACAAAGGCAGAGGTAGTGGGGCTGATGCTTCTTGCAATAGGACAAGTAATTAGAGCGCTAAGGACTATATATATGCAACCAGAGTGAACACTTAGCAAACAGCTGTCAATCTTTGTATAGATTCATTGCTTCCTCGGTTAGTATTTATACCTGACATTGTAGCAGTTGTTTAATAAAAAACTCATTTGCATGAAGAACTGGAGATGGTAAAAACCAAAAAATATCTACAACAAACACACATGAAAATCCCCCACCTGCATTTCTTTTTGTAAAACGCCTGTCAAACACATGGCAAAGCTATTCTGTAGTATGACATCACTTGGTTCTATGAAATGACTACTGACGGGTCTGTTCACAACATCTATAATTACCTACTTACCTCTAAGTTTCAGTGATTTTGAGCAGCAGACTGATGTAAGTGTTTCAAGTCAGCTTCTGGAGATGCCTTTGTAACCAAACAGACTAACACCTAACATGGGCATCAACATATGTATGTCAGGCTTTCTTCTGTAGCTTAACCTGGGCCTTAAAGTCACGGAAAATACTTGGAGAAAACTCCTGAATGTCCTATTTGTAAACACATAGCTGTGGATCTCAAGGTATTGTGGAGAGGATGAAAGCTTCTCTTGCTATAGGTTTACTACCCTTAAATTACTTCATAGCATCATTTAGCACTTTTGTAGAAATATGCCTCAGTAGATAGAAACCACTAGTAGTCTCTCGTGGAGACCTGTAGAGGGGGAACCATTCAGGAATTAGTAAACTTTAATGTACTGCTCCTGGGTCTGACAGCAAACCTGCCAGGGACCATGTAGGAAAGGAGCACAGTGCCCCAGACAGCTTCTGCTGTGTGCAGAACTACCCTGTACAGTCTGACCACGAGTGGTTTGTAACACAAGACAGTGGGGACGTACAGGAGGCAAGATATTTTGTACAGTTGTCTGAAACTCTAGTGTTAGTCCCTACTTTTGGAGGGACAGTATAGTCCTCGGTCCCAAGTTCTAAAGGGAAATCCTGAGATAGAAGTTAAAAAAGACCACTTGCTTAAAAGAAACAGGTAACTCGATTTCTGTGCTTGTGTTTCACAAAGCCCATTTGCTTCTTCTCTTGGATCAGCCTTGTCTGAAATTTGTTTAAAAGTATTGTAAAATTTAAAAGAAAAAAATAAACGTTTAATGTGTAGTTTTTTAATTACGGTCCTTTTAGACACGGGGGAATACACACACAGCCCACCCCTGCCCTCATCTTGTACTTTAATGCTTTTTGCAAACCAGTCAATATTTTCTAATTTTTATCTTATAATTACAGCTAATCCTCCAAATCTTCAAACAGTTGTCATAAATCAATTATGGTTTCAAGTCAGAGATAGTTTTGAGCTTACAGTTATTTTATATATAGATATGTGAATGAGAAAACTAGTAGATATTTATGTGCATTTGTAGTCAATCCTCTTGATTGTTAGATTTTTGATATGATCATTTGTGAACCAGCGTCTGATTTGAGAATTTAAATGCCATTTCTTCCACTGACGTCAAGACCAAAGTGAGCAAGTAGACTGGGTTGCCCAGGGCCCCATCCAATGACCTTGAACACTTCCAGGGATGAGGCATCCACAACATCTCTGGGCAACCTCTGCCAGTGCCTCACCACCCTCACAGTAAAGAATTTCTTACAAATATCTAATCTAAACCTACTCTCTGTCAGTTTAAAGCCATTCCCCCTTGTCCTATCACTATATGCCCTTGTAAAAAGTTTCTCTCCAGCTCTCTTGTAGCCCCTTTTAGGTACTGGGAGGGTAGCTGTGCTTTTTGCTGTGTATTTCTGAAACAACACACTTTTATTTCCCCTGTATGGATGGGCAAGGCAGGCAGCCTGCCAGCTCCCAATAACCTGCTGCATATTTTGCCTGTTTCCTTGAAATAGCCTTGTGAACAACTGGGTGATATCCAGGAGTGCATTCTTCATTTACATTTATTACAAATTAATACAACACTTTTTGTGGTGCAGCTTTTGATCCTGTAAATAACTTCTGTTCACCTGAGCAGTCTCATTAAATACAAATCTCATTAAACACAAATACACAACTCATTAGCAGTTACAACAATACTAGGAAATCCAATACTCTTAAATACAGTTGCAAAACAGACATTAGCCAATATGATGCTGACTTAAGATGGGGTGAGCAGTGCAGACCAGGGAAAAGTTCTGTATCTGATGACCCAAACCTTCACATGAGGGACAATGGCATTTCTGAAAGTAGTCAAGGTCATCATGGAAGTCCTCTGACCCAGTTACAATGCAGATCCAGCTTACCATACAAGTCCTTCAGTTTTTGTTTAAGCTATGCAGAAACCTTGTTTATGCCCTTGGACAAGACAACAGTATCAGACTTAGATTAGTAAATGTTTTGCATGTGAGCACAGCCCATGCCACAGAATCTGGATCTGGACAAAACTGTTTAAAATTATTTTATGTGTTGTGGCAACCAGAAATGCTCTTACCAGAATGGCCAGCTACTAAGAGCAGATTTTGACTGGCTCTAATAGGTATGACTATGCAGGCATATTTGTTTGTGTAGGCCAAAGGGGAGGAGCACGTTGCAAAATATCTTATGAACCAAAAAAATAAGACACCGAGCTGAAGCGGATTTTTAAACCTCTTGAGAATGAACAATAGGCCTTTTTAGTAAACCAGTTGTGCATAGAGATCAATGTACACAATTAAAAGACTAATCCTGCTGTAAATTCACCTCAAGTATTTCATGAATTTCACATGATCCACCCACTTTTTTTCTGTACCTCTGCAATTACCATATCAGCAGCAATAATTCTCTGTTGTTCAAGTGCCAGATACAACATGGCTCTCACATTCCTGAACGTGGCATATTGTGCTGCTCTGTTTGTTGTTTCGGAACAAGATTAAATTTTATTCACTTGTGCACCTCATTGAACTTTAACCCACTCTTTGTCATCTTCTTAATCAGTGATTTGTTTGTCTTGCTCTGTGGTTCTCAGTTTCTTATATTTAGTTTAAATGCTGCACGAAACCCATGTTTTTCAAATAACTTTTTGAACCATTCATGGTTTTCCTCACATATCGTATTTAGAACTACCAATTATATGTGTGATCATCTGACTTCTTTTTCTCCCTTCTAGTAGAGCTAGAAAATATGATGTAGCTCCTTTCCAACTGCAGCATGAGCATTTTCATGCAATATTTTAATTTACACATAGCCTATCCCTTCAGCAATATAAAAGCATCATGAGCACTGTCTCAAGATTTTGCTTATGTGGGAAAGTTAGTTTGGTTAGATAAAGCTGTAACTTTTCTGTGTGTGTGTATGCACAGGACAAAAGCTGACTATTCTAAATTATCTTATTTTGAGTCCATTTTACTTGAGAAGTACATTTGCAATAGCTAAATAGGAAGAACTCCCTTTGTAGAGCTGACTTCAAGCATTTGCAACCACAGAAGGCCCTCATCTTGTCACAAAGTAGAACATTTAGCAAATATGAGAGTAACCCCTTATCAACATTTAATTATACAGTGTATAGGAAATAGTCACAGATCAGGTTTCCAGCGTGCTGTGCTTCCTTCAAACACTGATTAGATTTAAAAGCCAACTTTCAAAGAGCTTTTATTTTAAACAGAATTTTCTTTTAATCATCACCAATGGAGGTGATCAATCAATGTGCTTGTGAACATGTGCTGTTCATGTGTTTACCAGGTCTTCCAGAGCTTTAGACTATATAGCTGATTTCTCTAATGAAAAAAAAAAAATCCAAACCAATAAACTGGTATACTTTTACCATAGTTATATTAAAAAAAAATAAGATATAGAATATTACGTAAATAAAAAAAAATTTTTTGTCACTCCTTGGTGACAAATACTTTTACTGATGAGTATAAACGAAAAGTTAAAGGTGTTCTCTGTCTCAGTATCAACAGACTCTACAAACTGAAAGACAGAGAATTTCTTGTATTTCCAGAAATGTTCCTTGGACGTCAGATTAAAGGATGTAGAAAAATGCAATTTCTCTATCAGTTCTACAAAAAGACCTCCAAAATCCCAACAGACAAGCTGTTCATGGAGTCTTTGCCCCATGGCAAATGAGTTAGCATCTCTATTAAAGCAATTAGCATCTCAGTATATTTGGAAAACAAACAAGAAAATATCTTAATCTTTGCCTTTATATCTATAAATGAACTAATCTCAAAGGCTCTGAATCTCTAAAAACTCCACAAATGTACAGAGGAGCAATTTCAGTAAAATGCTGAGCCCTGATACCAAAACATTGCAAGATTTATTCTTGTTTCAGGCAGGGTCTCAGAGGAACAGATTTTGAATTGCCCAAATTAAAACATTTCCAGTTCTAGAGAGAATAAACACCCTTTAAGGATCTATTGATATCACTGCAAATATGAGCACATGGTGCAAAATCACCCTGTGAGTTATATATCTTTTTAAGTCACACTGACATAAGCAGTGATATTTAAACTATACCCTGATTGCCACTGTATTGCCTGAACTTACTTTATTTTTATACTTCAAAGTCTCTCTGGATCTCAGAAGCACAATCCTTCTTTTAATAAATATAACTAATTTTCAGCAGGAACCTGCCAATAGTTATTACGTAAGACGATTTGTGACACTGCATTTAACCAAGGAGGTTTTACTTAAAAATCTTATCATTTGTGAGTCTTTGGGGGTCAAAATGGTGACCTGTTAGACAACAACAAAAAAAGACCTGCTGAGTCAGACCTTAAGAGGAGACACCTTTTAGGGAGAATATGTGAACTTGGCCTTTTTCTGCTCTCTCATGCATCTCTTCCTCTCATACATCCCCAGTATCCCAGTTAGATTAGGGATGACAGAGAATGCATCCACTTAGTACCTCTTTATGAGACATAAACATATCTAATCCTTTTATGAACTTGCAGTATTCTCTTCTTTACAGTGTCCTGTTGGCAGTAAACTCCAAGAGTTCACTATATGCTGTGTAAAGAAGTACTACTTCTAGCTGTTAAAATCAGTTCCAAATCTTATGTGCTATATATATGTGCATATATATAATATTCGGTTTCATTCACAATTGTTCTTCCTGACAGACTCCCTCTCAACTTGCATGTCCGTATTCTTCCAGGGGGACAGCATAACCATAGTAGGAAAGTAGACTGAAATGCCTATTTTGAGTTGTTCTGTGCTAAAATATAGAAGCTCTTAAGTGCTTAGGCAGGGAACTTGTGCTTATCCTGTTTTGAAGCTGAGAGCTCTGCTTCATAAGTGATATAAAGCAGAAGGAGCAGTGTGGGATAATCTAGTGGAAAGAAAAGATGCAGCTATAACTTGCTGGTTAAAAGGATTCTGGTCTTTCTGAATCAGCATCAGGGCTCTGTCTAATCTCCTTCCTCCACTCGTGTTGCAACAGAGGGTTGCCTAAAGTGAGCTATGTTGGCTCTTTGCCACTCAATATTTCCCTTCACCGGGGAAACCCCCAACTAACTTTTAAAGTCAGCTTTATGGTCCCAGGAGAGGCCAAAGGCGGTATGAGGCACCTCACCACCTTCTTGAAGAATTTGAAGGCAAAGATAGGGGAGGGATCACAGGAGGCAACCTAGACAAGCTCATATTGAGCTATTCCTGCTACTTTATTAGCTGACGCCTCCTGCTCAACATACTGATCAACCCTGCTTTTTTATTACTATTATTTCAGAGGGGAGTTGCCAGAACTGATTCATTGTTTTTGGACAGGCAAATACAAAGTGAGCAAACTGCCTTGTCTTTGACAACTGAAAAGCATATAAGAGAAAAAAAGCTTCTGAAAGTTCTTTGTCTCTGCCATCTAGAAAGCATAGCCTTCCAAGAGGAAGGTCTGTGATTCAGGGGGAAAATCCCATGACAAAGCCTTTAGCTTTAACAATTGCATGTAAGAGAGATTAAGTCATGGGAAACTCCTGTGAATAGAGTTGCATGAATAAAAAGAAACATGCAGCAACATGAAACATGCCTAGCTTCAGGTTTCACTGCCAACTTGAAACATTGACCATGTTTATGAAATTGTTCACTGGGCTACATGTGTCTTTCGAGCAAGCAGAAGCCTAATTTCAAGGGACCTGGGGGATAGGGCAGATGCAGGACGATGCATGGCTTGGCTTTGCATCAAGCATTCAATATTAACATTCTCTGCCATGTGTCGATAGGAAAATGAGAGGAACCAGGGTATTCTCAAAGGATTACAGGGACTGCTTCAGCCTTGCGGTAGCTGAGGAGCTCAGTACACCATGCAGTGTCCAGGGGGCTTGGAAGACTTCGTTCTGTCTTCAGGAACTCTTAGGGTAAAGCTAGGCAAACAATAGCAGAAAACTTAATTTGTTGTTTTGTGGTTTGGGGTTTTTTTGTTTATCTAATGCTCAAGCCATTACACGGCTGCTCAGCTGCCAAGCCCGCGGCTCTGTAACGCTGACCAGGGGCCGGTGAGGGCAGAGCTGCCTGCGGGGACACGGAGGCACTGGAGGCGATCACAGGAGCAGCTAAACTGGGGTTCGATTTAGGGCTCAGAGCTCGAGAGCCCGTGCGCAGGGTCGGACGGGCAGCCCCTGGTCATCGACACAGAGCCACTGAAGCGGCCGGTGAGCTGCCGTGGGACGGCGCGTTACAAAAACAGGCCAAAAACTAACGAAACAACAAATTAAGCTGCTGCGGGGCCTCCTGGGAAATGTAGTTCCCCACTTAGATAGGCGAGGGCCAATCACCGCTTCTCTCCCCGCTGGGCCTGCTGGGAGTTGTAGTTCTTCTCGCCCCCAGCGGAGCAGTGGCCAAAGGCGGCGGGGCCGGGCAAGACTACATTTCCCACCGCGCACCGCTCTGCCGGCGCCCTCGCGCCCGTCGGCTGTAAACAAACAGGGCGGTGAGTGATGGCGGCGGCCGCGGGGGGCCCTGAGGTGTTCTGAGCGTCGGCTGTCTGTCCGCCGGGGCTGCGGACGGGCGGGCGGCTCTGCCGGGCTCGGGCTGCGGCGCGGCGGACTCGTGGCGGCACACATGGATGACAGCAAGGTAAGGGCCTGGGGGGCCCACCTTGGAGCCGAAGCTGAGGGCAGCCGGCGAGGCTCTTGGTGCAGGGAGCCTGCTGAAATCTCCTCTCGAAGGGCTCTGGTCGCTGCAGCCGCCAGGAAGGAGGGGGTTGCCCCCTTCTTTTCCTTTGCTTGCAGCTCTTGGATGCTACTTCTGGCGTTTCCGTAGAGCTCCAGACGTGGGCTAGGGGCAAGTCGAGAGACTAAAGGTTGCCCCGAGGGTTTGGTGACTCCATCCGAGATGCCATTTCTCTTGGGAGGGCTCTTCCCATTGCAGGTTGCTGTGTCAGGATGAGGTAAGCAGTATTTATACCTCATTTTGTAGCTGCTGCGGTCTTACACCTTGAGCCATCGTGTCCTTGAAATCTCCTAAAAATTCCACTGAGTCATGCTTTCCTCCTTATTGAGGGAGTTGGCCTGCCTAATTGGAGTGTTGTCTGTGAACTGAACAACTGTGAAAGGAATTTCCCCATAAGAACAGAGACAACTAAATTTCATTAGTAGTGAAGTAACCATTCTGTAGCTACCTGAACCCAAGTTCAGTGTTTTCCTTTGTCTGCATGACATAATTAATTTAGAATTGGGCTTGCATGCTGTAATGTTTTCCTTAATTCATTGTGCACTTTAATTTAGCCTTATCTGGTTTAGGAGAGCATTAGAAAAATGGTTCTTGTTAACGTATTCCTTTAATTGGAAAGAAATAGTAAGAAAGGGAGAGGTAGAATAGCTGAACATCAGATCTAGAAAAATTTCATGTTTCAGTTCTGAAGGATGTTCTTAAATTATGCACACAAAAAAAATCCAAACCAACCCCAAAATATGACCTTCTTTTCTGCTGTAGACCTTACTTGAAACTAAGGATTGTTCAGGTACTGGTCTCACTTCTTGCTCTGGTTTGAGCTATTGATTGTGTAAGGGAAAGAGTTTAGTGATGTAGCTGTTCCTTGGCAATTAATTCCTGTTAAAACAACACTTGTGCACCTCTGAAGTATTTAAACACAGGAAAAAGGAGGAACTCTTATAGTAGTTTCAATGTTTATAGGTGAAATTACTTTGTTAGTTTGGAAGACTACATATAACTTATTATTTATTATATACATTGGGAAGCAGAGAGTTTGAACTAGGGTAAGAAGTATTTTGCATATTTTTGTTAGCTGATAACTCTAGTTGGAAACCATTAAAATAAAGTTTTATATAGCTAACTGCAATCTTTTGTATTAATTTTGGAAGTTTTTATAGGGAATGCTCTGGCAATACTTATTTGGGTAATTAACTTTTCAGTTTATAGCTAGAAATGAGAAATAAAAAAAGGTTTTAACATCAGATCACTTTTGTTATTCTAGTGAAATTAAAAACAAGCAAACAAAAACCAAACCACCAACAAAAACTATTGGGGTTGCCCTCTATTATTACAAATATTCTTACCTTGTATGGAAAAGATAGCTTTAGTTTTTAAAAAGTTTAGATGAAATGTATTTTTCCTCAAAAATAAATTGAACTGAACCAAATGATTAGATTGAGCTTTAAGAAAAAAGTGCATTTTGGAGACAAATATATTTTAAATGTTATTTTTTAATTTAAAGTGGGATTTGGGGAGGAAAAAAATGTATAGTGCATCATTCTTAATATTAGCAGTGGAGTGTAGTAACTGATTACTTTTTTTGAAGGGGAATGAAAATTCAGTGAAATGCACCCAACAGTATTTTTAAATGCCTTGTTAGTTCAACATGTGTTGGACATACAAAGGAAGGCTTAGGAAAACCTTTTGTTACCCAGTTCTGATGACAATAGACAGGTCCATTCTTCAGATTTTTGAGAGAGCAGATCTCAATCTCACCTTCTCAACTTTGAAGGGATTGGCTCTTGGTTGTTGACTTTATTTTGCTTGTAAATAAATTGCTGCATCCTCTAAATGAAGAAGCAAATTCCTTTAATCTTGTAAAAGAGGCAGTGGCTGTTTAAAGCCAGGTCTCCAGCTCAGATTGTTTCCACCCAGGATCATGTCTGAATATAAAGCATTCTCACTGCTGCTTGCTTGGCAAAATAAAACCTGAGCAGCTTTGGTTATAATTTTATATGAGCAATTTTAAGTCATTAGATGTTTTAAGAAGGTGCTGCTTGGCATTGCTCAGATGGCACATCTGCTCATATTTTCAATGAATGAGTAAAATGGATGAGCTTAAATCCTATAAAATAGCTAGAGCAGTTTTATTTCGTTGTTGCAGTGAACTAGGAGGCTATACGTGGTAGAGTTAGCTGACATCCCTGTGTCTGTTCTGAGCTCTAACAGAGACAGGTTTAAAGAAGTGCGTGGCTTCTGTTAGTGTGAACTGGCAGAATGTGTACAGCACGTTGGTGGACATGCTTCCACGGGTGAGGCTGTAGGTCCTTCCCTGGGGGAAGAGGAGGACTCTCAACTCTTGAGCAGGAAGGTGGTATCTGTTTGATTGCTGCCCTGAACCTTAATCTTGACTTCTGGGTGCCTGTGTAACACCTTATGAAAACACTTGATATTTATTCCTAGCTTATGCTTTTTTTAATAGACATTGCAGCAAAGACAGTCTTTATGCATTTGTGCAAAAGATTACATTCTTAGTGTGTTAATCACTTTGTATCATTAGGGTTTTAAGATAGATGTCTATTGACATACCAGCTTAAGACATAAAGTGTTTGCTCACTAAATAGTATCTTACGTTTTTGGATCGTTATGGGAAGCATTTTGTCTTCTAGTGAAAGTTAAATCTATGTTAAGCATATAAAATGTCATGCAACAGAGGAATTAGAAGCATACTTTCCAGCTGGGTTTTGTACTGCTGCTGTAAATGGTATGCTTTGAATTGGAAGATCAGAAAACTTCATCTTTATTAGCAGACTTGTGACTAACTTAATTTGCTTTCTGATTTTGAGAAAATGTTTGCCAGTGTGAATAGATTCCTCTCCCCTCTACTGTAATGCAGCACTTAGGTTTTATTTCTTACTAATCATTTTTACAGTTTTATGTAAATTCTGTATATGGTCATCAGCTTCATGTTAAGTTAAATTCTGCACACCTGTACCTTCAGCTGCTAATGCAATGAAGATTCCACTTAAGATGATTCTTTGAGCTGGATCTCAACTACTGTTTGATAGAACTGCTGATTTATTGGTGAATGAACTCCGAGCTGCTGGAAAATGCTGAACTGGTCAATGTGATCAGCATTGCTTTGACACTTCAGATAGTGTTGTTTTAATCTGCTGAATTGTTTAAAACCTGCAGATGTCACAATGAGGCCGCTTTATCAAAATCTTCGATCCGAGGGGCTCAGTTCCTCAGGGTTGTGAGTGCTAGTAACTGTATTATGTATGCATCTCCTTCCTAAGGAGGACTCTCTGTCATGCATTCTGGAAGTGCTTTTGTAGGTGTTGCATCCTTCTAATAACAAAATCCAGAAATGTGAGGGATTTTCTATGTCAGGTCAAGTAATTGCAGCTATTTCCATTCCAGGTCACATAACTTTGTGGTTGAACACTGATGGCAGATAAGAATTAGGTTATGATCTAGGTACTGTATTAAAAAGAAAATCTTAGAATCACAGAGTATGCTGAGTTGGAAAAGACCCATCAAGATCATCCAGTCCAACTCCTGGCCCTGTGCAGGACACCCCAAGAATCACACCATGTACCTTGGGGAAAGAATTATGTTTTTCCATTTTCTGAAGTCTGAGCGAAATGAAGTGGGGCTTGGTCATACATCTAACTAATGCATGTCATTACTAATATTTCTATGTCAAATTTTATAATTGATGTTTTTCTGGGTCTTGATTGCTTATGACTCATGACTCTGTGGAAAAAACCCCAGATTCCTACTGCTGAATGCTAATAGATCACATCCTTTTATAAACTCCAGAGGAATACAAAGGGACAAAAAATGTTTGCCTGCTTGTTTCTTGGTCTGTTGCCATGTTCAACATCAACTATCACTTCTGCTTTGTCTTCTTTCTGTCACATCAGCATAGCAACTGAGTAGGCAAACATGACTTGGAAGCCAGGGGGATATGGTAATGTTGGATGGGGGCAAAGGATTTCCCAGGCCTTTTTTTCCCCAACTGGGTTGCTTAAGGTTACAGCAGGGAAAAGTGATGATGATGCAGGATTTGATTAAATGGCTTACCAGACCAACTTTGCAGTGTGATGCTTAATTGTATGGTGAACTCCAGGAGCCATAAAGACAGTATGAGTTCTTTAGGGATGGTGTGAAGTCAGATTATTAGGGTCAAAAACCCAAAAGGTATAAGCCTTTTTCTTGTCATAAGAGAGCTTGTGTGCAGGATTGCTGCAGTGGTAAAAGATCGTGGAGAGAGAGCAATTAGTACACCAATCTGTAGAAAGCTCTCTGGAGTAACTAAAGGGAAAGCAATTCATTGGTAATGGTGGATCCAGGATGCATTTGCAATGTACTAAGCAGTCTTTAACTTGCTGTATGTGAGAAACAGGGTGGTGGGAACTATTCACCTGCCCGACATTGTGGTGAAAGGGCATGGCCGTGACCGCTCCTGTGCTGGACTAAGGCTCGAGTTATTTTGTTCATAGAACAGTGTGGGGTGTGCTGGGGCTCCAGCCTTAAAAGCTAGCTCACTCTACTTCTAGAAGGTCAGAACTCAGTGGCAAAGGTTTTTAAAGAGAGCTGGAGTGTACCTCTCTACAAGACCTTATCTAGCTCTTGAATTCAAAGATTTACTTTGAACTACCTTGCACTGGCACAGAAAAGCCCCAGGTGCTAAAAGTCTTCAAGAATTGAAGTACTTGGTGGAGTGAGTGGATTATTCAAACTGTATTCAGCAGTTATAGTGTAAAAGAGCTTGATTTGTTTTCTTTGCTCTTCTGAATGTATTGTATTTGTTTCATTGTCGTAGATGTCCATTAAGTACTTTCTGTTCCTTCATTTGCTTATGGTAGCTAGCTACTCCTGAATAAATTAGGAGAGGCAATACAGAGAGGGTAGGATTATGTTGGCATGTGATTGTTGTCTCACTTTCCAAAGAAAGAATAGGCTGAATTGTATTGTCCTTTTTTTTTCTCTTCATTCTAGCACATCAATTCACCCTAGTGAATTGTTTTTATTACAGCCTGCTAAGTTTGTAGAACAAGTGACTTCTTTGAATATTGCAAATTATTTATTTTGTAGAATTACACAGTAAAAGTACCTTTTTTTTTATTTTGAACTCTGATATTTTGAATACTGCCTATTAGAAAAAGTCCCGTCTGTATACAGTATGGTGAAATACTAAGCAGCAGTGAAATTCTTCTATGCCGGTGTGCGTGTGTTAATTGTATTTCTCCACACCCCCTCCATTCAAACAGTGTGGTCAGAATGCAAATAAGGAGAAATCCTCACTTCAGAGGGGAGCTGGGGTGCGTGGCTGATGTAATGCTTACAGGGTGATACTACCCAATGACCAGTGAAGTAAGCTTCAGAGCCTATTTAAAACTTTCTTATGCCATACTCCCGTGCTAAGAGTAAAATATTTGGATGGGGAAGCATAGAGTAAACACAGAGGAAACTATTCCTTTTTTTAAAAAAATATTTTAATTGTAGCAAGAGAAGCTTTCAGACATCTTAAAAAGGAGACACAAAGAAGAGGGGAAAATGATTGCAAAATCTGCATTCCGTAGGGCAAGAAACTAGGGAGTTCTATTTCTGGAAGGGAGATCTAAGTTAGGTACAGGGAGAGTTGAACACTGATAGGTTGCATGAGGAGACTCACACCAGGCTGTGTAATAATGTTTTGAAGGCCATCATGGCCAGAGTGGTTCAGTACTGATGGAGCAGAGGCAGCAGAAGTAGGACCTGGTGTGACTGAGTAAAACTCCTCAGAAGATTCCTCTGAAAGAAACATGGCCTGAGTAAGCTCAGATGGGTAGTGAATAATTCTGACAAGCTTCATATTTGGAGTAGGCTGAAACTGTTGATTGCAGCAGAACTAAGTTTTGGATTACATCGATTATATTTTTTTCCAAAATAAAATGTTAAACTGCATGGTATAATATTTCTAGATAATATAATTTTTCTAATATTTCTGGCAAGTACTAGAGCATGAGTTGTTGGTGATATTAAACTTGATTTCACTACAAGTTGACTATGCCTCCTCAATGTCCCAGATACCCTCCTAGATATCTGAAATAGTGTATCTAGTTCTGGCCTCCCCTGTACAAGAGAGAAATGGAGACACTGGAGAGAGTCCAGCAAAAGGCCTTTAAGATGATGAAGGGACTGGAGCATCTCTCCTGTGAAGAAAGGCTGAAAAGGCCACAACCATCTGTCCTGGAGAGGAGAAGGCTTGGGGAATCTCATCAATGTGTACAAATACCTGAAAGGGAGGGTATAAAGGAGGTGGAGACAGGCTTTCTTCAGTGGTACACAAGTGGGACCAGAGGCAGTGGGTACAAACTGCAACACAGGAGGGTCCATCTGCACATAAGGAAATGTTTGTTTTTTTTTACTATGAGGATGACTGAGCACTGGCATGGGTGGCCCAGAGGGATTGTGGAGTCTCCCTTCTTGGAGATATTTAAAAGTCATCTGGACACAGTCCTGGGCAGCTAGCCCCAGCTGGCCCTGCTCGAGCTGGAGGGGTTGGTCCAGATGACCTCCAGAGGTCCTTGCCAACCTCAACCATCTTGTGGAGCTCCAAATCGGATTAGTAGCATTTACAACAGGACTGCCTAAGCACTTACTTCACTGTGAAATCATATCCCTCTCTTTTGTTTTTAATGCTGTTACTGAAAACTTCATACATCAGCATTCATATTTTCTCTGTTGCTCCAGAATCAATGAATGTATATGCAAGATTTTATACTTGAGACACCGAGGAGTTGCAATCACGTGGTAACAGCATTACCTTTGCAGAACAGGATCTTTATTGTGCCCTTCCTTTCCAGGTGGTTGGAGGCAAGGTAAAGAAACCAGGCAAACGAGGTCGTAAACCAGCCAAAATAGATCTGAAGGCAAAACTTGAAAGAAGTCGTCAGAGTGCAAGAGAGTGCAGGGCCAGGAAGAAGCTGAGGTACCAGTACCTGGAGGAACTGGTTTCAAGCAGAGAGCGAGCCATCTGCGCTCTCAGAGAAGAGCTTGAAATGGTAAGAAACTATCATTGAACCTAATCCTCAGTATTGTTTGGGACCTGTGCTCATGAACATTTTTTCTCAAAATCACGGTGACTGACAGTGGCATTTGGCTAGCCAGAAGGTATCAAAACATCAGATGCATCCAGCTGTTTGCCTTCTTCGGTGTGTAGAATATGAATTTCATGTCACAAGTTATCTGCTAGTTTTGAACAGGAAGCAAGTAAAGAAAGTGCCATTGCGTTTGAGTCTGTTGTCTTTGAAATATTTGTTTTGAATAACCTTTGGCAGATGTAGAAACAGGTAGATGGTGGAAAGAGATGTCTTAATATATCAAGGGGGAACATACACAGTGTGTCATTGCTTCTCTGTTGGGGAAGTTGATTCTTGCAGCATGCTCTCTGTATAGATGGTTGCACAGCTGTCCTGTTTTCCAGCACATGTAAGATGGGTGTCTTGGCTAAATAAACAGCATTAACCAAAGAGAATGTTTCATTTGGAAATCAGACACAGCTCCTCAGTGGTATTGAGGTGCTATTGAAATTTCGCTGGGAGCTGAGGGTATTGCCTTGACCTGGCTTTAGGTTTTTTTGAGGAGGCAGGGCTAATCAGCACAAGTGAATAGGTTTAAGATCAGGTGAAAAGTCAGCCAGCTGCCCACAGGTTTTTTGATGTGCTTCTGGGTTTGGCAGTGAAGAATTTAAGATGAGGGAGCTAGGAATAAGGCACATGTGCTGCAACTGTGCCTTGCACAATCAGAAAGGACCTCTTAATAGTCCATCAGCTGCACAGTCATGTGAAATATTTGTTTTTAATAGGCCATGAACTGGAACGGTATTCTTGCATGTCAGCAGCAAGAAATTGCACAAAGTGTTCCATGTTGTTTAATAATTACAGTATTCTGTCCAGTATGGCCACTGAGTAGCAGTTTATTGATTGAAACAGGATTTGCTGAGGCCAGGTATGCAACCATGGACACGTGCTTAGCTCATTAGTGCTCTGCAGTTTCATAAGAGGCTTCAGCTCAGTAAATTCAGACTTTAAATGAATATACCGGAAGGTAAAGATTAGAGCTCTGTTTTGTCTGCTAATGTGATCCTGGCAGTTTGCTAATGCCTAATGTGTTTGCATATTTCAGTACAAGCAGTGGTGCATGGCAATGGACCAAGGGAAAATCCCCTCTGAAATAAAAGCCCTGCTAACTGGAGAGGAGCAAGGTAAAGCACAGCAGAACTCAACCAAACTTGCTAAGGCTGGGAAGACGGAAGCAAACAGCAGCAATCCCTGTAAGTATCCAGCCTATGCTTAATTCCTGGTTTTTTTACATCTTTTGTGGTGTAGGAGGATGGCTGTGGTGTAGGAAGAAACATAAAGATGTGCTTTTGGGCACAAATAGTTGATTGAAGCAAAGAGGTTTGTGGGTGGTACAAAGACTCTGTGTAATGTTTACATGGACAACACAGATACTACACTAGGTAGGAAGCTGGGCAGTTATTTTAAAAGAAGACTCAATCTCTGTGTTTCACTAAGGCCCGTGAAGACCTGAGACCTTAATCTTTTACAGCATTTTCTGTTTTCTTAATGCGAGGTGAATGGAGCACATAAAGCATAATTGAATTTTAAAAACTCCGTCAAAAAACCAGTATTCTGGCCGTAAGCACTCAGAAGTGAGAAATGCTGGACTTGGCGTTTCCTACGGAGTCTTCTTTCTGACTCATTTGTGCATGTCCAGGGAATGAAATAAGGTTATTCCAGGAACTGGAAGGTGAAAAGATCATGTGATATAAAGTCATATTCTTGATATGTATGTGCAAAGGGAGAGAGTTAAGATGTAGCAAAGGGCAATTCAATATCTTACTAATTCTAATTTTGTAATATTTCATGCTACAGGCTAGATTACACTCTACTGAAATTTTTTTAAAAATAGGAATTCCTAGCTTTATGTTTGAAAGAATCAACATGAAAATCACATTTTTAACCATAACAGTCTTCCCCTGTGATGCATCACTGACAGGAGGCCAATGCAGAACCTTTCGCACTGCAGCAGAGATACCTCGGTAGCTCGCAGAAGAATGCTGTTCTGAGAAGTGGATACATCCCCAGATGCAGGGGCAAGGATCCCAGTCCGCTGTCTTCTCTTTGCTCCTCCCCACATGAAACTCTTTGATGGTGTTCCTAAGGCTGTATGGAGTGGGGCTTTTGGGGTAGTAGGTGTTTGTGTAAGTGGAGCATTGTTCTTTCTTTCGCTACACCACCCTCCCCAAATACAGCTATGGCAGCTTTTGGGAATTTCTGTTACGAAATGGGGGCTGCTTTTATATCAGAGCCCAGAATTAGACTGGTTTTGGTTTTGGTAGTTATGTGGTTGTTAACCACTGTGGGAGTCTGGGAGGTTCTGTAAAGTAAAAGCAAGAGAAGGATCTCATAACAACTTTGCTAAAGCCAAACAGAGTACTGTAGGTCGGGGAGAAGGAAATGAATCAAAAGCTTTCAGTAAGAAGGTTTATAGCGATGTAATTTGTAACCTAAATGATGATGTTGCTCTCAGCATCCTTCTCTAATCCAGCATGTCTTATATGCGATAGGGATTCTTCAAGAGAGGTACTAGATATATTTCCTACTTCTGCCCATACTTCTTTCCCTGAATATATTTTCTACCTCCCACGCTTCTGGTAGGATAGACAAAGCATGTCCCTGCATCTTGCTTCCAGACATTCCCTCTCACCCATTGGGCCCTGCTATCTTTCTGTAGCTCCCTACATTTTGGGCCCTAGTACTTTCCTGGACAGCAACTTAAAATGGGTTCTGCTGCGTTGTCCTGGTTTCCCAGCCAAAGATAATGCCAGGAACTGGTAGCAAGGAAACCAAGTGGCATCAGTTTTATGATAAGAAAGGTAATGGCAAAACTCTCGTGGGCTGATTTACTCATACTGGTTATTTACAGATAACCTGCCACTTTCTTCAGACTGCTCTTTCTCCTGGATATGCTTTTTGTATTCATATGATGTAACGTGGAGAGTGGAGCTCTCTGGATTTTCAGTGGGGGTTTGGCTTGCTTATTCTGTTCTGTTTATGGCAATGTCTTTCTCTGTATTTTATGAAATGCATGGAACATTTTTTAATCTTATGTTTTCTTCATTGTTTCATAGAATAAATATTATAATGAATGACTTTGCTAGACTGAATATTGCCTTCTTTTTATTGAACTAATTGGGTCTGTTTAGCGTTACCTCAATTCAAGATGAGTTGAAAGCAGTGAAAATAATTTCAGTGTACAGCACAATTGTTTTCAGAATTCCATTCTAAACACTTATATATTGAACCTTAAGGCATGGTTTTAAGTTTATTCTTTAGACCCTCCAAGCATGCACTTAGTTAACAATTGCTATAAATGTTGCACAGATACAGGAAACTATTATGAAAAGTTAAGTAATACTGAAGTAGAGATGGGGAGGATATGGGGGTTCAGGTTGTGTTGTCCACGTCCTGACCCCAGTCATCCACCCCGTGTGTTTGAAGTTTGGAACTGCAGTTTGTCCTGAAAGATAGCAATAAAGCCAGCATGTAAGTTTGGGGATTTTTGTCTATATTGAATGCTTGCATGTCCATTTTCTGGAGGAAGAAAAATCCTGGGCCAAGTGTTCAGAACTATACTCTGTGAACCTTGTAGCTGCATTTTGTAACATGATCATACCAGAAGTGTAATGTATTACTTTGGGCTAGAGTTAGTCTTGCACAGTCTACTTTCAGATGTAAACGATGTATTGTACTTAAACATATATTTCAAATGTTATGTGTGTGCTTAAGTGTTTTTCCGAATCAGGAATGTAGAAAACATGCACGGGAGTTACGGTACGTGACAAGAACAGGTCCACTCAGCACTAGGTAATGTGACAGACTCAGCTCTGATCTTGCCAGAAATACCCTGTTTGTTTTCTTCCCTCTTTCTGTGTTTCACCAAACAAGAAGCCTCTCAGCAGAAAGTTTTATTTTCTGAAGGAGACGGTGAGTCGAAATTTCTCATTGTGATGGGCAACAATTTTTTTCTGTTCCCCATCATGGCTTCTGCTTCTTGGCTTAATCAGCAGTTGGCATTACAGGATTGTGTTTGGCAAGCCTGAGTCCAGCTCTGTGGCACAGATAGTGCCACATCCATGTTCTGACAGGTTTTTTGTACTTCATGCAGATGGACACGAGACATGTTACAGCCTGCATCATCTTCAATGGTTTTGTTGCTTGTCCTCCATGCAAAAATATGAGACACATAGTTGCAGGCTCTAACTGTAGTTTTTCAATCTGCTCTTAGATGCCGTAGTTTATTACAAAATGTAGGATTCCTAGCAGCAATCATTAAAGTTCCATGGCTTCCATCATGTGACAGATTGTGCTGTCTTATAAATTTTTTGGCCTTAGCTGGATCTCTGGGAGCCCTTCATTTTAGAGCTTGAAGTTTAGCAGTTCCCCTTGAAAACTAGCAAATGTTTGTGGTTCATGTTTGTTTGCTACTCTAATGCTTACAGTCTTCATCCACATTGATGTGGCTCCTCGAAGTGATACAACCAAGTCCTCTGACTAGGAGTCTCATCTAGTACCCTAAATAATGAAGGATGGTATAGTCTTATCCTCTCCTTGTGCAAAATGGGCACAGCCTTTCTCACATTTCTGCTGCAGTTAGTGAGCACAGCTGGTTCTCTCTCACACGTACTGAAGGAAGGAAATGAGCCTGGAAATGCTTAATTTTCCTACTTCCCGTGGAAATCTAATGCCCAGCTAGAGCCATTTGCCCAGCTAAAGGTGGGTATCTCCTGGAAACTATGCAGTCTCCAGAAAAGGTTGTCTACTATTTGGTGTTTACAACAACACTAGAACTGTAACTACAGTTAAGTGTAATGAGACTGAACTCAATTGATGATGATGGAGTAAGCACTGTACAGTTACACTAATCCTTTTGGGGAATGTAACCCAAGGATGTACTAGATAGTGGCAGCTTCACAAGAAAAACATACATTAAGTCTTCTTTTTATATGCTTTGTGCATAGAATCCTGAACAGTGAAGTGGATACATTTAATTGACTTGTCACTTAGCTGAGAATATTTTGAAATTGTGTGTAAAAAAAAAAAAAAAAATAATCAAAGTCTGCTTTCATAATCTGATAAGTGTTTGTCAAAAAATCAGTATTCTGTTAAGTGTTTTTCAAAGACTATTTTAACTTATATCAGAGGTTTGGTTTTTTTGATGTATTAGACAAATTTCAGAAAGCTTTTTCTTGTCAACTGAAACCTGGCTAACTTTGAGAAAGTGCCTGTAACTGTTTTGTTTTTTTCTTTTTTACATTTTAGGGTGAAGATTAATCTACATCAATAATGAATCTAGGTTTTCCTGGAATCCCATGAAGAGGTGGAGGAGATTTGGGATCATAGTTCCAGTTCCTACTGTCCAAGAAATTGTAATCTCTATAATTACCTATAAAATTACTATCGATATAAGAACCAAATGTTTGAGACTAATCTCAAAATGCAGAGAAATCAGAGGCAAAGCTGAAATAAGAACTGTAGTCCTCTTCATGAGTTGCAGCATGAGTGACAGATGATCAGCTGATGTAGAAATCCCTGTTGCAGGCAAGCAAGGCAAAATACCAGTCTGTGAGTTACTGCTTTTAGTGCCATTGAGCATTAATTTCTCTGTTAATAACTGAGTTTCTTATATGACTCTGTTGTGAATTTGTGAGAGAAAACAAACTTCTAATCCACAGTAAAATCTGAGGTATCACATACAGAATAGCACATCGGGGAACTAAAATTCAGCTGATGCTGTATTTATAGAAAGTAAAGATTTGTGTGTGTAGATATATTGTGGCCTTCCAGTACCTGAAGGGAGCCTACAAGAAAGATAGAGAAAGGCTATTTACAAAGGCCTGTGGTGGCAAGACAAGAGGGAATGGCTTCAAACTGACAGAGGGTAGGTCTAGATTAGATATTAGGAAAAAATTCTTTACTGTAAAGATGATGAGGCACTGGCACAGGTTGTCAGAGAAGTTGTGGATGCCCCATCCCTGGATGTGTTCAAGACCAGGTTGGGTGGGGCTCTGAGCAATATTTAAATTGCAACTAGAAAATGCTGTCATTGTTCTGCTAATGATTTTCATCAGGACTTCATTATAAAAAAAAGAACCTAAACAACTGATTTTCAGTTTCTTTTTTTCCTCCATAAAAAGCACTTGGAAGGCAGAATTTAACTTTTATAAAAAGTACAGGATTAACTCTGCTTTTTGGGTGTCTGCATTAACTCTCAACTGGCTTAATCAGTGCTAGTAACATTGATTACTGCTTCAAGCAATTCTTGTGTATGATCTCTATATGTTTGGGTGGGTATTGGTGACATTCTTAACTATGCTGCAGCTGATAGGTGTTCTGTTGATGAAATAAATTTGTGAATAAAAGACTACAAGTGGGTTATAAAATGCATTTTCATGAGACTGTATTCAGTGTGAATAGAAACAGCTTGCCATGAGGAGTGACTTGTTTCCGTGCCTTCTTTCTCATGGCAATGTAGAAAATACATTTTGATCAAGTTTTACGGTGCTGGCGACAGCAATGCTCCATGTTCTTGTGGTAGAGCATACCAGCAGTGGCCTCCAACTTCACCATCTCCTTATGTGGTATGCTGTGAATGCCTGCTGATGTAAGAACAATTCCTTCCTACTCCATATCAAACACAGATCTGGCCGTGTTGCTAGGTCAGTGTTTTCTGTTTTGCATTTCTGGGCTTTTTCTTTCCTCTCCCCTTTGAAATCCACTTTGCAGTATGCATTCCCTTTTTCCTACAGGAAAAGGGTATTCTGTGAATCTCCTTTCTTCCCCAAGTGGCCTGGCAGCTATTTTCAAAAGCTGTCAGGGGTTCCTTTTCCAGAGGACTATATGAAAACATGAGTTACTCTGCTGTTTCTGCCTCTGCACACGCTCTGTACCACACCCACCAACTCATACTGAGTACCCTTTCTACATTTCAAGCTCTCAGTAACATCAGTGTAAATACCCCTTCTGCACTCCAAACTCTTAATATTATCATCATCCTCTGTAGCTCAGGACCCTCTTGTTTCTCAGCCGAGCGCAAGCAGAGCTGGTATCAGCTCCCCCCAGAGTGTTTTTTGCTTGCTCGAGCATTTTTCTGATAAACTGTATGATCAGGAAGAAGGCAGCAGCATTAGCAGACAGTAGTGATGTTCAGTTGTAGATGCTGGGCGTGTTCTCCCAGCATGTAGATGCTGGGAAACAGTTCTGCTCCTCCCAGAGTGGTAAGTCGTCTTTAACTTGAAACACTGGGATTTAGATGACTCTGTTACTTGTATTTCTTTAAAATTCTAGGTTGCCTGGCATTTTCAGCAGTGACAGTGCTTTCAAACAGAGGGAGTTTATCTTAGGTTTACACACTTGAAACAGCCTATGGAATTAGGGGTGGGGATTAATTTTAAAAATTTTGGCCCAAAGTGATTTTATCTCATGAACATCACTGAGAAAAGGTTTCATCAAAGTAAATACAATAACAGTATTGGTTTTCCATTTAAGTCTGGGATCCTGTCTGCGATCTTGGATAGCAAAAGGGGAAGGAGGTTTGCCTGGCTTTCTGATCAGCTGCTGACTCTTGTGACAAGTATTTGTGTAAACCTTCTCAAGGTGATGGCTCGGTCAGGGATGTATCAGTGTGAACACTCACTTCAGCAAGGTGTGTTTCTCATTACTTTATTCTTAGGGTTTCTTACCTTCTGAAATAAAATAGTAATTTTTTATTAGTAGTAACCAATGGAACGGAAGAGGATTGCTCTGGGTATTTGAGAAGCAGCCAATTAACTACTTCCATTTTTTGAATTTACGTAATGTTTTTTTTTCAGAAGCCACTTAATGTTGTCATCATTTCAATCCAATGCCACATTGTAATGGAGCTGATATTGTCTACATGTGCTGACAGATAAAAAAGGCTGACTGACAGCCGAAGAACAATTATAAAGGTTATCTGTTTTAATCCCTCCGCCAGGGACTACTTGTGAAATGAGCACAGTTGCAGTTCTGTGAATGTATTAATAAAAGAATGTAGGCAGAATGATGAATGGCCTCTTGTGATTGCTTGCATTCACCTTGCATTTTTTTTCTGAATCATGTTCTTTGTATGAAATAAGGCATAGAAACAAAATAAATGTGCCTGTTAACACAACTTTGTCAGAAATACTACTACCAACTGTGACTTTATCACCTGTTAACATGGATTAAAATGATTGTCTTTATTACTGTAAAACTTCTTTTCCCCTGTCTTTATTAGTATATACCTGTTTTCAGACATCAGGGAGAATTTTATAAAGTAGCAATTTCAAGTTAATTAGAAAGGATAGAGACAAGTGCAGGGCTTGTCAGCGCTGCTTTTAAGTGCTAATTTCTTCCATGTGTGCCATTTTTCTATCATGCTTGGTTTGGAGATCTACATGGAGATAGTAAGAGTAGAATGGAGGATCAATACTGATGCACTCCAGTTTTGTTTCTGTTGTCGGGTGCTGACTGCTAGCCTTCCAAGTAGCATTGAGAGCTTTTGAGGACACAATTTTACTATAGCAAGGGGCAGGGAAGACTTAGTAGTGTTTCTCCTTCAGTGATCAGGCTACAAGAAAGAATCAACTGTGGTCGCCAGTGCTTGGCAGCAATTGCTTGTCCTGTGGGTAGTGACATGGACCCCTGCAAACTCCTGCCCTCCAAAGAAAAATGGAACTTGAGTTGCTTTTCATTAAACAGTTAATCCAAGATTCCAAGCTCTCCTCCTACCTGTATACCAGCTTTGCTTTCCTATTCAAGGTTTTTTGGGACAGAACTGTCATTTTAAATTGTTATTTTAATTATTGAAGATTAAAATACTGTTGCCTTCAACAGAGAGTGTTTCTGGTATTGCTGGGGCCACTGAAGCACTGTTTTCATAAGGTTGTTTTCCTTTGGCTTTGATTGGACTGCACCTATTTAGAGTCAGGGTTTTTTCTCATCTGAAAGGCAGAAACTTCTTAAACTGCTTCAATTTAATCACTTATGACCTTACACTTAAATCATACAGAAGTGCGTAACTAGTGGTTTTTATTTTTGCACCAATATTTGGATGAAGAATGTAGTACACTTGTTTTTTTCCTCTTGTCTCATATTGTTAATATATTTGGTTGTACTCTTTTCATACACTGAAATTAGAGAAATGTTTGCATGGTAAAGTCTCATGAGAAGGGATTCTGACTGTGTCACTCTAAAGCAAGTTGATCAGTTTGTGAAGTCCCAACAGTGTGGTTTCCTTTGAGCTTGTGATCTTTGCCTTATTCTTCCTTTTCCTTTGCTCAGTATCCACTTTTCCTTCCTCTTTGACTCCCTGAACCCTGCTATGGGTAGGAGACAGCCAGGCTGTGGCTGATCTTTAGGGACACTTGCAGTTGACTGGTGGATAAGCAGGGACACGTGCTGTCTGGCTGGTGTGCTGCTCTCAGAGTACAAAAAGAGTCTCTTTTGCTTTCCCCTGCAAGTAGATAGGTTAGTCCACTCAGCCCTAGATTTGTTGATTGCCCAAATTGCATTGGCTTTATGACTTCCCTTTCAAACTGAGTTGGAATTGGTAAAGGGATCCATACATTGCTGATGCAGACTGGCTGCAAACAGAATTACATAAGCCCTGGTTCCCCAGAAAACCAGGCTGGTGATAAACAAGTCCCTAAATAAGCTTAGTGTACCCAAAAGTCTGAGAGATTCTTGGTTCTAGTTTTCCATTTTGGGTTGATTTTGACCAGAGTCCATCTAAGAGAGAAAACTTCTGTGTATTCAGAGTGGTTGAAGAGTCTGGAGATTGCTCTGTAAAGCTGAAATCAGCTACTCGCTTACACTGGGATTTCAAAATTTACATCTCTGTTGCTGGCTGAAAAACCTTTCTTTAAGGAGTTTTATACATGTAGGGCATGTAATAAATTTCTCAACAAAAGAAAAATCTGTGATTTCCTCAGTTGGCACTTCTGAGGTTTTTTATAGAATACTTAAGCTGATGAAGTGGTTTCTGAAAAAAATATTACCTAAAACTGAATATGTGACTGATAAAAGTGAGTCAGGTGAGCTTGAAACTCTAGTATTCATTTTTTATGACTTTGGCTTGGAAATAGGAGCATTGCTACTAATTTCTTACACAGTCTCTGCCCCTATTATATTTGGAAAACTCTTATCATGTGCTATCAGTTTTAAAGGCTAGATTTTTACCAACCGAAGACTGTATATAATTAAATGAGAATATAAATTAAATGAGGATTGCAGCCTGTTTATATGAACTTTCCTGCTGCAAGTGTGCAACAGAAGGTTTGGCACTGTTCAGGTACTTCCTAAGGGACATTTGTGAATAGGATGTCCTAATCTAAATTATGCTCTGTGTTTCTTTTAAGCTAGCTGGTTCTTATTTGGAGTTAAAAGAGAAATAAAGGATGTTTTTAGGGAAATTTAGAAGAAAACCATCTCCTGAGAACTGAGGTGAGAATGCTACTGGTCTTGCAATCACAAATTAATTACAGGGGAAAATATTGGATGTAAAGAACAAGTCATAGAGGGTGCTCTGTAAAGAATGAGAAACGCTCTTATTTCTAGATCAACTTGGCAGGTGGGTGGTTGGGCTCTGCGAGGAGCTTTTCTCTGTACAGATCACTGTTCCTCTGTTCACCAAACAGTTTAGTGGAGAAAACTAAACTGAGGTGCCACTTCCCAGGAAGCATTCTGTGTGTTGATGAGGTTGTGTGAATTTGCTCCTACATACATGCAGTGCAAGCTGGAACTGTGCAAGACTGGTGGTATCATAGATCCCATGCACACATTTTGCTTATACTACAAAAGCCACTACAACATGTACATCCTTTACACCCTTGCAACTGCACCAAATCCATGGAGAGTTTTGGTAGACCGTTGAAAGGGGTCATTTTCAAAGACATTCCTCCTATGTCCTATCCCAAGCAAAACCTCCACGACGGCACCAAATACCTGAAATACAATACTCAAAAGTATTTACTAGTATGATTTTTTTTTTTTTAGTGGAGGAAAGAGGTAATGTTTCCCTTAAAGACAAATCTCCAGTGATTTGTTACCTTGACAGAAATTTCTTCTGACAGTTAACATGATCAACAAGCGGGAAGCAGTCTTTGAAGACACAACTAGGTAACTGTTTCAGAGTGTGTAAAAAGCTGGACAGCAGATCAACTCTCACAGCAATGCTGTGAGTTAATAAGGAAATCGGGGTACTCCTGCTGCATTTACAGCTAACTGGTAACTAATCTGAAATCTTGCTAACTCTGGATATCATTTAATCGTTTTCCTCCCTGTATTTGGATTGATACGGGAAGGGCCTCTGTGAAGTCTGTATGGAAGTGGAGATAGTATAAGTCTCCAGGGCTGAAGAGAAGTGCTGTGATGCCTTTGGAAATAAGATGGGTAATTACACCCATCTGTATGTGGTCTCTGCTGTCTAATTCTATGTGGCCTCAAAAAAATTCAAGTCCTTCTCCCCAAACCATGGAAACAAAAGCATCTCTTTCCTTTACTTGTCCATGCAGAGAAAAAGCTGGTGTCTGGCCGGGCATGAAACAAGAACATGCTGAAAGCTGCATTGTATTGCAAGTAGAAATCAGGAAGGTTTATCAGTGTAGCTGCATAAGGGCACAGCTGCAGAGGCACATTCCTCCACGTTCAAAAGCAGCTTATGTTGGTGAGAATATGTTTTGAACAGTGTAGCAGTTTTGGTTATGGCAATCAGAGTCATGCTCACTGTCACAATTGTGACTGGGCTTTTACTGATGTGGGAAGGTGGTTTAAGGGAGCCAAACTCCAGACTTCCCTCATGGTCACAGGGCCAGGTAGGCCCATGATTTCAGTGCAGAACTAGCAGCTGTTTCAGCCTGGGGACATTATGTCCCTAGCTGTTGTGTCATGGCAATTCTGGACTTTTCCTGGACACCTGTAGTTTTACACCTTCTGGAAGGCAGGAAAATGTGGTTGAGTTCACAAGAGGGAAAGTTACTCCGAAGTCTCTGGTTTCACAGCCACTGGTGAGTTCTTTGGTCTGTGTACATAAAATGATACCTGGTAGGCTGTGGGTCTGCAATGTGGAACTAGTGCTGTAGGGATGGACTGCCTCTCTCTTAGTTCCTTTTCAGCAATGGAACAATTCTGAAGGCAGCAGCCCCTACGTTGTGGTGGCTGCAGCAGTATTTTCCTTTGGGATCCATAATGGTCTGAGGCTTGCTTCACATCTGGGGGCCAAAAGCTGACTGTGCACAGGCAGCATCCACTGGAACATCTCTGGGGTCCAACTGAGCAAGGACTCATTGCATACAATCGATACATTCTCCAACATTAAAAGTAATGTTGCAAAGTTGACCTGGCCTGAGATCTGATTTTACTGTGTCAGAGGCAATTAAATGGCAAAGAAAAACTAAGCACATGTTTCAGGGAGAAACGCCCTGCTCAGAACATGAACCACACCTTTTCAAGGTCCTCTCATCTCCTAATTCATGGGAATTTTTTTGCTAATGACCTTACAAGAAATATCAGATCCTTATTTAATGGGGATTTCTGAATTTGTGAAATACAAGCTGGAAGTGTTCCTGCGGTCAGAGAGGAGGAAGGAAGTTTTCTACCATATGTGTAGGATTATTTCTCAACAAAGGGGTTTCCCCACTCCCACACTGCCAGCACAAGAGACTCTTCAGAGGATGTCAGCTTGGGGCTCCAACACACGTATATGTCTGCTCCCTGCTGATGGAAAAGGGAGATACTCAGGCATGTTTATTACACGCTGTAGTACTTGCTGCTCTTGTTCTATTAACTTTTACTACTGCTGCACTTTCAGGCTCCAGCCATGAACAGGACCCCAAGTGTGCCATTTTTGCGCTGAAAGCAGAAGAAAAAAAATAATCCTTCTCTGAGGAGGTTGTGACAAGGAATGTCTCTTTTAGACAGACAGCAGGGAACTTGAAATTTTGAAACAGGAGTATGTAGAGGGATAGCTGACACCTACATACTGTCTTCTATTGCCTAGTTTAACACTTGGGATCAAAGTGTCCACACTGCTTTTAGGATGACTTGAGTGTGAAATGCCTGCTGATAGCCTGGACCTGAGGATGTTTGGCCATGCCCTGCCAGCTACATCAGGGTGCTCCAAAGAGAGGCTGATCTGGAGCTGGTTCTGGGCAAGAAATGACAGAATACAATGAGACTCCTCAGCTCAGGAGAGAAATAACTGAGAATACATGACAGAGATTTACAAACCCAAGACTGGCACAGAGAGAGTGGATGGGGACCAACTGTTCACCATGTACTAACTTTTTTGGAGCTAGTTGAGAAGAAAATAGAGAATAGGAAAAAAGTACTTGAGAGTCTCAACTGAAAAGAGGTCAAATCCTTGATTCTCAGGCAAAAAGCTCCTGAAATCTGCTCAGGTGGGTTCTGAGCAAGCAGAGTGGGGCAGTTAGTCCTGTCTTTCAGACTTTGTGACTAGGTCATTCTGCACCTGCTCTGGGTTTACTGAATGGCACCACTCTTTGACAGCTACTCTAATGAAGGGAATTAATTTCTACCAGTGACTGCTGGAGGCTGGAAGGATGTGTCAGGAGTCCTCTATGTAGCCTCTCTGCTTTCTCCATGCTATCATCAAGCACCCACTGATGGCTACAGTAAACAACAGGATACTAGGATGGATGGACCTCCAGTCTGATTGACTCTCTTGTCAATATTGCAAAAAGAGAGAAAGGAAAACTTTGCAGGCGAGCGGTGCGGCAGCCTGGGCTAAACCTTCCAGGGCTACAGCGCACAGGACCACATGGATCCAACAGAGTAAGGGGAATTCACCAACCAGATGCCAGTGCTGACTTAATTTAGTGGATATGTAGTTATCTGTGTTTTCTGAGGGTGTTCTACTGTACCTCTGGGCAACACAGTAAGAACTGAGGAAAAAAAAATCAATATTTCCCACACAGACTCAGTCCAATTCCTATTAATGAGATTGACAACTGGGGGAAAGAAAAAAGGAAAAAAAATGCCCTCTGTTTCAGGAAGTATAGATGACTTCGGTTGAAGAAATTTTTCCTAGTCCTGGCCACCAGGTCCTTTTCCACCAGGCAACTTTCCAGCCACTCTTCCCCCAGCCTGTAGCACAGCATGTGCCCACTTCTCATGAGTTTGTCACTGTTGTGGCAGGCAGGGTGGTACAAAGAAGCTCCTGCCTCTCTCCACTGGTCTCCAGTTCGCACAGCTGGTGTTGTTCCTCTTCCCAGCAGGACTGAAGCCCCAGCCAGTCCCACTGGGACAGTGCTGGCAGAGAATGAGCAGTGGGAGTTGCCTCCACCTACATCCACAGCTCCCAGGCAGGTTGTCCCTTCTGGGACACCTATTAGGGACCTCTTCGAACACACCCCTGTGGAGGATGCCGTCAGGCAAGCGTGGGACCGCAGAGCTCGTTTTCCTGCTCGTGTTTGGGAAAGACCACTCTTTGCTGCAGTGCCACAGCTGTGCCTCAGCAGAAGGGATGCAGGCCAGGGAACACACTCAGTTTCAGATGTGAGAAGGCCCTGGGTGCCTGTCACACACATGGCTCCTTTTGCTCAGCAGGTCTGCTCCGTGGCTGTGCCCAGCCCCAGCTTCTGGGTGGGTGCACCAGGCTGGGTGCAGAAGCAGCTTGAGAGGAGGAGGGAAGGACGAGACCAAGGAGGGGAATTTTCTTGGGCAGTTTGGACTGTGAGACCTCTGGAGAGGCACGAGGACAGAGATGCAAAGGCATCCAGGGCTGGCCCAATGCTGACCCTGCTGGGGCAGTGGGAATTTTGCCACTGATGAGGTCAGTAGGCTCAGGCTGAGGCCAACAGGGCCCATGTATGGACATCTTACCTGTGGGGTCTCAACATGAGGGACAGCCACAGTGCAATGGTATTCACAGAGACATAACAGAAGGAAGTTTAGATGGCTTTGGGTGGATTTAGGTATTTATATACTGTGGCCCATCTTGTGTGGGGATTAATATAAACAGTATTTTTTCTTTCCCTTTTTTCCCTACAGATAGAGAGTATAAAGACTCTTGTTTTGTAGAAGAGCATTGCTCGTGGTTCCAGGAGAGGAGTTCCCCAAAGCAGAACATGATAACTGAAATGAAATAGAACAAATACATCAAACCCAAAGCATTTAATAAAATAAAACATCTCTTTTTTCCCTCCTAAAACCTGTGTTAAAAATATGTAACTATACATTGGTTCAAAAAGGAGAGAAGACTACTTCTTCTGGGACTACAAGGTAACTTTTCAAAGCAATGAAGTCCACTAGACAAATGTATTTGGGGGATTGGATGGAATAGGCCAGGCAAGCTTTCTTTCCTTGGCTTCTCTGTTAAAAGCGTCATAGGTGGAGTCTTTGGTGACACTTTTGGCCGTCGCTGGAATATCTGCAATACCAACATGATTTTTTTTTGCTATCCTGGAACTGGTGGTGATGGTGTATGCATTGCTTCTGTAGCATTTCATGGCAGACATGCAAAAAGTTTCTTTCATCCCCCTTCTGAAGTTTGCATTATAGATGGAGTAGAGGGTTGGCTTAGAGGCTGAGGAACTAAAAGAGATCCAGGTAATAGCCAGGAAAACCAAGGAGCTCTTTCTGTAGTCTGTTTCCTGTGGGTGCCACAGCTGTACCATGTAGAAAGGGAGACAGGACAAGAGAAATATCGAGTTTAACATTAAGAACATCTTGATGGTTTTCACTTTTGTTCTTGGGACAATATTTGTTGTCCTCCTGACAGTCATTCCATCTGTGCCTATTCTCCAAATGTACTTAATTACTCTCTTGTAAAAGAGGATAATGAGGAGGGATGGGATCAAAAACACCACCGAGAGGTGGGTGATACTATAGACAGTTCCTTGCCAAGAATTGGGTAGAAAAAAGTTGCAGTGGTGGTCACTGTTGGAGCTGTAGAGAAAACAAGCTGGTGATGCAAACAGAGCACCACAGAGCCAAGAGGCCAGAATCATTTTCTTGGCTTTCTCCCTGGACACTTTGAAGCTCAGGGGATGGACAATAGTGTAGAATCGATCCACGCCTATGGAGAAGAGCACGTAGATCTGGACTGCTGGGGTGAGGTACTGTATGTACCTCACCAGCTTGCACATCCCATTCCCCAGCATCCACCTGCCGTAGGTCAACTGGAGCAGCAGGAAGGGTGCACTCACAACACTGGTGAGCAGGTCTGCACAAGCCATGGAGACCACAAAATAGTTGGTGGTGGATTGTGTCCTCCTGCTCCTGTGGATCACTAAGCAGACAAGGAAGTTTCCCAAGATAGAAACCAGCCACAACACTCCCCAAACCATGCTGGCTGCTGCAATTTCCCCCGGCCTCAGTCCGTAGTCTAAGAGAGTGTGGTTCCTGCTTGAGCCGGGTCTTGTGGGTGACGATTCTGTCATCTCATAGCCAGCAGGAGGGATGGAGGTTTTGGGGTTGCTCGTGTTCTGCAGCAGGAGCAGTAAGGTAGGGAGAAGAAAAGGACTGCTGCTGTTATCCATGCTTTGGGCAAACTCAGCCATGTCTTTTGCTCAGGCTGCAAAAAGAAAGGAGAGAAAAGGTTTCAACAGCTCTGTGTGAAAAGCCCACCTTAAGCAACACAGGAGAATTCTCAGTAGTATACCTTAATTTCATAGAAACTGGCAGAAATATACACTGTGTGGATGCTCATGTGACTTCTCTATTTTTGAGTTAACACTGAAATACAGCTGCTGGGATCGTATTGTAGCTGGTCCTTTGTGTAAGGAGCACCCTACCCCATCCCCCTCACTGATATGTAGTGGCTGCCAGCCTTTCATGTCCTTGTTTTTGTGCCTTACAGCCCCACCCCATCACTGCCTTGGTGGGGGGAAGGAGAAGGGCAGGACTGCTTGGTCAACACATGAAGTCCCCAGGCAACGAGAAGCCTCAGCCCAGAGAATGTTCTGGACCATCGCCATGTATGCCCACAACCCCTGACTGGACCAGGTTATAAATGAGACCCCCCTGGAAACCACCTTTTTTGTGTGGTTTTCCTTGGAGCAGCATGTCTGTGGTGGGAAGCCCTTCCCTTGGGGTTGGGATACCATCAAAGGAGACTTCCTGGGATTGAGTTCTCTCACTACCAGCACCATCCCCTCAGAAGAAGGACAGGCCTTTAGCATGTGTGCGAGCACAGGCACACTTTGGGTCATTGGTCTTGTCTGTGCAGTAATAATATCCCCAACTGGTAACACCAAACCTAGAACCTGTTAATCTCTCATTGCTTGAGAATTAAAGTTTGTCTGAGTGCATTATCTGTGTGAAGATGTTTTACTGTACCTTCATGACAGACACACCACAGAATGTGATAGGTATGACCTCCTGTTTCGAGAAACAAGAGACAAGAATGCATATATTAACAGACAGAATTTCCAGTCTTGAATTTAGCCAGATGATTGGGTTGGTCTTAGACTATTGCAAGGACAAAATGGGAAAACAGCTAATTTTAGTGGCTATATGTGTACAAGCACCTTGCTGCAATCTGATGTCCTTTCAGTCATCATCTTGACATGCATGACTTGTATCTGAAACGCTTTGAGGGTAGTAACAACTGGTTTTGTTTCAGTGGAGCTGGTTAAACAAAGAATATTTGCATGTCACCCTCGTGCCAGAATAACACTGGGGGGATGTCAGTAGTGAGACTGAGAAGTGGTGGTTGAGTTGTCAACTGCAAGGGGGTCCATCAGCAGATCATACTTTGCCCCTTGTCCCCTCTTCTGTTGGAGGGCTGTGGGTGCTGCCCAGCCTGGCCTTGCCTTCCCCCTCCTCCTTAATTGCCTTCCCTCATCGTTTTCTTGCTGGTTTTGCCTGGCAGATGATTCCTGACTTCTCAAAGAGTTCCTACTTGTCTTTCACCATCCTCTGTCAGGTGGATCTGCTCCCCTGGAGATATCCTGCTGTCATCAGCTGTTGGCAGGGCATTTGGGCTGCTATCTTTGGCAGAGTGGCAGGATGCATTGACAGTACAACCCACTCAGTTATGTGTTAGAATTATCTGTCATAAAATAATACACGCGGAACCTATTAACCAGATAGAAAAGAACATTATAGGCTAATTTTCTTCCTTGATTTCCCTTCTTGCTGTGCAGAAGTATGTGCCATTAAAAATAACCAGCTACAAATAAAGCTTCATAGAAGAATAACCGGATAAAATTTCTTGACCAGTACTGAAGAGTCTGATACAAGAATGCAATGACCTTCTTAAGCTGTTAAAATATGCAGACTCGCTCGCTAACACTGTTTTCATTATATTTCTCCTTGTGGGGCAAATCTGCTCTCCGTGTCTGTTCAGACCTGAAACGTTTAGTTATGCAGGTGGGTAAAACCGAGAATAGTTATAGGGTTGTAGTACTCAAATAGTACTTTTTTCCTGATGTATGTTGCCTAAAAGTCAGCCCAACCACTGTTGACTGGAAAACGTGGGTTACTGCAAACATGCCTTTGAGAAGACAGGAATGCAGCAGCTTCAGCTGGGAACAGTATGTGACCCACCCAGAGAAATGTATGGAGAGCTAACCAGTGGGTGCCTACAGAGGAGAGAGAATGGCAAGAGGTGTATCCAGCTGTCTTGTGCTAGAGCTTTGCTGGCAGAGGAAGCAATACATGAGCTGAAGAGCCCGTTCCATGTGCCACCCTTCACCAAAGATCATTCTTGTGTTGAGAGGTAAAATATCTGGTTATGCGACTCTGGAGGTGGTAGTTTCCTCACTGTGAGTAAAACAGAAGAGGTACCAAACACATGTGCAAGTAATACTATATTTTGTGATTCTTTCTTCCTCGGAAAAATTCAGGATCATTCAGCACATTGCCCACAAGGTACAGGTGTAACTGTAGGGAGTTTAACTAACTTGAGCATAAGATTTCTCTTGTTGTACAGCAATTATTTGTTTTATTTTTTTAAAAAGTAAATGCTATCTAATTAACCAATGTGCTCTGAGATTTCTGCATTCTTAGTCATAGATAATTTTTCTTTCAAATGGATCAGAAGCTGATGCCTTTTATATTAAAGGATCTCTACTCAAGCCTATTTTCCCTAGGTGGCACTGAGATCAGAATCATGCCCTGATTTAGCACTAAGAACCTTAGAATCTATGGCCCAACATAGATTTTTCTTCTGTAGGAAAGTCTGGTTTTTATAGTGGAGACTTGAACTTCTGCATTATAAGTAATGTTCCAAAAGGAACCATGACCATGAAACCTCAGCAAATGCACAACTCTGTATGGTCTAGAATGCAAATACCTGAAGATTCTGTAACTTGCTACATTATTTATCCTCAATTCCCATGTTCCTGTTTGCTGCACTGTTTACTGAAATATGTTTTAAGTGTTAGTGAGCCATTCAACTCATGAGTATCAGATCTGTAAAAAACAGTGATGAGCTCTGTCACCTCTCTCTGCCTTGCAGGTCAATAAGCAGAAATTTAGAAACACAAGAAGTAAAAATTACATATAGTGAATATGTGAGGCCTAATTACATTTTTAGTTACCAAAAACGTTTTGAATAATTTTCCCTCACTTTGTCTTTCAAACATTTTAGAGTGGGAATCCTTTTAAAACTGATACAAGGACTTTCTGTATTTCTGTTTTAAAACCTACTTTATGCGCATTTGCTTGGCAAAAGAAAGGGCGTATGAAATGACTCATAATTATCAAAGAGAGATTTCCTTGTGCCACAGTTCCATTTTATTGACCTTAATTTGCAGTTTGGAAACCAAATCTCTCCATTTTCAGGGTTATCCCTTTGGGTTGATAGCTAACTCTCCAAAACAGATCTGTTACTTAGAGATTAAGTATTTGAGCTACAAGAACTTCATGAAATCACCACCACATATACTTTGCTGTTGCATAAAACTCATACGGCATAGTTACTGTGTGTTTGCATGTTTACTGTCCTATCTACAAGTGCAGTGTCCACTGCAATTTGGAAGAGCAAAACCTAATGAGATTCACAAAAGAATGCAATAAATGTTTTGTTGCTTTGGGGTTCTTTTTATGATTAATCAAAAGAATAAAGACTTTGTTTGCCAGCTACTGTTTTCAGGATTAAAAAGGCAGCTAAAGAAACTGATCCTAGCACATTACTTGACCTAGCACTAGCAGAGGGGCTTTTTTATTCAACATATTTTGCCTCTCTGCATCATAACTGCAAAACACCAGGCAAACATTGGCCCAGAAAATTATTTCAAAAGCATTAAACTGGTCATTTACTCCATAAACTTCCCTCTCTGAAGAGTATCTTGGGAATAGCTGCCAGACTGGAAGAGAAATGCTTCATCTAACCGAGTTTAATCAACATCAGAAAAGTGAGTAAGTTGAACCAGAATGGGGGAGAGAGGGCTTTTGTCTGACTGTAAGATGCTAGAAGGTGACACTCATCCCTGCCTAAATTCAAATTACCTACCCTGTGTGCTCACTGTGTCAGTGTAAAAATCCCGTTATAGAAGAGCGCAGTCTCTCTCAGTGTCTTGCTATGTGGAGATGACTGTGTGCATATTGAGGCCATTTAGTACTTCTGCTTCCAGTGAAGGAATGCAGATACACATGCTTTTGTGAGTACACCATTTCCCTGCCAGTTCTTTTCTCTGGTCCAGTGCTCATAAAAATGCTCAGCTATTTGCCCTGTTCCTCTGACGAAGGCTTTTCCTTTATCTGGGCAGCTTTTCTGAGCAAAGCTTAAAATCTCTTCAGGTGAAGTGTGTTCTCCCCCACTCTCTGCATTCCAACGCATGAGGATAGAAAACATCTGCCCCTATTTTATCAGGAGAATAAAGTGTTTTGAATTCAGTAAAACTTTTGAGATCCATACCCATATCTCATATGCTGCTGTCTGCTCCTGAGCTTCACCCAGCTGCTGGAGATTCTTATCCTGCAGCATGCCTAGCTAAAGATGATGTAACTGTGGATGGGTTCATGGATGAAGCTTTCAGTGCTGGTGTGGACACAGCTCAGCTTTCAGTAAAAGCTTCTGACCTGAACTGACTATGTAAGCTGATATGTGTTACTGCATCTTGTATCAGGATCTGAGGGGCAAGCCTGTATTGCGGGGTGAGGTCGTGGGAGCAGGAAGTATGGATGGAATCAAATAAAAGAAGGAAATGTTTTAATTTCTAGCACATCTACAGAATATATGTTATATTTGGCTACTGCATAAGCATGAATCTAAACAAGACTTTTTTTGCTCTATGCTTAAGGAAATTAAGGGCAACTAGGCAGCCTCTTTGCCATCAACCTTCATTGACTCTTCAAGTTCTGACTATTTTCATAAGGTATTAAAACTGAGGACAAGGATATAATACTGCAACACTTGCTGAGATTTGGATCAATTTACATTTCTTGTACTGGCTGCTTGAGGAAGAATCCTTTTTCAGCTTCACCCTTTTAACTGACCTTAGTAATGGGTGAGATATGCAGTAACAAACTAGAACAAGAACAGGGTCCATCTGTTGCTTCTGGGTCTGTTAGCTCACATCTGGAGTAACTACTCTGGCAGCAGGCTTGTAGCACTGGGTTCAGGGCATATCCACAAGGCATGACTTTGATGAACAAGCAGGACTCAAACCTGTTTGAGTCACAAGTCACTGCATATTGGCTTAGTCTCCTTAATAGACGTTGCCATGTCTTGAAGCTCATTCTGGTCTTAAAGGTTCTAGGAGCAATGGCATTTTCCTGCATCTGAAGTCAATGAATTTTTCTCATGTATTTTCTCTGGGTTAAAACTGACATACCAGAAGTCACTGCAGGACTATTAACCTGAGATGAGCTGCTAAGACCCAGTAATTATTTGTGCACCTAAACCCCAAGGTGTTTATTCTCTGTTGGTAGGGAGAAGGAGCCCTTACAGTAACTACAGATTCCACTTATACCCAACATCATGCTCTGGTTCAGGGACAGACAGTGGTGAAATATGAGCCAGATTTGTGCTCAATACTACCCAGACACAGACCCTCACTAGAGTGAGGTAACAGCTGTAACTCTCTTCAACCAAGGCTCTGCTGAAGGACACATGAGGTTGGCAACACTCAGATCTGTAGAAAGGAGGTCTTTCTGGAGAGATAGGCAGGGCCACTTGCAGTGAGAAGTTATTCCTGCAGTAGCTGTAGGGTAGGGTTTTCTGTAAGACCCAGGCAGGACACAACCATCCTTCCACAGACACAGGCTCTGCCAAAAGAGTTGTTGGGTTTGCCAAGACCTTTGGACTGCCTGTTCCTTCCACCTGTCTCCTCTGCTCTTGTCCACAGCCTAGTCTGGCTAATCTTAAGGGATAAAGAGAGAATGGTGCTCTGGTTACTACCTCATGGGCAAACCTGTGTAACACAGTTTACAAACATGTACACAAGGGTTCGAGTCTCCTGTTATAGAAGTAACTGTTCTTCCCCAAAGGAAAGACCCAAAGGTTTTAACTCTTCTTCCCTGAAGGAAAGACCCACAGGTTTAAATGTCTCAAAGCTTTATTCTGCCTTCCTACTGCTGTGACTACTATGCAAAACTCCAGATTAGCACTGTTCTAAAAATGAGAGCAGAACCCAGATCTGTGCCCAGTGTGACTGTGGGGGAATGAAAAAGTGGAGAAGAGTGACTAACCTAATTTCCAAGTCTCCTGTCAGAATAGGTTCCACCTACTGAAATTGTCCAAGAAGAGTGTAGAGAAGCTTGAAATAAAACTTTAGAGGCTTCTGGTCCCCTTTAACGGGGGTTGAGTTTGTCCTTGGACGTGTCTAGGATGTACCCTTTCCTGATTCAGAGGTAAAAAAATAGATGCTCTCTCCCACATACTTGCACTAATTTTTGGCAGTGCCAGGCCCTGCCTACAACACAGCACACTCTTCTGTGTGATGTGAGGAACGCAGTGCTTACCAGGGGTGGTTTGCCATGGTGGGTGCTGACAGATAAGCAGTGGTGAATCTCGCTCTTGGCTGATTTTAATTCCCATCTCTTGGAAATTCTCACCCTCTCCCCACTGAGTGTCCTCTTCCCAGCAGGGAAAATGTGCCAGCAGCTACAGTGAGGACTTCACCAGCTTAGTGCACCCTCGTGCTATCAGTGAGCACAAGTTCTTCTCCCAGGAGAACCTCAGGAGTTTTTTTTGTTGCTTTTGTACGGAAAGGTCATGTAGAAAGGAACTCTTGATATTAAATCTTGTGAAAATTGCTTTCTCATCGCACGAAAAGTTAATATGGCAGCAGGATTTTTGCACTGGTTCAAACATTTGTGTTGGGATGTGAGACTGTCTGTCATATGTCTCTTGACTCTTCTCAATAACATGGAACTGTGCTCACATGACACAGGTCACCTGTGCCAGACACAGTGACAGAGAGTGGGGTGGCAGTGGTGACTAATAATTAGGGCTGCCAGAGATCCTAAGATGCTTCCAAGAGGACTTATCTGATAGGAATAAGAGGAGGAGACCTGAATGAGCAATAGAACAACATTCCCACAAGTCTCTGCCAGAGAACATGGTGATTAGTGAGAGCATTTCATAGTCTGCCTATAGTTGCTTTGTTGGAGAAACTGGGAGGCTGAAGGCCATGCAAAGCCTATAGTTAAACTGGAAATGCCTGATGTGGAGATGATTGTGGGAAGGGGTTTTCTCAGCTGAACTAGACTCAAGGAGGACAAAAGCAGCCTAGGACAAGCCACTGAGGCAAGATGTCAACCTGCTGATAAGCCCTGAACTGGAGATATCTTCATGGACAGGGTGCCAATTGCAAGAACTGTGTTGGCTGCCTGTCAGAGGGGAAGCCTAGGGAATTATGGAAGCTGCTGGAATGAATAAATCCCAAGTGCACAAGCTCTGTGTCATGTTTTGGCACTGGGACAACTGTCTGTGGTGAGTAGGGTGAGTAGATTCCACTTGAGGATGTGAGGGGTTTGTTCTGCATTGTCTGATTGAAGTTGCTTTCCAAATTGTTAAACACCTGAGATAGGATGCCTGGTGGGGCTGCAAAGGAAAATGCAGATGGAGATCATACGGTGTGGCCCAGATAGGATAATTGCACTGCACAGCTTTGCAAACAGAGGCTTCACAGGAGAACTGTGGGGGAGTAAGAGTCTGCAAGCTCTTACTTTAAGATAAGGAGCAGAGCTCCCCAAACGTGTCTAAGGTGTAGAAATTCCTCCCTTTACTGACTCATCTGAGACCAGCATGCTTAAAATAAATCATAAATCAAGCTTACTCATAAATCAAGTTTCCAAAAATCCATATTTAGACACCCAAATACAGATCAGCTTTTAAGGATGCCTCTGGATTGGCAACCAGTTTTTCTGCAAACCAAGACACTTTTTAAAGTGATTAACAGTGACTTTAACAACAGATCTTCAAGAATCACATTTTAAAATCTTAGCCAGAAAGAACTGGCTATGAATCCTGCCTCATACACACAAATGGTCTTTTGAAAGTAGAAGGCAGTTTTGCTTCTCCATTACTCTGTGGAGCCAGCATACTGTTTGATGTACTGGAAGCCAGCTGGAAAAATGAGAAATATTGCTATGGATTCTTAGAGAATATGTGTCTGAACTAGTAAAACCAGAATAGCTCCCTTTCCTGTGCTGGCTACAAATAAGCAAAGATTGCTGTACCTGTGGTGTTTCCCTAAGTAGCTGCATCCAGGCACCCACACAGAAAAAGGGAAACAACGTTTTCAGAAAGGATGATTTCAAATTAATGACTGAAAAATACAAACCCAGCTGTTTTAGAGGAAAGAAGAAGCTATTTGAATGTATCTAGAGACAGAAAAAAACAGATGAGCAGATTGGTTTTCTCCATTACCGCAAAAGTAATTTTCTGCTTCCATTAAACTGATGATGTAAGGGGATTGTTTTAAACAAATAAGTAGCATAATTGAAAAATAATGAATATAGCTATGGAGAACGTAGATTTGTGCAGAACATATAGGGAGTTATTCTCTAGTCATGCTACACATCTCTCTGCTTTCAGCAGAATAAGCTTAAAATTCAAGCCCCACAGAGCATTTTCTCCTGAGGAATGAGTCCTCCTTGCCAAACCCCAAGGGTTTTAAATGAGTGTAAGTAAATATGCATAAGATAAATTGCTGGAAAAGATCATCTCATTTGTCTCCACGGGGAGAACTATCCCTTTAGCTACAGCAGTGTTCAGCACAGCACCTATCCATCCACATACCTGCTCCAAAGCATAGTCCCAGAGGCGCTGGTCTCCTCCGTACTCTGCCTGTTATCCCAAGTGAAGGCACCTCTGGAAAGGTCCCAGTCATACTGGGAACCACGGTGTATCCTCACGTCTGTAGCTGTCTCTGCCCAGATGTTTGCAAAGCCGCTTGAGCGGGGAGGGATGGGGTGTCCTGCCCCTCTTCTTTAACGGAGGAAAAATGACGCTGCCGCTCAGTTCCTTTCTGTGTCATGTGGGATGCCGATCATGTGTCTGTCCCCCCACCAGGACCCGGCTACCCGGGGCTCTCCTCCCGCCTCCCCGTCGGGGTCCGTTGCCTGCCGGGACCTCCAGCACCGCGGACAGCGCCCCGCGCCCCCGACGGGGCGGGCACGACCGCTGTCCCCCGGCCCAGCCCCGCAGGGCGGGGAGCAGCGCAGGGCACCCGGGTATGGGCCGCCCGGCAGGGCCCCGGGGAGCAAGCGCAAGGGCACCCGGGGTATAGGCCGGCCCGCAGGGCCCGGGGAGCAGCGCAGGGCACCCGGGTATGGGCCGGCCCGGCAGGGGCCCGGGGAGCAGCGCAGGGCACCCGGGGCCCTGCGGCGGGGCTCGGCTGCCGGCGGCTGACGTCCCGGTTGCCATGGCGAGGAGCGGCAGCTGAAGAGGATGCTTCTCTCCCACGATGGTCGCCATGGGACCCCGCCAATTGAAAGAACGGAGAGAATGAATAAGGCGAAGGAGGTGGAGAGAATATTTAATTAGCTTCCTCTGGGAATTTTTTTTTTTTATTCCCGTGTGGATACTGAAACTCAAAATACCTGGTCCCCCTGTTTAAAATTGGGCACCTTTTTATTTTGTGGAGAACGGCACCGACATCACTTCCTTATGTTCTCTGCCACATACACTTTATTAAACAAATCGTAATAGTAACAACCCTCCTCAAATCTCAATCAGTTGTCTCTCACAAATGTTTTCCCTACAGATTTACAACAGCTCCATAAATTATATTACACTGTATGGTTAAGGAAGGAAGATACCATTTTATTCCTGACAAACTTTCTGCCTGTGAACTGACCAAGAAATTTGTTTGGTGTATGGATTTCTGTTATTTCAGGATTTCTGACTTGAAATGCATGGGTAGACTGTACCAACAAAGGCTGGTTCAAAGGATTGGTATTTTCCTTTATTTTCCCTCATTTTTCAGTGTACAACTCCAAGTATATTTTTATAATATTTTACTAGATGACTTTAGGACAGAGGAGAAAAAGTACAGTTGTTTATTGAAAACTACTCTCAAGGAAGAACATTGAAATAAACAATGTGGGGTTTTTTTAATGGTAATTACTCTAGTATAATGTAATTTCCTATATTTTTAAATTTTTAAGCTACATTACATGCAGTGGAACAGGTACCCTGGGAATCAAGTTAGAAACATAGAATAACTTCTACACAAAGAAGGATCTAGGTTAGCAAAAGGTAAGGTGTGGGCAGATTTGATAGAGTGCATGACATAAAGTGTCAATAGGGATTGTCTGTTGATCTTCCAATGGAAGAACTTGAAAGGGAGCATCAGGTGAAGGAACAAGGTTCAGAGCACACAGAAGGGGTGGTTATTTTCTGACAGTATGGGTATAACTTCCTGGGGTTCCTTGCTAAAGGATGGTGTGGATGCATAATTCCATGTGAAATTAAGGAGGGATTGAACAAATGTTTGGAAAAGTGCTAAATAGAATGAAACTTTCTAAACAAATAAAACACATTCCTTTCAGAAAATCGTCTGAGCTAAGGAGAGAAAGTATTGTACTGAAATTCAGTGAAAGGTATTTTTATAACCAAACCAATACTTTTATAAAGTTTAGGCTGGGAATGTAACTTTCTAAATACATTTACAATATACTCTTGCCCTGTTAGAGAATGGCAATGGTAATGGCAGCTTGACCATACATTTCCAGATATTTCACACAGTTTATTTCAAAAATTTGCTGATTTTTGAATAGCAAGTTTCTCCCCCCACACACACTGTTTTCCACCCTGTGATTGTCAGTGTTAGATAAAGAAAACCTTAATTTTCACCTTCTTTCAATGGTTTTCCTGACAGTGCAGGAGGGTGAAGGAAAGTTACCTGGCACTTGTGTTCATGAAGTGTTGCACAGAGAGATGGAAACTGCTGGACTGGCTCATACCTCAGTTCCTCTAGTTTAGGGATGGAGCCTTTGGCAGTGGTAAATGCATCATGTTTTGGAAGAAGGGGGTTCACTTTCTCCTTCTTGCCGCACAGACATGAGGATCAAGGATTGAAGTATTTAGCGATATTAGTTTTTTGTGAGCTTAGATCTCACGTTGGATTAATCAATAAATAATAAAATCCAAGTAGATAATTTCAGTATTGATAAACTAGATGAGGATGTACACCTCATTCAGCATATCCAGAGAGCCTGAAACATTGGTCCTTATTATTTGGAGACCTGTTTCTCTGACAAGACCAAAGCATTTTCTCAAGTTTGTCCTGAATGACCCATGTTATTCCAAATCTGATATCAATTGTTGCCAGAGCCATAGTTGCTGTTGATTATTTTGGAACTACTTTTGCAGGGCAAATAATTTTCACTCAACATTGGTCTGTTTTTACTGTGCAATTGTTTGACCAAAGCTGGAGGTAAATCTCAGATTATTTTTTTAGACCTGTCATATTCCTGCTAATAAAGAAGCTTTTATTCCTGCCAATGAATCCAGAGATAAACCTAGGCAGACAGATCAGGTACCTCAACTGACACCTGACTGGTGACAAAAGGGCATTTTGTGTACTCATCACTAGACAGTTTGCTGTGGGGAGGGGGAGCAGAAAAATAAATCATATGAACAGATAAGAGGTAATAAGTGCAAATTGAAATATATGGCGTGTTGCACCTTCTGTGTGTGTGGATCATTATGGCTGAGGTACCCCCTGTGGTGCATATGGGGTCTGTGTTTGCAGGGTCAGGCAGGGGAAAAGTATTGTCATTTATGCATGGGGTCAAACTCTGATCTGTCTTTGATCATCCTTGTGGGTCTCTTCCAACTTGGGATATTCTATGATCATAAGTTTTTCCATTTTGTTCAGTGGGATCAGGCTCTTGAGTTTGGTACACAAGGGTCACTAGCCCTGGAGGGCTGAAGGCAGCTCTGGGGTTGCAAAAGAAAACATCTGTCTTAAATTCCTGCCTCTTTTGATGTCTCAGACATGCAGTTTGGGATACATCATTTGGCGTCTCTGGATCAAATTCAGCTCAGGAGCACCAGGTTAAATTCAAAGTGACTCCACTGAAGCCACATGGCAGAGCCCAACCACTTACCAGTTAAACATGTCTTCACTGTTTGTCCTGGGGCTGAATTTGGCACAGGGCCTTGAGAATGTTCTCTAAGAACGCAACATTTCAGGCCACTAAAGGGTAGCCCACCAAGAGTAGGGTTTTTTTTTTGTTTTGTTTCACTGTGTTTTCACCTGTTTAAATCCCAAAGTGGTTCAGAGAGTAGTGAGAAATATCCCATGGCTGAGCTAAAACCATGGCTTTGCTTAGCTGTGCTCAGACCTTTGTAAGGTCTGACCTTGCCCCTGTAAGGTCTGAGCACAGACATGAAATGAAAGTGAAATCCTGAGATAACAAGTTCTGGAGACACCTTATATGTACTTGGTGTGGAAAATAGTAACTTGCCTGGAGGAAATATGACTCACTCTTCTTGGTGTTTGGAAAAGTAGGGCAATGTCTAGGTTTCTGTTTAATTAAAGCTTATTATGAACTAGTTTACTTCGTCTCGTCCCCAGGGAATACATGAAAAGCAGCAATCACTGGCCCTTGAAATTAATATACGGCATTGTGCATTCTAAAGGATGGCATTTCATATGACCTACATGCACAGAGTGCAGCTGGGATGAGTCAGATTTCTGTGTCTGAGGCTGCCATAGCTCCTACACTCTTAAATTAATGCTTATATTTGAAACAGAGAAGCACCGATGCCGAACCATTCATTAAGAAGCAGTGGTAAGATCTGTACCTGCTTTAAAGAGGAACTTATTCCCTGGAGACATTGACCATGCCTCTTACTCAGACACAGTTTCAATCATGTCAAGTAAGGTCAAGAGGATTAGGACAGACAGGATTTCTGGCAATGCTGGTCAGGGAATCTTAAACAGGGAGGGAGCTATGACATCAGGGGGTGATGCTGTGGCAACCACAGGAAGCATGGATAATCCAGTGCCAAGGAAAAAATAGTCACAATTTATTATTTTATTCTGATACAGGCTCTTGGTTGAACATTACTGAATGGGAGATCTTTTTTGGTTGTTAAGGCAGCTACTTTCTGCTTTGCATAACAAAAGCTGTTTCACTTTCCTGATAGGACCACAGAACTCAGGATGGATCAGACTCAGTCATTGTAGCCTGGGGGCCTTGCGTAGACCAGAACTGCTGATGTGAGTTGGCCTGAAACCAAATCAAAGCAAAACAACTCCCACCAAACCCCAAATCTGTGAATTGCTCCGATCTGCCTACCTTCAGATAAAACAACTGGATCACTGCAAGCTTCTACAGCTCTTCTTAGAAGAACTATCCCCATTATAAGTTAAACATGCTTATCAATAGACAGGATTAGTTTGCCACGGGGATGTGAACTGGCTATACATCAACACTGCAAAATGTAATACTCTTCCTGACAGCAGATCTAATTTTACAGTCATATGGAGGGTGAGGAGGGGGTGGTCTTAGCTGCTGTGTTACAAGCCCTGCTGCACAGCCCCTTAGTCACACCATGATCATGTCCAATCATTGAATGTGTGCTACAGTTTAGCACAGCAGCACAGGGCTCTGCCTGGTTCAGTGCCGTGGGCAAGTACTCAAGGATTATTTAAACACATAATCTTTCTTACTACAGAGCTGTCTCTTATAACACACAGACCTGCTGTAGCCATAGAAGTATCCTGCCACATCCTGTCAAACAGTAGCATGTAGTCCTTGGCATCTTTCACCCAGCTAAGACTTATACATAATTTTTTTTCCCAGTGAGCCAAAAATGAAGTGGGCATTCAAGAGATAAAGCCTTATGGGCAGGCAGTAAAGTAATTAGTCTCTTTGGTGCTGAAGTGTCTCCTGAAAATGGGATGAGAGGCTTGCTGTAAAATAGATTTCCAAAGTCTGGGCCAAACTCTGATGAACTCTATCTTATGCTTGGGAAACAGAGTGAAAGGAAGTGAAATGGTAGAGCTGTGAACTGCCCTTATCAATCAGGTCAACATAGAAAGCATGCTTCTCACTTGGCCTAGGGAAAAAGAAATAGGACTTTTTTAAATTTTGAAATTTTAGTCTTTTGAATAATCACTAAGATTCTTCATATAAAAATTCACGTAAACATTTTTACATGTTCACGTTTAATGCATTGGTTATTTTCAGATATTTTTAAGAAAATCCTTGCCTTGTCTCTGCTTCAGGGAAGGAGGGCTGGTGACTCCCTTATGCTGCTTGAAACCATATGGGGTCCCAACAACCTTCTCATCTTATACACTTCCTTTCTCATGCTGCCTTTTTCAACAACTAGACACTTGCCTGTGTTGTGATGGAGCTTGTTTAGCAAATTTGGCCTTGGGCCTAGGAGTTCTTGGTGTTCCAGCTGTCCTTGTTCACACTCTTCTGCTCGAGCCTGGCTGATGATGATGGCTGGAAAATTAGGCCCATCTATTCCCTCCAAAAGATGCATTCAAATGGCATCATGAGGAAAACACACCCAAGAAGTGCTACAGATGTGTTTGCTTTGAGCCTGATGACAGTCTTGTTAAAATCAATAAAAAGACTCCCACCAACTTCAATAGGGAAATTATTTCGTACTCTGGAATTGTCTACTTGAGTTATGCAAAGGAAACAAAGTCCGGCTTTGTCTTAAAATTACTTACACAAATAACTTATTGCGCGATAAATAACTGATGAGGCAATTCTTACAGGGCCCCAAAGGTCAAAGGGTTTCTTATGACAACTGATAAAACATCCTTGACTGATGTTCTCACAACACCCATGATAATGTTGCTGATAGGCATAACATGCTTTCCATCAGCATTTTATGATCTGCTTATAAATACCATATCGTTATAAGTCTCTACTAGCAAAACAAGTAACTTTTGTGTCAGAAAGCTGTGCAAAAAATTTGGAAACTAAAGTAATTTTTGAGATCTGAGGAACATTCGGGCTAAATGTTACCTCAATTGTGAAATGTACTTCTGGGAGAATATAAGACAGGAAGCCTCGTGGCTGGAGAACAATGTGTCATTGGAAAGCCAACGTCTTTTCTGGCTGATCTTTAACCACTGTAAAAAAAGGGGGGGAGGAACATGGCACACTTATTTCAAATAAAAACACTACAAATGATGGAGAAGCCCTGAGAACAGACACCAGGATTTGCCACATATTGGCTGTTGTTTCCCCTTACTCCTGAATTTGCTCTTAAAAATGGCTGTGAGACTATTATATGTGTCTATTATACACCAGATTTTCTTACTTGAAGGGATATGGTAATATCTTTGCTCCCACTGTGCAAAAAAATGAAGTTATTTGTGAAACCCTCAAGCCCTTAGTTTGAATCCTCTCTCACTGGGAACACCCTAAAAGTAATCATCCTTCTGAAGTGTCAACACTGGCATTACTGGACTTTTTCTTCCCTGGGTGAAGCAGTAGCTGCACAGCGATTCCCAGTGTCAAAGGGATTCATCCTGATGATGCAGGAAGGTGGGAGTGACCATGGGGACACCGGCTCTGCCCCTGTACGAGACTGGGGGGCAGTGAGGCTTTGGGAGGTGGTGATACCAGGACAACTCTTCTGCTTGTGGGAGAACCTGAAATGGGTTTGGTGGGGAGACACCTATGTCTCCCCATAATTCCTCTCTCAGCATCAGCTGAGCACTTAGTTCACTAATCCTTTCTGGGGCAGGCTTCAGTTTTTTCTTCTTGAGTCGCTTTCTGAAGGCAGCTGGGAGAGCTCAGAGATGTGTGGCCTGGCAGCCCTGGCAGGTCTTAGCTTGCCCTGGGGAAGGATAGAGAAGGGTGCACATTGCAGGGACTTCCACTTCTCCCCTATCTTCCCACAGTCATGACAAAGAGAATTCTCATATGCATAAAACTGTACGAGAGAGAAATGTATTCAAAAGAGACACAGAAAACAGTGGCCACAGGTGGTTATTGCTATTTACTGTCTATAGTTTTGCTATTTGCTATTTACTGCCTTTGGGACAGTGATGTTTAGAGGAATCTGTTCCTTGTCCCAGCCCCCTGGCCAAGAAGGCTTCACCATCATAAATTTGACTTGAATGGTTTATAAACCAGAAGAGAGGTGCTGCCTTCGTGCAGCAAAAATCTGCAAAGGCTGTACTTACACTTTCTTAGCGACACTCCTTTGTAACTTTTCACACGTTCACCAAGACAAAAATCCACAGCAGTTTCGCGGTTAGTATTTTACAAGCTCCCTGAAGAATGAACTTATTCGTGCTCCTACACCCGGCGCTTCGGAAAGCAAATCAATGCTGCCCTCCCGCGGCCCCGGGCTCTCTGTGCCAGGAGGATGCTCCAAATGTCCATCAGCCTCCCCGCATGTTTTCTCTGCTCCGGAGGGAGAAGAGAGAGCCACTAGGCAGTAGGTTTTCCACACTGAGGTTTATCACACCTCCTCCTGTTCTGACAGCTGAGTTTGAAGCCCCACCTAGTAAATCAAAGTAGGATAACAGCTTAACTGTGTTGTTGGACATTGCCCTTTGGAGGAATACGCTTCTTCCCTTGAGTAGGAGGTAAACTCAAGACTGTGAATGCAGAATCAGGAGCCTGAACAGCCGTCTGTGCCTGCACAGCCTCTGGGTAATGGTAGTGCCAACCACAACCAGACATCCCTGAATCCCTGCATTTGCCTATTTATATTTAGGCCTTCCCAGTGACTGGATGGAGGAGGTGGTGGCTCTTCAAGCGGCCTTACTGTCTCATTTATCTTCCCTATTTCACACATATACCCACATTCCTTGTACTAAAAATCTCCAGGTCACTTCTAATGACCTGTGTCTGCTGGTCACCAAGGACCAGAGATGCCTGCACTGCTATGATGAGACTTCAGGAAGGGAGGGTTTTTAGTGAAGGAATGTCGAGACAACAGCAGCTGTAGATTAAACAAATGTGCTATGCTAGGTGACAGCTGGAAAGTTAGGGCAGTGGTGGTGCACTAAACAGGGCTAAATTCTGTACTAAGTTTAAGTTTGGAATAACCACTCTGAAATAAATAAAGTAACTTTAGACTGACTCCATTGTATTGGAGAGCAAAATTGGCTTTGCAATTACATGAAAAAGTGCAGTAGATGAAGAGTTTCATAAAAATTTCAGTCAAGACAGAGTGAAATCCAACAGTTCCAACCAACCTTTCTCTTTTCTAGTAGCATTTCTGTGTCTGGCTTCTCATACCACATTTCTCTATTTTAGGGGCATTTATGGGTTTACTTTTATAAAAGAGGCCCAGTCTCTGCCCTCATTTACACTGTCATATGCCTACCTGTTTCAATGTAGTTCGTCTCTACTTGAGCTTTCATAAGCAAGATAAAATAATCATAATTGATCTTATTGTAGCTGAGCAGCAGGTGAACCAAGAGTCCTGTCTGATTCAAGAGACATCTTGAATGCCATGATCAGAAAGACACCAGGCTGACTCCTGTCCTCATATGCAAATCCTACTGACATCAATATCTGAGGGTAAAATTTATCATCTCTCGCCTCTGCCTGTCCCTCAGCTTTGTAGTTGGGAAGGGGAGCCAAGAGTCACAAGGAGTCTCTCCAGAGGACAAGATTATTCTTGCAGGAGCAGTTTTTCTGTTTTTTGACTGGATTTTAATGCTTGTCGGATGTGAAGTTCACAAGAGGAAAAATAAAGCCCAAGCGAGGTATTACTTATGCTGAGAAATGGCCAGGCATGTAAATATGTTCATGCTGAGGGACTATACTTGTAGCAGATAAAAATGCATTATATATAATATTATATATAGTTAGGGTTATATTTAAGGCTGGTTTTGGGTTGCCACCTTTGAAATAAAAAGGGCACATTAGCCACATAACTGCTGTGCATACTCTGTGTGTGCATACTGGCTTTAAACCTACAAGGCCCCAGTTCACTGCTGGCAACCTTGTGCTGGGGCATGAAATGAATTCTCTCTCTCACCTCAACACCCAGGTCTCATGCTGCCTCTTCCTCCAGGGCCTGCATGTTCTGATGAAATTCAGCATGCGTATCACAATGACGATGCTATTTCTCTTCTTCCAAACGAGCATAATAAAAAAACCCCTCTGCTGATACCAGTCCTGGTTTCCGAATGAACCAAAGTTTCACTGAAATCAGTGGTGCTGCACTGGTTTTTGCTAGATGGTGCTCTGTAGCAATGAAGTTATGGGAATTTTTAAGTTCTCAGGAAAGGAAAATCGAGATAGATGTCTCCCCTGTTGTTAATACCGTCTGACCTTTTTTCCTGTATGCTGTCCTGTGTGTCATTTAGCATGTGAGTACTTCAGGGAAAAGGAGAGGAAGGAAGTATCCTCAGTGGGCTCTTTCGTGAAATGAGGAAGATTACGTGACTGTTTTTTTCCCGTGGAAGAAGACTGTAGATTTAACACTGCAGACTTTACTCATTCGAAGTGCTCAGCCCTCCCTTGAACTGTGAACTTGGCTCAAAAAGGATTAAAAGGTGTATATCAAATTACACCTTTTTTCCTTTCTGCCATCATAGTCTAAATGCCTGGGTCAGGATTTTGCTGCGACCCTGAGAGAGCTAAAAGCTCTATTCTTACGTCTCAAAACGAAACCAGCCTCAGGATATCAGCAGTGGAATGATAAGAAAACCACCAAGGCAGTGTGAGACCCAAGTTAACGCAGGGAGAGCTGATTAAGCTGCTTGCAGATGGGGCTCTGGCTCGCTAGCAAAGCACACCTGGCTATGGCATATATTGGTGCATAGCTGTCTCTTGGGATGAAAGGGGTTACCTTTTATCAGAGTTGCCTCTGGGTTGTATTGCTTATACCCGAGTGAGTGTTCTGCTCATTTAAGGTTAAATCTTACCTTTCCATTTACACTGGATTGTACATTTTTTAGGCAATATGCCTGGAATCTGTGTATATGCTCATGGCCTATCAGATATGAGTCTCTGTAGATGGAAATGATGAATAATCTTATTGGAAGGGATTGAAAATGGTTTGTCTTTGGTGCTTCCAAATAGATTGGTCCCAAAGTGTTGTGCTACCAAAATGCTGAGAATCAAGGAGAGAAGGGCTCCCAAGAGCTGATGTAAAGACATGGTCTTTGTAACACCTGGTACTACTTAATCTGTGTTTCAGGTTGTTTAGGCATGAAGTACAAGAACACTTTTGTCTTTCAGGGATGCTGAATCAGGCCCATGTATGCACTGGCTTATGGAAGATGTCTTTGACTTGCAGTGCCTGAGAGCAGGGAATGGCTCTTGTAGGGTAAATAACCAGTGGTGGGACAGTGGTGTGACTGGGACAGGACTAGAACAGAGGTACCTACGGGGGACTAGGAGAGGAGGAGAGCTCTGCCTGGGTTTTAGTTTGGACCCTGTGAGGCTGAACATGTGAGGTTCTCATCAGTTCAGAGGTGGGAAATGTCTCATTGACGTCATTTGACTCTGCTTGGTCCCTGGACAGCCAGAAGCCATGTCCTTTCTCTGCTTCCTCTCCTTCACTTCCTTCTTTCTTCCCTCATTTCTTCACACAGTCACAGACTGGTTGGGGTTGGAAGGTCCAATCCCCTGCTCAAGCAGGGCCACCTCAAGCAGGCTGACCAAGACCATGCCCAGTCAGGTTTTCCATCTCTCTGAGGATGAAGACTCTGGAGCTTCCCAGGGCAACACGGCCCTTCCTGGCCCTGCTCCCTTCCCCAGCCCCTGTGCATTCCTTGCATCAGTCAGGTGGCGTCAGCAGGCTGCAGCTGTTGCTCCCAGGGCATCCTGCAAGGAAAAATCACAATGGGATCCACAGGAAATACTTGGCAAACAAATGAGCGGAGGTTGGAGTACAAGGACAATACTGTGACAGAGAGAAGTGATGTTTGGAGCGTTTTTCCTTGGTGAGTCTGAGTAACCTCACCAACATATGGACTGTGCACTGTGGAAAACTGCAGGAGGGAGTTTAGTGACTGGTTAAACCATACTGAGCTCCTGACTTCTTTAACATTGTTAGACATCTCCCCCAGCTGTTTTAGACAAACTCACCTCATCCTGGCTTTGCCAATATGTTGTTGCCTTGGGCAGATGGCTTCACCTCACAAGCCTTGGCTTCCTCATCTGTAAAATGAAGCAGGTAACAGTCACCCTCTGGTGTCCCAGGGCTACAGCACGTTTCTTGTCTTACACCTGATTCAAACCACTACAATGTAGTAGGAGCAGAGATAAGCCCCGGGATGGGGATGTTTGTCTAGTGTCTGTGTTCTTACCCTCTTTGGACTGACCTGCAAGAATGACCACTTTGCCGGCTTGGAAAGACAGCTGGGAAGTATATTTAAGGAGCAATGCTGTTTTTATAAACAAACTGTGAAACCCATGGTGACTATCTTTCGAGATCTAGACTAAGTAAGTGAATGGGTGAAGGTATAATCAAGTTGCTCTGCTCTGGGCTGGAAGTGGCTGCATGCAGCACGGTTGTGTTGTGCAAAACCCTGTTCCTGAAGTGGCAAGCTAATGAAATGTCACTGACAGTGAAGGACTGAGTTAGAGGTAGATGGGGTTTGAATCTGTTCCTACCAGCACTCGCCATGTGGTGAATCATGCCAAGCTGTGTCTGCTGGGAGATGAGCTCCAGGATCTGGGCTAAAAGGAGTAATGAGAGGTTCTCAGCTCTTGCTCTCCAGGTAGGAGACAAATTTTTTAGATGGTGAATGAGGTGATGTGTTGCATTGTGCTAAGTTACTCAGAGAAGGGAACCAAATACAACTCTTGCTTCTTTTTAATGACTTCTTGTAGGGAGCCAAGGCCTGGCAACAGGAGGTCTAAACACTTCTTCAGTCTTTTGAGTCACAGAAATATACGCCTCTTACAGATGCCTTGGTAGGTGGTCTAACTATATCCTTTAATCCTTCTGTGCCTCAGCTCCCTCTTTTTTAAGATACAGATAGGAATACTTTGCAGCCATGCTGGCAGTATAAATATCTCAAGGACAGGGATATTGTCTGCTATCTTGTTACTGTGTTGCCAAAATATAGGGGCAGGGTATTACTATTTACTGTTAAAATTTCCAGACCTGGCATTTTAAGCTAGTGTGTGTTTTGGAAACAGAGTGAGGGAGGGCTAGAGACAGAGGAGACTTGCTCAGCCTGACTGTGGGGCAGGGAATGGGCAAAAAGGTTGCTCCCAATCTTCCTCTCTGGTTATGGAGCTGTGTGGATGGATTTTGAGGGGAAAACCTGCTCAGCTTACAGACAGTCTGCTGCTACAGCACTGAGCTCTGAAGGTCTGGAGCTGAGGAACAGAGATATCAGAAAGCTTGTCAAAAAATACCATGAATCACTCGTCTGCTCAAATAGCCTTCATAAAATGATAAAAAACCACAGCACCTTCTGAAGATGTATCTTGACATTTCTGAGCATGAGGGATGAGTACAGGTCACAGAAATCTGGAGTCCTGCAGCACTGCTCTTATGGGCAACAGTACTTTGGAACTTTACTCTTTTGTACTGTACCCTATAGAAGGCATGTGATTAATCCACCTAATTTGTGGGTACCAAATGCTTGACTTAAGGAGAGAAAGGGTCTAATATGGGGCTTAATGCCTCAATTGGATTTCCTAGCAAGTTTAGGCATGAGATTTTTCTTACAGAGATTAGCTAGATTACTTGGTAGAAATGGAAACCAGAAGACCTGGGCGTGGTTAAAGAAGGAAACAGGGAATGGATAGTGTAACTTCAAATTTTTCTGTGGGGTATGGAAAGATAAGAATCTACTTGGGGAAGTGTAAGGTGCTTTTTTTTAGTGGTGGAAAAGGACTGTGCTTTGAAGAACCATGACATGAGAGGGATGGAAGTGAAGGATATGTAGAAATGTAAGGCTCTGAAACCAGCAGAGTACATTTATGAAGAAGATGTGTAGCCAAGTGAGGAGTGATGTAACAGTGAGAAAAAAAGAGCTCTACATATACAGCAGGTCATTCTTACTTTTTTTTAAACTTCGATTTTTTTTCTTTTATTTTCCCAGGGTAACATGGAAGAATCACAAAATAAAATTGCCAGTTCATACCATGTTTCAGCTTCTAGCTGGGACAACACTTGTTCTGCATCTGATACAGGAGTCTCCAACATCTGCCTTAAAACTTAGGGATTGTTTTATCCCAGTCTTGGTAATAGCATCTCTGCAGTTAACCAGAGGAGTGTTAGAGCAGTTGCTTGCAGTTCCACAGCCCAGACACTGAGGATGACTGAGTGAGCATCCTTCAGTGAAACTGCACCAATGATCTTTAATAGAATTTGGAGATGTGTAAGTGTTCATGGCATGGTATATACATACACACGTACACATTTATCCAAGAAAAATTTGTTGTGTTGTCCTGTTCTACACCTCCAGCTCTTTCTTCCCCAGTTGTGGAAGGGCTAGAGGTCCTCCATGGCTTGCTGCCTGCCTAGGCAGTGAGTTGAAGGTGTAGGAGATAGGAGGGTTTTGGAAACTCCCTCAGTATGCTGGATCCACAGACATCAGTTGTGTGGCAGATTCAGCAGAGGGAGCCTTGTGTTCAGTCCTGGACCTGAGGAAGGGAGGAGACTTAATGCAGCTCAGAAAGAAAAGCTCACTTTCATTTTCCTCCCTCCCTCCTCTGGGACCTGGAGCTTGCTGCTTGGACTGGGAATGCCTAAGCAACATCACATGGTTCCCCTGTGTGAGTATGTTTGCATATTTTATGCTGCCCATGTAGTTTATGAAGCACTTAGGGCCAACCCCTGTGATGCTGTGCTCCAAAACTCAGCTCTCCCTCCACATCCCTGGAGCAGCTGTCATTCTGCTGGCCAAAGGATGTGATGGAGGAGGAGGAGAGCTCCACATAGAGTCGATCTGTGTTGTCCAAACTTGTTTGCTATTCAGTGTAGCTCTATTGCTTTGAAACTGTCCAAACATCCTGCTGCCTGGCACTGGCTTTGCCACCAAAGAGCTGGTGTGTGCTGGCTGGGGAGAGAGATGTTTCTCTTGTATGGCAGCTCCTGAACAGCCTCCCTATGTTAAGCATTAACCTATTGCTGCTGATCTTACAGGTAACTTTGTTGTGTCTCCAGTTCTCTTGACATACAAAGAGAGTATTTGGACTGTAATGTTATTTTGCTATGCCTGGCTGCTTCACTGTTAATTTTTTGATTGAAAAATCAGGCTTTCGGCTAAATGAGTATTTTCCAGAAAATGTCTGCTTTCCTCATAAAATATTTTTGGTCTAAACCTAACATTTATTAACTTTCATCTGCAAGGTTTTAATTTTTGTGATAGTCATTGTGAGAAAACACTTGCTTATCAAGATTTTTTTTCAACAATTAGGACTTTATTTTGGAAACTTCCCGTTTTTTGAAGAGTTTTCTATTTGAGTAGCCCATATGCCCAGCCCTCGTTCAACAAAAGCTGTCCATGTTCCAGGCCAAGAGACAGAGGACAGGATGGATGGCAGTGGTGCCTTTATGGCTGTTCCTCGTTCAGGAGACCAACAGTTAAGCAAAGATGGCTTTAAAGCAAAACAAACAAAGAACTAACTTTGGTGACTTATGCAGTGAAAGCTTTTTTCCACTTCTTTATCCCAGAACTTCAAGGTCTGAAATGTTTTCAGGTAGGTCTTTTTTGTTTGTTTACATGTCCATGACTTACCTAAGCTGAAGCAGCTACTGTGTCAGTAGTGGGCAGGAGGTGAAGCCCCAGCCCAAGACAACAGACATGATGTTCCTGAGAGCTCACTTTCCATTTTCCTCACTTCTTCTCTCTTTTTTCTCTTTGCAGTGAACGAGGAGTCTGTCCCCTATGGGGTCCAAAATGAGTTTTGATGCAGTAATCCTGCAACTTGAGCTAAAATTCTTTTTTCTGTTCCAGTAGGTAAGAGGTAGCCAATAGGGAAGAAAACAAGCCCTATTAGAAAAAGTATTGGCCTGCCTAAGATCTTAAACACAGTTTGGCATGTAATTTGATTCTCTTTAAAACAGGCCAGCTGGTAAAAGTCTAGGTCTAACAGGAACTCGAGAGCAATCTCAGCAAGTTAACATGTTTTTAACACATCCTGCTTCATCGTTTTTACAAAGACCTGCTGGAGAGCAAGCAATTGTGCTCTCTAATGGTGCTGCCTGCTCTGCTGGAACACATGGGGCACTTTCTAGTCTCTGTTACCAGAGACTATCTTAGCTGAAACACAAATCAATAGACCCAAGGAACAGCTTGTGAGCCTCTGCCTCATGTATAGGTATGACTTAATTGAACAGGACAGTTTCCACCCTTAGGTAATGGCATCCATGCAAGTGTGGCTGCTTTGATGGATAGATCTCCTTGCAGAAGTTTCACCCTTGATCAGAGCAAGTTAGTCATGACCATCTTGGGCAATATTGTCCTGGGAGGACAGTAAGTATTCCAAATTCCAGTGGGAGAAAAGAGGGACTTTGAAGCCCCTGCCCCTTCTAGAGTAATACAATTACTCTAGAAATAATTGTAATTGCAAGCACTCTAGATCTCCTCACCTGACCATGGCAGCTCTCTTAAGTTGAACTGGCTGAGCCCATGGGCTAAAATCTTTATGGACACTCTTACCTGGGCTGGCAGGCAGCTCAGCCCTCAGACAATAACAACTTCATGGCATTCCTTCCTCCTGGATTTGGAGAACTAGCATAGATTTTTCCCATATAGCATGTAAGGTAGGGTCATTGAAGCCAGTGGTATGAGAAATGGAGGAAATGAAGAACAGTTGCTTAGATAAACAGCCTTTTTTCAAAGTGCCTTGCATGTGCTGTGCTCCTTTAGCAGAGGAGCTGGCTGAGGCAGGACACATCTCTGTCAGCCCTTCCCACACCTGCACTTCTCCTGCTCTTCTACCAACCCAGCTGACACGCAGTGAAAGGATGCCTTTGGGTTTCACCCATTCGAGTCCAAAAAATAAGCTAAAGTTTTGTATGACTGACTTGGACAAATGTGCACCCTTGACTTGACCCCCGATGACTTACATATCCCCTTGTATGCCTGCCCTGAGGGGCAGGCCCCTGGACACTGTTGGCAGGCTGGTTGGCAGCACGGATGCATTGTTTAAGTGCTCAAATGCATCATAGTTTTTGTCTTGTAGCAAAAAGCCACAAGCTTGTGTAGCATTTAATTCAGGCTTATTAGCAAATCCTTCAAGCAATGCCTCTGTCAGCATTGCTGAGTGGGCCAGGCTTTAACCAGAGCCAGCATAGAAGCACTATAGTTGTACTGCTTTGGTGTGAAGAGCAGAGCCAGTGATGTGAGTTTGGGTCCAGGGCTATGGTAACATGGTCATTCAGCTCCCAAATTGACCCATATATGACAGTCATGTAGATGAATTGCTGCTAAAAAACCCCCAGGCTGAAGGAGGTCAAACCACTGTCTGGTTCATGGAAAATGTGAAGCTGTGACCAACAAATCCAGGAGAAAGACAGGAGCATTCAAGGTGAATAGCAGTGCATGCCACCAGCCTAAACTATTTTCTTTAGCCACACTGACCACGAAGGATGAAGATGACGGGCTTGAACCAGGGAAATCAATATCCTCAACTGCCTTAGCGAAAGAAGCCCCACTGGGAACACCCAAAGGCTGGCAGGGCTCATTTTCAGCTCCCTACCTTGTGGGAGAGTGCCCACTGCTCTTGCTTGATGGATGTTCGTGGTGTGCATCCCAGCTGGCTGAGACCCAGGCATGGTGTGGGAGTATTTCATGGCATCAGCAGGGGAAAGGGGAACAGCTGGGAGGTGGATGCCACCTCTGAGGAGTGCTGGTGGGAGGGAGTGAGCTGCTGAGGGGGTTTGGCCAAGAGCCTGGTGGCTGTATTAAGTGTAGCCGTTGGGAGGCCATTTGTCATAGCTGTGCAACCAGCCACCCATCAACAGCAATTACTGGTTTTTTACAGCTTCCAAACAATGTTCGTTGCAAGCTGTGTTTGCTGTCATAACGTAAAAACCAGAAATAGGATGAAAAAAATCGTACCTAACAAAAAAAAACTGCAGCTTTTCAGGGATTTTGTGTTTTTCTTTTAAAGTTAACAGGTGTTCCTGGTCACCCTGCGAAACCACAGGGAAAATATCTGCATACCACTGAAATGAAGCAACTCCAAACCAAACTCTGGGAAGATAATCCCATCCTTTTCTTTTGTTTTGTAGAAATGAATGGGTAAAACAACCAGCTTGGACTCTGGGTTTTCATAGTGATAGAGTGGAAGCTTTCACCACCATCCCAGTTTTGGACTGCATCTGATGCAGTCTCATGGAGACAGGGGACTGTTATTAGAGCTGCGTGAATAATCTACAGCAAGTTACTGAATGGAAGTGTTTGGCCTTTTATCTGTTTGCAAACTATCTGTAAGCCTGCCTGGATGTTCTTGAATGTGTTTGTTGTTTGAAATAATGCTGCTTGTAATTTCTGTGTATAATCATTTATTTGTAGCTTGCCTATGAGCATTTAGATAGTCAAAATATCATTTCTCTTCCATGGCTACATGACTGCAACCCTGAGATTTTCACCAAAAATATCCACAGCCAGGAGTGGTAAATTCACTTTCTGTAAAAACCTGTTGAAATCTTATTGGGAAATGTATGTTCATCTGCAATATTTGTGGGGAAAAAAAGGGAGGAAAATGCAGTTAAATAACAGGGGATTTTGGTAAGACATTGAAAGGTATTTCCTAGAATTCTTTCTATGGCTAATTGGATGATTTATGTTTTTACGTTTTGCAGTCTGGAATCACTAAATCAGAAGCAAGTTTGCTTAGAAGATTTCTGCTTAAACCATACACAGTCCCCATGCCCTATGACTCTAAAAGTGTCTCTGCCTGCTGTAGTCCAGATCTGAACTACTTCCAGACTCCAGAAGTTGTATACTGAAACACTCAGCTCTCTGCCAAAGGACTGTTCAAAGGTTGAAAGAAAAGCTCACCACTTGGTTTCTGAGCAGGGCTGTCCCTGCATAAAAGGCCACCCAGCTGTCGGGGTGATGGTGTCCCCAGCAGAGCCTGCTGCCTCATTTGTTCCCCAAGCCACGGGTTTGGGCACCAGCACCACAGGCACGTCACTCAGCTGGGCTGGGCACAAATGCTCACAGCTCACTGCTGCTCCTTGCCAAGCTCTCAGGAGAATGGAACGTACCCTTTCGAGGAGGAACCCAGTGTACCAGGGATGTTTGCCATGTGCTCACGGGGCCAAGTCAAGACAAAGCAAACATTTCACCCACGTGCTTCGCAAGCCACCAGAGCTTGCAGGGATGCACCTGAATCAGCCGGGCAGCCAAGCAGCAATGAGGTTTTATAACTATTTTGCCCTCCAAAAATTGGTGCATACTCAGTGCCTAGAGTGCTCCCAGCGCTGCCCTGTTGTGCCCACTTGTCCAGTAGCATTGAAGCCAGGTCTTTGACAGCCAATAAGTTCTGCTAGCAGCTCTGAAAGTTTCTTTGGCAGCAGTGTCAGACTGCTTCCCATCTGCACAGGCAGGATTAAGGGAGCTTTGCAGGGCAAGGGGTGGCCCAGAAAAAACTCTCGTATTTGTTTTCATTTGTAGTATTTCAGTTACCCTGCATGATTGGATGGTTTTGTGACATCTTGAGGGATAAATTGCACAGGCATATTAAGGAAAAAGTAGTCAATACTATGCACAGGCTAAGTGCCTCTATCAAAAATTCACATGTATTTTCAGGGAAGAAACAATGTTTTGCAAAGAAAACAGGGCATGAATCCATTCTGGTTGTCTTAAAAATGTCTTCTTCTGAAAGAAATGTAGAAGAGAAAATTTTTTACCGAAAACATTTCCCTGTTCCTGAACCCTCTGTTTCCAAACAGCATTGCTCTGAACTATTGTATGTGGGTAGGAGTTTTCAAAATATTAGATCTCCTTTGGCTAACTGAAAAGTTGTGTGGGCTGTAGATATCTCTCTGTATCTATATTGTTATCTTGTTACAGGCTGCTTAGAAAGCTAATGGGCAGCAGATCAGTGAATGACAGTAAAAGCCAAAGTACTGTAGGCAAAGGTGTGGGCTTGGATTCAGGAGATGAAACAGGCTGTGACCTAATACAACTTACTTTACTCTGTTTCCCTTCCCAGGCTTTGTCTTTACCACTTAAAACCGTAAACATGTTGAGCTTTCTATAATGGATTAAGAAAATTAAACTTACTGTGATGAAAAGGGGGAGACAAAAACAACACTGTTCTTTCTTTCACACTTCCTACTCTCTCTCTCCGTCAATTTGCTGGGTACTTTCATCCTCTTTTCTTCTGTCCTACCCCTTATTGGGACTCCATTACTATCCTTTTTTGTCTTATTCCTTCTTCCCCAAGAAAGTTTTAATGGAGAGGAGTTATTTGAGGGAGAAAATATCTGCCCATGGAGCTTGTGACTGGTATAGAATGAAATGAGAGTTGCACTGAAGATGTGGCTTTTTTGTGGAAAATGAAAACAAAATCAACTTTTTCTCATATTATTGATATTTCTTCAGAGGGTATGGTCATTTGTAAAGAAAACTTAAGCCAGAATTTAGGCTTTGACTATTGAAATGTTTTGATGAAAATTTGCCAACCTCTTAATTTACTTTTCCAATTCTCCAATTAAGGAAAAAAAGATTACTCAAAGAATCTTTCCCACCACACAGCTCCCTCCTTCCCCTGCTTTTCTTTTTTTTTTTTCTTTTTTTTTTTTGGGTCGAACCAATTTTCCACTTGCACTGATTCAACGCAATCTTTTTATTCCAGAAGCTGCATTGCAATAAAGTTGAAAAAGGAGTCCAGCTCCAGCTGATTTAGTGCTTCACTGGTGATCGTTTGTACCCTTTTCGTTTGGCTTTACCTTTTTTGAGCTGAATTTGGTGGGGAGTGTTTTATATGCTAAAGTGTACCCGGCACTCAACAATTCTCCTTTAGTCATGAGCTGTATCACTGAGCTGTAGCTACTGGGATGCATCATGGGGTGACCCCATTTCTCAGCCAGCTAATAGCTGATGGTGGAGGTCTGTGTATACAGCTACTGCATACATAATCTGGGATGAAGGAGGAAAAAATCTTTTAGAATTGTTCCCAACAAGGTAGTCTGAATGTCCATTTGTCATTTTGGGCTCTACATGATGTATCTGTGAAGGGTAATAGAGGGTTGGGATTGATTTAGACCTGAAAAAGAGCAGTGTGAAAGGTTGGTAGAGAAATGATAGACCTCAATACCAGTGCTTAAGCTGTGGGCAAATTCCTCAGGCTTTACCCTTTCCTCTCCTGCAAAGGAAATTACTTAATATCATTTACTTACAATATCTCAGGTTCTGTTTTTTAACCGATAGAAGCATTTGGGATCATTTTTAAAAGTTAGTGCTGTAAAGCGATGTGGTGATGGGATGTCTCTCACAAAGCTGTTGAAGAGGACTGCAGAGGATCCTTGGACAGAGAGTTTCCACGAGAGAGGAGAAAGATTTAATTAATAACAGCATTAACTTGCACCCTACACAAATTGCCAGTGTACAGCCAATCTGCCTTTGCCTTGCTTCACCACACTGCAAGCTGTGCTGGGCAGGCTCTGTTAGGCTCCCTGCTCTCAGCACCCAGCCCGATTTCAGTCTCTGGACTCTGCCTCAGCCTTAAAATACAGAGATGATGCAAATTCTTCAAGAAAGATAAATGAAGTTTGTTCTGGGGAAGGTGGGATGCAACCCTAAGGGGGACTTGAAGTAGTGCACAGCCTGAGTCCTGGAGGATGCAACGAGGATGGAGCAGGTGCTGACTGGCAGCATGTTTTTAACTACTGTTGATATTTAACAGTTGTTTTGTCAAACTGGACTGAAGCACCTCCCACACAGTCCTCTTCATTCCAGTAAATTAGGAATAGTGCTTGAATAGGGTTGGAGCAAGGTTACAGAGCTTTACTCAGTTAAGGCATTAAATCACCTCCGTTTCCAGCTAGGACAATTACACCAGTGTCATTTTGAAAGAAATGGAATGCAAAGGGTGAGCTGGCTGGTTGGCTTTAGTGCCCTAGAGCACTGAGCTATAAGGCCTCGTTTGTGGTGATGACAGGAAGGTTAAATTTCACTTCTTGGGCGTGACAGAGGCTTGTCCTAAGATGCATGCAGAGTCTGGCAGCACCCATAAAAAGGAGGTAATGATGGAATGGCAAAGTGGGTATCTGCCTGCTCCTTTTCATTAATTAAAGACAGTTGGTCACAACGGGGCAACTCAGGCCAGACTGGGAGAGTTAGCTACAGAATAAAGTTTGACTCTAATCCCTGCTGAGAATAACTGTGTTTCTTTCACAGGGGATATACAAGACTCAAGCAGATTTTGTCTGTATTCTGAAAGTGTTCTCCATCTTTATGTTTTGTGGCACAGTCTGGAAACACAATAAAAGGAATATCTGGGTGGATCTGTGTTCATGTGACTCTGAATCAGTATCTAAATCCTACCCAATTCCTGTCTCTTGCAAATCATACATTTTCTTAATATGAATCTAAATATCACAAACTTTGTCTTAAGTTGTCACTGTTTAGTTAAAGACAGTTCTGAGCAGAGTTTGAACAGATGGGCAGGATGGTGAAGGCCAAGATATTCAACAGTCCTTGTGACTGTCTCCAAACTTTTGCCTCACAGCCTGTCCCAGCATGGGTGTTCTTTAAGTGGACACTTAGAATTTTCCCAGTATGGAAAGAATCAGAATTAATTTTTCATGTTGCAATCTTTCCACCAGATGTATTGACACCTGGACAAAAAACTTTGTTATCCTTCTGGTCAAGATGAGTATTGACTTAAATGTTTGACAAGTGAGTGTGAGGGAATTCAGGAGAAAATCATCTTTGTCCAACGCCAAGAGAAAGGCTTTGTCTAGATAAGTGTGGTCGGTTACTTCGTGTTTGCCATGACTGAACAGCCAAATAAAAGGAGGAGCACATTTTAATTTGTCCCCTCCCTCCTGAGGGCAGAAGTAGGATTAAATCAGCATAGTTGGATGTGCTGACAAACCAGAGAGCCAAGAAGGTGGCAATGATATAAAACACTTTCACATAGCAAAGGAAGAGGTCTGATTTCCACATGCTCCAGCCAGGGACCGGATGGGTGTTGGGCTTTGGTATGTGGTTGAGATAAGAGTCAGTGGTCCTTCAAAATACTGTGCTGCTACCTGAACTCACAGCTGTGTGGCTCCCCTTCCCTCTTAGGGTTAACTGTAAACTATCTAGGCTAGGCCATACAGACAAGCCTTCATGCACTTGCAGTTATGTCTCCCATACCATCGGTTTTCAGGTGCAAAGACAAAGGTCAGTGCTTAGAATGCTCCTCCTGGAGACCACACAGATCTTATGCGTTGGCACTTCATGATCCCAGAAACACTTCTGGCCTCAGCAGGACAGGCCTAAAAGCAGCAGTGCCTCAGACTATGATGAAGGTTCGATAACCAAACGGTGTGGGGAAATCTTGACTGTGCTTTAATTTACTATATTGCATTGCTAGCAAGCTAGATGCATAAACAATAATGATTAATAAATCTGTTATATCCTCCTTTTTTTTCCTATTTGCAAACTGCCCAAGCAATTTTGTCAACTGCATTTGTTATTCAGAATATTTCACTAAGTAATTTCTGGAGATAATGCTTGTGTTTTTATCTTGTCTGGGAAGTTATGCTGGGTCTGACATTGGATCTGTTTTCGTTAGAGACATAAATCTTTCTTTTGTTGTTTCAGAATCACATTTCCCATGCTACCATTTGCAATTACAGATATGAAACTTGCTTGCTTTGACTGCTCTTCAACATCCATTTATCACTGGCTATTTCAGCTGCTGTTGAAAAGCTAGTAAACTGTATCATTCTCACATTTGGGACCAAACACCATACAGGGAAGCATGAATTCACTTGCACAAAAATTAAAGACTGAATGAGCATCTGTGAATTTTCCTTTTTTTTGGATGGATTTGTTATAATTTTGTATATAGTCCATATTTTGTCTGAGTACCAAGCTGATGTGCAGCAGAAAAGAAAGGCCATTCATGGGCTGTGTATTTGGACAACTTGTGTTGAAGCACGTATCATTACCACCACATTTGCTATTTGCTCATCAGAAACTAATGCATCAATCTCTAACCAAAATGGCCTGTATGGGCATGGAGTAGACCTGAGAGACTTCTCCACTAACTAGAGCACACAGAAAGAAGTAATCATTATGGCAATGATCCTTCAAATGGGGCATGTGTAACATAGTCTTCTAAGCAATGCTGGCCCAGGTTTGGCAAGAGTGATGAGGGACAAGGCTATCTGGACATCTGGTCCCCAGCCGGGTGGAAAATACTCCTTAAGGGCATCCTCAAGAGTCTGAGTCCCAGCAGATGGAGAAGGGAAAGCAGGTACCCACCTCTCTGGACCAGTTCTCTAAACAATGTGGGGAGGGGGGTTAAAGAAAAAGGAAGGTGAACAAGGTCTACTACTTCATTCTGCACTTCAGAAGAAAGTGTTGGCCACCACAACCTTTTGGAGGGAGGAGAATCCTGAAAATATGCTCTGAGAATGGTTAATAATAGGTCAGGAGTCTCAGGGAAAAGAGGAGGAGAAATATTTCATTCCTTGATCATAGCTTAGACACCAAGCTGCTCAGACATTTTTGGGCATGCAGAAAAGGAGATTACTTGTTTCTGGGATCAGGCTTCAGCTGAGAAAATGTCTCTCCAAGACACAGTTTTTGTAATTGGGTGCCCAAATTCCCCTGAGCTTTCACTGGCTACAGCCTCTTTGACCTTGTCTGATGTAAGACTTTGGGGCATACTGCTCCAATGTCAGCAGAGCATTTTGTATCATGAAAGGAGAGGCTGGGGCAGAAAAACTATTTGCAAGGAAACATCTTAATGGAGGACTTTTGCAATTGTTATTTATTTTGGTGGTGTAATAAAGGGGAAATTTTCCGACAAGCTCAAAGACTAGAGCATTCATCTTGAATTAAGCAAAGGGTGGCAGTGGCAGTTGGTGGAATATCTGAACTCAAAAGCAAGCCAATGCATGCATGAAAAAACATTTGCAATTGTTTAGTGGAACAACGACAGCCTTAATAGTACAGCATCAGGCAGAGGGCCAAGAGGCAAAAATATTTGTAAATAGGGTTTGCTAATTTTTTCCACTGACAAACATAGGAAAAGAAGGAGGGGGAAATTAGTGCTCTGAAGAGACTGTTGTCCTGGGAGCACAGGTCTCTCTAGTTTTTGAACAGAATCCCTCTTTAATCTGTGTCCCAAAAGCAAATAAGAAGTTTCTTTGTGGTTTTGTGTGTGTGTGTGTTTGTTTGCGTGCGTGTGTGTGTGCATAGCATAGGGTTACAAACAAGACATGGTAAGGAGACATTCCACCAACTCAGAAACAGGAGCTGCAGGACAAAAAGAAATACAGAAAGAACTTTCCCTAAAAGGATGCCAAGGACTAATTGTGAAACCCATGCAGGTAGGCAATGCTGAGTGTTTCTGCCTGTAGACCTGTCCTTTCAAAGGCTCTCTCACGGTGTTGATAGTGGGGAGCTGATGGAGTGGCTGTGTCTCTACCACAGCTTTCCTCCCTCCTCTTCATGGCTTCCTCCTTGCTGTGGCTGTACGAAGGAGTATCTTAAAGGGGTACTCTGAAGCACACTGAGATAAAATGATTTGGGAGACCTGTAGCAGAACTAATCAGCAGCTGGGCCTGGAGGGTTTACTGTCTCACTTTGACACGCCACTCAGAGTTGTCTCTTCCACAGTCCATTTTCATTTAGAAAGAAAATATGAGGAGATTCTGCCTATTCTGTGGCTGTTGCTGCTGCTCACACCTGAGCAGTGGTGCACTTGAGCTATGTGCTGCTGACAGAGAAACACACGGAAGTAACCTGTGATGTCACTTTTGCAGAAATCAAGAGATTGATCAGTCTCTGAATACAAACTAACAGAGCTCTTCTGGTTTGTTTTTGGTTACAAATAGAAGTGCTTTTCACAGAGGTATTAAAGTATGGGCTGCAATTTTGTAAGGGCATTCATTTGTCTCCATTCTGACATTTGTTTGTCACGTCTACATTTGCGCCCACCTGTTGCACTTGCCACAGTAAGAATAGGCTTGACTGAGATACAACTTCACTGCAGAAAGGAGAAGGCCATAAGGATTTTTTTTCTAAACTTATGCAACGGATTAATTGAATATTCTCCTCAAATTCAACATCCTACAGTTAATATTTCTTCTTGAACTTGAAGCACAATAATTCATCTCTTTGATCTGCACACATTTCAATATCCACACAGGTGATATGTGTTTCTTAACTGGACTTAAACTGAAGCCTTTTGAGGTTCTTTTTTGAGGCAGAGCTTATCTGAAAACTGAAATCAGTTTGGCTTCAACTTAGACAAAACTCAAGCTGTGAATAATTTGTATCTAAACAGTGAAAAAAGGAATCTTGCAACACACACTGCTTATGTGAATAATATAAACTCTTAACAAAAACCCAAAGGTGGTTAATGATAAACTTCCTGTTAACATTTACCTGGGGGGGGGAAATGAAAGAAAAAGGCATCTTAAAGGTGATGAGAAGGAACTAATGGGTGTTTTACACAAACAATGCCAGTGTTTCAGCAGTACTCTCTCAATCATGCTCTGCCATTCTTCCTCCCTCTGAAATAATCTGAGTATGTGCAAATGAAAAAAAAAATATTCAAGGGAGAGCTTGCACACATAGCAGAGGGGACTGGGAGCAGGGTGAAAACAAACTGTGTTAAGCTAAAATTATCACATGATGTCTAACAATGTCCTGCTGGCAATTTTTTTTCAGAATATTTTGCACCATGAAGTCCTTACTTGCATGAGAAAATGTGTGATTGTGTGGAAAAACTTTGAGTGTCTCTCTGAAAACCAAACAATGCGCTGCCTCCTTGCTGATGTATGGAAGTGAGGAGTGGGTTATTGGGGCAGTCAGACGGTTTGATGAAGGTCCAAGCACAGATTTTTGCATCTTCTTTTCAACTTCTCTGCTGCACGCCTGAAGACTTCCTGTTTTACCCACCTAGTTGTGGGACGCTGAAATTCCCTCTCCATTTCACTGATGTTGCACTACAGCTTACTACTTAGGTGAGCATGCAGCAGTTTTATACCTTTCTGATTCTGGAGTGGATGTGGGAGCCATGCAGGAACTAGACAAGGTGGCTGAAACAACTTTGGCCTCCACCAGACCTCTCCTGTTCCCCCAGTTTGGTCTGGGGACTCTGCCATTCATGTTTGCCTGCAGACCTGGGATGCAGAAGCCTAGAAGTTGGTCCTGGGAGTTCAAGAAGTTGGACTTATTTATCAATGTATTTAATAAATACTGAAAGAGCAAAAGGTCATTGGCTGACCATGATGTGAAAGTCTTGCTCTTTACAGAGAGTACAGAAGATTGCTCACAGGGAGATTGAGAAGCAAGCCCCTCAGCTCACTGCTTTTGTGTCTTGTGACTGAACCCCACTAAAAACAACTTGTGATTTATTTCAGCTGCATAATAATATTACAAAGTAATAAAAGTAATAAAAATAAAGGCATATTTTATGATGTCCTTCCATTAAATAGTATGCCTTGGCTGTCTACCAATGGCTTTACAGACCTACTGGCGCCTGTGTCAGGACCCTTTCTTTCAGTGTGGGGAGAGACATTAAATACCATGATAGAATCCTATGTACTACCAGGTTATGCTGCACAATTCATTTCCATTAAGCAAAAATTTTTTTACTTTCCTTGGCTTTTGCTACTTTGTTATGCTAATAAATATGCTTGTGCAGTGGGACCCACTTTAAACAAAGACTTGACATAGTAACTTCGCTGGACACGTCCAGAATGGGACATCTGGGTCTCATCACAGCCAAAGGTCTCTTCTCTCACCCTCTCATCTTCACAACGTATCAGTGCTCTCAAGCACAGTTCTCTTCAACTCTCCAGAATGTACTTGTTTTCATTATTAGCTGGAAAAAAACCACGCAATCCCTGTTCAGAAGAAGGAAGAATGTTTTTGGTTGTAAAGGAAACAGGAAAAAAAATGAGAGGAGAGGAATTACTATAGTGGGCTAGAAATAATTTATTGACATCTTCCTTCTCAAAGGATTCAGAAGCATTTTACAACCTGAATCAGATCACTTCTCCAAAAACCAAAATGCTAGTATCTCACTGGGAAAAAGCACAGTGGTTGTGCTTGCTGTCCGGGTATACAACACGATGCATCAGGTAGATGCTGTCCCAAACAGCAGTGCAGCAGGGGAGGGCTGAGTAGGCAGGATTACAGCTCACTGTTGGTTCAGAATCTCAAAAACCAGTTTCAGGGGAAAACACAATGGAATGTGCTTGTTGGAGTCTCCACTTTCTGTCCTTGCTGAGCTATTTGGAAGAGACTGGAAGTTTCTCTCAAGCAGCCAAAGTGAAGTGAGCAGCTTTCCCCCGTATGTACTACCATCTGCTAATTTGATGTGAAAAAAAAGTGGAATTGTATGTGCTCACATCATGTCACATCACGTCACGTCACATCACGTCACATCACATCACATCACGTCACATCACATCACATCACATCACATCACATCACATCTCATCACATCACATCACAATGTGCTGTGTCCAACTTGGATAGCACCCAGTATCCTGCACTAAAGCTACCCAGACTGTGGGATCAGTCTGCTTAACCAGCCTGGTCTGCTCCTATCTAGGGGTGATACAAGTAGATAGGAAGGCACTGGAGTGACTGGAGGTCAGAAACAGGACATCTGAGGATGGCTATGCTGGACTTCCCCCACTTGAATAAATGCCCAATACACAGAGGAAGGAGGCAGGGAAGAGCGCTGGTGTCAGACACAGAACCTCTTCAGACTTTTCAGGGCCTGGAGCTGCTGCCAGGTTTGTAGTGTTGATGTTGTGTGGTGTGAGATTAAAGCTAAGGGCCAGGAATGATAGCACCCTGAAGGTCCTTACTGCTGTGTAAAGGGCTCGGTTCATCTCTAACTCAGACATGGTTTCCCACACAGAGTTACCGGAACTACTTTTGTAGTGCCTGTGTTTTTCTTGAGGGTTTCCTGTCCAAGGATTCAGCAATGTTGACCTTGGTTAATTATTCCTAGAGGGAGTGTATATACACAGCATTCTCCCACATGAAGCTGCACTGCCAGATGAATCCCAACCTGTTTTAGAGGTGCAGAAAAAGGAGCCTGGGGGCAGGGAGAGCAGCTCTACTCACTTGCTGCATCTTTGTTTCCCCCATTCTTAGATCAGACAGTGAATTACTCATGCTTTTAGGCTGAGGAGCCAAGTGACTTTGTCACCTGTCGCTTCTCCATTTACAAATTACTAGCCAATGTTGAAAGTGTTTTATTTATTTTTGTATATTATATAAAATTATTTTTATATTTTTTCTCAAAAATATGTTTTTTTAGTCACAGGAACAAAGCATTAATGATTACAGTAAGGCTTCTGCCAAGCTATTTTGATGCACTCCAGAGAGTGCCCCTTCTCATGCCATGATTGTATCCAGTTATCAGCAGGGGAGACCATTTTTGAGAGGGGAGAAAAGACAAATTCTTCAAAGAGTCTTCTGGCTTTTCAGGTCCTCAGGGATGGATGAGGAGGAGGAGGAAGAGGAGAAGAAGCAGAAGGAGAAAGGGAAGAAAAAGGACATGAAGAAGAAAGAGAAAACGAGAAGGGAAAGGAGAAGGAGAAAAAGAGGTGGGGGAAAGAGAAGGAGAAGGAAGAGAGAAGAAAAAGGGGAAGGAGGAGGAGAAAAGGAAAAAGAGAAGGAGAGCCCAGTATTTTTCCCTTCCCACTTTGCATTTTACTGAAATTGCAGGTCTATCCAGTTCTTTGATAAAAATACAAACTCCCAAGCAGGAGGTGTGTGACTCAGAGAGATTGGCTAGCTAGGTGCAGGGCCTAACCTTTAATCTGTCTCGATCACTCCTTCAGGATCTTTTTCAAAAGCTCTTTTTCTGCATTGTAATGCTCTGCCAATCATAATTTGTATTTCTGAATGCATGAAAGAACTGTTTCCTGTCTCTGGTGGAAAAAGGGAGGGAAAAGAAAAAGTATTTAAAGTCAAAATGAGATTTTTCTTTTAAAGCTTACTACGGAAAACAAAAGACGTTTCCATTATGGGCACAGTTCAGGCACCTCTTTAAAAGCAATCACACACGGGAGGTGTTAACAAGCCATGTGCACGGGGTTACATTCTCTTTTCCATTCAAGTGTCAGCTTTGCTAGCTTGCAATCGGAGGCAAGTCAGTGATCCATGGCTGAGCACATCAGAAAGGTATGATGTAATGGGCCCTGCACTCAATTCATCCATCACACAGCAGAGCCCCGTCGCATCGAGTTAATCAGTGACATGAAAGAGTCGCCTGGGCACTGACGTGGGAGTGGGTTGGGGAGGGCAGCGCCAAACCCCCCGAGCTGAGGCGGTGGAAATTTTTCTCTCTCACCCATCCACCAAAGACTTGGGGAAGTTCTCGGTACTGCCGGGGAAAAGAGTTCTTTGATGGGAGTGGTGTGCCAGCTCCCTGTTTGGAGGTGCTGGTTTACGTGTAGCAGCTCCCCACCACCACTCGGCTAATCTCTATTACATATCTACAGACAAAACAGCTACTTGGCATTGTGTTGCGGATGTCTGCAACTTTTGCCAGGACGTTGAACAGAGGCCAGGAGCTTGGGTGGAGGCAGGAGCCAGGAGGTCATCTGGGGTTGCTGCTCTTTGTTAGAGCTAAATAACGTTGTGAATGTATTAAGCCCCTTTCCACACACTGATTTTATTTTTTTTTCAATGCCTTCAATAGTTTGCTTTTTTTTTTTTCCTTTGGGCTGGATTCATGTACACATATGCAAGGCAGAGCAGTCTGCTCATTTGCACTTAGCATGAAACCCTGAGTTAGAGGCTTTTTTGAGAAAAATGAACCAGCATACTCACTGCAAAGGTTTGCTCTGTGAGAACAAGAACTTGGGTGCTTTGTCATTTCCTCCCTTTCAGACACTGATCAGACACTCACCTTCACAAAACTATCAGATGATCTCATTATTGTTCCCTAAGAGAAGAAGTTTTTTTATAAAAAAAATAAAGCTGGAAGTGGCCTGAAGCAAATTGTGGCATGTGGAATTGCAAAGTTGCGGCTGGATCCTAAAGTCCTGCTGAGCACGGGCACGCTGCTGGAACCTGTGGGGACTGAAAAATGGCACGAGTAAGATTTGAATTTTATATGATTGATGTTATTAAATGAGTCTCCGGCTGCATGGATGTATCTGCTTATTCCGATCTGCTAGATGCCAAAGTTTACACATATATTTTTGAGTTGTTCATGTGTATCTCCTTAAAACAGGCTGCAGTTGAAAGGAGGTTAATACCTCAGCAATCCAAATTACAGTTTCTTTCCATGTTAAATTACAGCAAAATAGTTACTGACATGGAAATAGTAAACAATGTGCTATCAAGAAAATCATGTTACAGTTGTCTTTTGGACACCATGACAAGTGCGTGAGTGGGTGAACATGTGAAGTTCAGGGTTTAGTGGCAAAGCCTCCTCTTCACTGCTGAGACTGATGCTCCTGTGGCTTCTTGCTTTTTTCTGTTCAGGTATTCTTTTGCCTAAGCATGTGCTGACTAGTGAATTCTGTCTATCCCCTGCTACACTGCCCGAGGTTCAAGAGTCATGGAAGATAGGTTAGTGAGGTTGATATCACCAGGCTTTTTGGAGATGGATAACAACTCTATTCTTCTCCAGACTGGACAATTATAAATGTGAATATCCCCATTTTTTTAAACTAGTCCTTTCCCTAACATATAGCCCACTGTAAGACCGAAAAATCACAGGCACTAAAACATCACAGATTTTTCTGCAGTCACTTCTGCTGAGCCTGGCGTGCTGTGTTTGGCCTGGGATGCAAACAAGTGCCACTGGACACCAGAAAATCCCATCATGGATGTCTTTGGCAGCCCTGGGGAAGGTTGTTACACATCTTTTGCAAAGTTCTCTCAGGAAAAGCTTTGTGTTGCTTCCTTGTTATACAAAAGGCATCACTAGCGCTATGTGTTACCCACCTGCTGCTCCAGTTCATCCCTGGAACAGGATTGTTTTGTATCAGGCCAAAAAGTGTTTGAGTCTAGGATGCAAATACATCCGTATCTCTATATGCTTATATAGTGATATGAAGTCTTATTATTTATTGAATAATAAATATGAGTTTTTATAGGTTTTTTTTCCCCCCGAAGCCTTGCTGGATGAAAGGTGTCGATACAAAAAATATTTTATTCATGACTATGTTTATCCAGACTGTGACACCCTTCTCCAGAGACATTATCTAATTCTAACATCTGAGAGAATCTTTGAAGAAGATTCTGTGGTAACCACAAATAACAAAGAGAGAAAGATTGTGGAAAGGTAAAAGGCTGATCTTGATTTGTAGCAGGCGAGCAAAAAATTCCCTGCAGTCTCTCAGTCCTATGTCCTAGTCTCTTTGTGCTGCTCTGCTGTTTAGTATGGTTTCCTTTTTTTTTTTTTTTTTTTTTTTTTTAAGGACAAGACAAATTGTCCAGCCACAAGAATTTAAACAATGTTTTTAATCTGAGTGAAGAAATGTACTGCACTGCTTGGCTGCCTTTGAAGTCTACTATTGCAATATCTCAGCAAAAGGTGTATTTGTTGAAAGGAGAACTGTAGCTTAATGTAGCTGCACCAAAAAGCTTATTTATCCCCACTGCGCTTGATTTACAACTCTCAATAACTTTCTTGCCATTTTTTTTTAGCTAAGAAACCTTCAGAGGTGGTGCCTGGTAGAGGTGAAATCAGAGGGTGATACACTGCTCCTCACCCCCAGTGCTGTCCTTGCCCCGCAGCCAGACAAGCCAGAGGATTGATTTTAATTATTTTTATAATAACCTATTTAATTTAACCTATTATAGTTTCAGTGCACCTTTTCACTCTGAAACCATGAGGAAAGGCACTGAAACACCCAAATTTTTCTTGAACAGAAATAAACCTTTGTACTCTGAGAGCTGGTGACATCTTTGTGCTCTTTTTACACAGCTCAAGTGCCTGATGGGCCTCTCCACCCTTTGTCTTCAGGTCTGTCCTTCCTCCTTTAGCCCAAGACTCCTTACAGCGTCCTGACATTACCAGTGAGATCTTGGGTGCATGTGTCTGCCTGGCCACAATGGCACCTGCAAGTGGGTTCTATAGGAGGTTGCATGAAACCCTACAAAATGACAGAGATTCAGATAATGTCTTATTTCCCATTAAGGGAGACAGTGACAGATGCTGCTTCAGGACCCAAACCATCCCTCTGCCCTGACAGACTGGTGAAAACAAAGGGGAGTCAGTAGTTTTTCCCATTAATTCCTGGAGTTCTCCACTTCCCTCAACACACCAAAATGTGCATCTTGTGGTTTGCAGTCACGTGAAGAACTTGATAAATGGTTTGTAAGGTCAGAAAGTTTGGCCATTCCTGGGTACACACATTTTTTTAACATGCATTTGGGAGAGTCTGAGCATTGTGTTAGTGAAAACAGCTCTGCACACAGGTATAAATCCATATATTGGAAAGCAAGGAGACAGACGACCTTTATTATCCCATGTTAGCAAACACAGCATGCAGATAATCTGAAACAATTAGAGTTTTCCTATCAGAAAGTTTTAAAGGGATTTCATTCATCATATGCTTAGTGGCATGGTTCCAGCTCCAAGGAGGTATCTGAGACAGAGATTTTAAAATATTCATAATAAAGTTTTTCTGCTCACTGTCACATGATTTTAAACTGTAAATTTGCTTGAGCCTTTAAAACCAGAAGCAACTGATATACATCACCCAAATGCCGTGAGTTTCCCTCTTTCAGTGGAATAACGAGTGTTTCTCCACTTTCTTCATGCCAAAAACCACCTTAATTTTTATGAAAATGGGTCAGCAGACCAATCATATAACAACTGCCACAACAGTTTCATTTACAGCAGCTAAACATCGGGCTGGTCTTTGCACATCTGTGTATTTTCTCCATTTTGCCCCCTTGTTGCTATGCTTTAATTTTGGAGGTGGTACATGGATCCTTTCCTGAAGGTTCAGGGACCACTAGAGGTCCCCAGACAGTGCTGCAAAACACACGTTGGGGCACTCCTGTCCAATGGTCAGCTTACCTTGGCCCATCCGTGTTGCAGCTGGGCAGATCACTGTTTTCAGGCTCCCGCCGACCAAACTGTGTGGGAAAAATTGGCGTGTTCATACCAAGCTGGGGAAAATATTTATTTAGCAGGTGCGTGTGTGCTGGCTTTGCTCCCTGACCGTTGAAGCTGCTCAGCACTTTGGAATGCTCTTTGCCTTTACGGAGGGGATTACTGGGCAGTGTGAAGGTTATTATCCTATAAACACAGCTGATCACATGAACACACCACTTCTCAGCACCACCTTATAAGACAAAGGGATGGGTTTGGAAGAGATCATCTGAAAGAGGGACCTAGAGAATCAGATCCTTAAATCCATATTTGGTTCCTGAGCTGATATTTTTTTTCAGAAGTGCTGCTTCTAAATAACTCCTCCAGTTCAGTAGAAGTCATTGTAAAAAGAAAATCAGTGTATATGTATGCCATATATTATAAATCATCTCACACTGAAGCATAGCTGCTCCTGGGTAAAAACAAGGCTGATGTTTAACATGTCGTGTCACAGCAGTTTCCTATAACAGATTTCAGTGGGACAGGAAGAAGGCCATGAAGCTGCAAAAGAGATTGAGTTAAGCGAGATGTAATTACCAAAGCTGGACTATGTCCAGGACACTGGGGCAAACCCTCCTGCCTTTTGCAAATTTGATTTTAACAACTTTAATTTTAAACACCTGATAGTCATATTTCTTGCCAAGCGAGCAAGTAAGAGGCAGCATTTTTTAAATAGAAGACCTCAGAAAATTAAGAAAGGAAAAAACCCCCAACCCAGCAGGGGTTTCCTCCTATTTGATTTGTGACACCTCAGTGGGAAACCATGAAATATCCACTTCAGAAACACATTTAGTGGGCGGTAAGTTAGCTTAACTTATAGCACCCCACAGCTTGAGCCCATATTTTGTGCGTGGAAGTGATGAATTATAGACAGTGGAATTTCAGAGGCATCAGTGCAGGTCAGAGCAGTGCAAACAAAACAAGAAGAACCTGCCTAAAAAAAGAAGAAAACTCAACTTCTTTTGCTATTAAAACATATTTATGCACTGGCATTTATTGAGGACATTGCAAATATCCACATCTGACAACCAAATTGTTCAAAGAACCAGCTTGCTTATATGGAATTCAACTGTGTCTACAGCCTTGCAACAAAACAAGCAAAGCAAAATGAACACCTGAAATAAAACATCTTGTATAACACAGACCCTCTGAATATCGGGAAGAACGTCACCCTGAGATTTGCCACATGAGCAGAGCAAATAATTTCTTACAGCAGTTTGCAAGCTTTGGAATAAGCAAGTCCTGATCCTGCTATAGCACAGGGGGGTGGAGTAGGTGATCTTCTAGGTTCCCTTCCAGCCAAACATTTCCGTGATATTAAGGCCCACCTCCAAAACCTGTGAACAAGGAGCCAAAAGATAATGGCAAAATAAGTTAGTAAGTTCTCCAGGAAACCAATGCTACCCTACAGAAGAGTACCTCAGAATAGTTTGTAGAGGAGTGGCTTTAAGTAGAAGAAGCTGTGCTTGCATCATCCTGAAGTAACTAGAAGCACGTGGAGAATCTCTTTTCCTAGCTTTTTCGTCCAAATGAAACAACCTTCTCCAGTTGCTGCTGAGAGGAATTTAATGAAATAATCCATATGTGAGATTATTCCCATGTTTGCACAAAACATAAAACAAGTGTTCTGGACTTGCTCTGTCCCATTTTCAGCTCAGGTTGTGTTGCATATGGGACATATTCATCTCAGCTGGAAAAAAATCAGGGCTATGATTTCCCTGATGTATGCGCTGCTCACAGCATGGTGTCGGATACCACCGTGTTAGCAGAAGCTGAGCTGTGGCTGTTGAGTATATTGGCCTGAGTCATATTATGCTGTTTACATTCGAGAAAGGGGAAGGAGAAGGGCTCAGGCAGACGTACCTGTTCCTGTCTATCAGCATCCTGAGGTTACTGCATTTCTGTGACTCCTGTTGCAGTCTCCCTTCTGCTGTGTAATCCTCACACCAGTTCTGAGACCCTCTCTTTAATGCCCAAAGTCTGAACACATCCCCTTGCTTCTCACCATGAGAAAGTGCCCTTTTGGGGTTTGAAGGATGGACACAGACCCCTGCAGCCCATAAGCACACACAGTTTATGCCCAGGGAATACAGCTCTAGTGTATTGCTTTTTCAGTCAGGTCTGTTGCCTTGTTTAAAGAAAGGGGATGTTTACATGCACTTGCTATTAAAAAAAGTATTAGTGTTACGGCTTTGACATGTCCCCACATGCATACTGTGTTAAACAAGAAAATGCAATTCAAAAGTTGAAAAAAATAGTGAAATGTTCCCTGTCCACTCTTTCTTCAGCAGCATGGTAACAAAACACAGATATACTTTATCTACCCTGCTGGTGATGAAGCTCAGAGGTTTGTTGCTAGTTTTAGTTGTCACACAGAGAAAACTATAGCAGAAACCATTTTTCTTTCCCTTTTAAAACTAGGGAAAGGAAGCAATGACTTTAACACACCTAGCTTCTTGTTCATTTCTTCTATAGAGTAACAAAGATGACCAGTGCAAAACACTTCAGCTTCAGTTCTCCTCTGGTGTACGTTAAGACAATTCCTCCACAGATCAGTGGAACTGTAATACAGTGTATACCAGGGTAGGGCTAAGCCCTCTGAGACAAGTATAAGAATACAACTGGTATGGAAGCAGTATTTCCTTCCTCTTCTTCTATGTTACTGTCATCTCCAATATTCTGTCACTTCCAAAGCTATTAATGAATTGCCAAACAGAAAGATACCACCTTGTGTAATCAGCAGAAAATTCTTTTCTATCCTAGCTAACCCTGAGCTCTCAGTCACAGTCACAGCTAACTGAGATCATCTATTAACACAGACAGGCTGAATGTTCAGCTGTGTTCAACCACTTTTCAGCCTCAGCACATTGAAATTTTACTCTAAGTCCAGTATCTGCATTGGTATCCAAAACATGTTACTGATAATTTAAACAACTGTTTTATGAATTCCTATGAGTGCACTATAGTGCCCTGATTTCAAAATATTTAAGGCAGATACTTCCTTTTAAATATAGGCTTAATCACTGAGTTGTTTTGGAATTAGCAGGAAAAGAAAAATCCTTTCTTGTTTCTTTGGGACAGCAATTGAGTCATTATTTCTCCTAATAAAGAGAAGCATTCCTTTTCCCCTTAAAGACTCAGCTACTTCATTATAACCTCCTGCATGGACGACTTTAAGGCTTTTATGCACAGCTCATGCCATCCCAGTCAGAAAGTAATTCTGCAATTAACCTTGCTAAAACCGAAAAAGGTGCACAGTGTTGTTGGTTTACTTTAAAATGGCAAACACATGGAGAAACAACTGTGCAGTTTTCTTAATTAGAGAAAATGACCACGCTTCAAAAAGAAAGAAAAATAGATTAGACTGTTCTAATCACAAGCAAAGCTTAAAAATTAAATCAAATATACAAAAAGCCCAGTCCCACACCTTTATACTGCATCTCAGCAGTCTGAAAAGCTTATAACATTGGCCTGGCACAAACACACTGAAGGCTCTGCAAGCAGCAATTGCCAGGTTGACCCTCATCCTGCTTCATCTGGGTAAAACTCCCTTTGACATCAACTGGGGCAAGATTTGTTCCTAACTAAAGCAAAAATTCAATAGGGTCTGACCCTGCAGTTTGCTGAATAACCTCATCTCACTATACAGAAACAGACTGAAGTCGCTGTCTTGTGCCATTTGGGGGAAACCCAACTAACTATTATTTACATTTAAACACTCGTAGCTCTTAATGGGAAAAAACGAAACACAGTAAACCCTCCTGATGTTGCCTGTAATGCAGGGTGTATGACTCACACCACTTCTCATGCATACGCCTGACAGGCACACACAAGCACATTAATTTTTGCTGCTCAAGAGAAACCTTAGTTTGTTTTGATTTGAGACAAAAAGCAGCTGTCCACCGTCTCACGTTGTTCTAAAAACCTGACATTTACAGAGCTCTTTCCAAACGAGTTCATTAAACACTGCATGCATCTTAAGGCCATATGCAGCAGTATAACTTAGAGTGTATATTTTATAGGTTTCTTTTTCTGATTATTATGTGCTGTAAAAATTCAATTATCCCAACTAGTCAGGGGAATAAAAAAGGGAAATAAGAAGTAGGTGACGGAAAAGTGCGTGTTAACATATTCCATAGAAAAGCAGTCAATGCAACACGAAGATTGTTGCATGTGCAACATTTCAGTGTTATTAAAGCTCTTTTCTCCTCTCATAGGCAGATCAGTAGTATGAATAAAAAGCACAAAATGGCAACCAAACCATCCCCCTCATTCTTACAAGCATCGAGCATTTCAAAACACCGTGGACAAATGCACGGCAAATTTTATCTTAGCATTCCCTGTACAAACTCATAGACCTAGGAGGAACAGCACACCCCAAATTAAGGGCTGGATTTGGCCCAGTTGGTAACAGGAAAGTTGGTAACAAGAGACAAGAATATGCCTGTAAATTTTTCCTGTAACATACAAGTAACCAACCCAATTCTTGTGTGTGGGGCAGATACACTGGGCTAAAATGACTGCTGTTAGTACAAAATGCTGTACCTGAAAAAAAAAAAAAATCACAGAAATGGCTGGGAATTTTTTTTAAAGTGTGTCAAACCTGTAAAGCTGAGATGGTGAAAGCTGGTAAGCCGTCCCTGAAAAATCCAAAAAAATGGGTATGTAAAGATGTGACTGTATGAAAGGCCCCAGCTGTACAGTGACTTGTCCAAGTACACTATGACACATATCCAGTTGTTTACCATTTTCTCACATACACTGATTTTTGATGCACAATCAACTGCTAGTCTTAGCCAATTTCTGTAGCATCCAAATTTGTTAATCAGTGTTTTTAAGGCCCATAATTTCTCATCAAAGTGGTTCCAGTTGATTTGGCCTGACTCCATCCCAATGAAAGTATTTTCTGTTTTCACTGCTTCTGTCGGAAATATAGCTCTGTGGGATGCCCCTAAGTTTCCACAACCTGCACACCCAATTTTTGAGGGTTGAGGAAGCCTGACAGATGTTTCCAATCCCTCTTTGCTTTCAAGTAAGTTGATTTCTTTGCAGCAACTTGCATATTCATTTTGACTTGCTTCTTTGTTGAGTAGTAACCTGGAGAGCAATACACAAGCAGAATTACGGCAGTGAAAATAGCTGCTTTTCAAGCAATCTCTCAAATCTTGTTTTTATGTTGAAGAAATCATTTAGACCTCTCTACAGCTTCTGAATGAACAGAACTAATACCTTTAGCATGTTTCACATAAAGTTATGTAATACCAAGCAAAACAAAGGAAATGTACTGGCTTTTATCCAGTTGAGATCAAAGAGCTTTGGACCCTCTTATGCAAGCTGAACACTGCAGCATTTCACTCTGAGATCCACTGCTGCAGAGTTTTCCTGGCAGAAATAGGGGTGGAGTTTTTTCCCTCCTTAAAAGTAACAAAAAATACTCTGTAAAACAACATGAGAAGGACTATGCATATTGGGCAGTTCACTTCTGCTTAGTAGGTCAAACTGCAGATTCAAGGACTGCACAAAACTTTGCACTATCACTGAATTATAACTAATTCTTTTCTCAGAGAGTATGCACTGTGGCTCACAGGGAGAACATCCATTAAGTTTTCATACATATGTGCAGCTGAATCTTTGTTTCAAGTGCAAGTCAAATCACCCCTAACTACAGAACTGTGATTATGACACAGGAGTTTCCTTATGAGTTTCTTCTCTGCTTCTCTTTCTTACACGAAAAAACCCCATTCTTCTTTTCAGGTCATAGGGCAGAATTAGCTGAAATGGAACCTAGATGATATTTATCTTTAGAGTTCAAGGAATTTACCTGGTGTAAATTGTTTATATTCATAGAAATTCAATTTCAGTTGAGGATGATATTTAAACCTAAACTTTCTATATGTGCAAATCGGCAACAGCTATCAAGTCTTCAGAGCATGAAATCTTGCATTAATTTCAATGCAGAACACTGCTGGAAGGATGACTGGAATTTTGCAGGCTTTCACTGCCAAGTTTGTGCAGAGAGATTCCTGCAGCCGACTTCCTCAGTGATACATCTGCATGGCACAGTGGTACCTGAGCTAGCCCTAAACTGAATTTCTGAAGCAGGTGGTCCTAAGGAGAGTGCATTCTCCTGGGTAGGAGCATGCACTGTTAACTTGGGAGAAAATCAAATCCTGCTATTACTATAACCTGCTGTAGTGTCTTTTTGGAGCAACAGATGAATGAAACAACTGTAAGAAAAGAAAGCTTACATTACCAAATGTGATCCTTACTACTTATTTCTTCCATTTAAAAGAATTCTATATAGCTATCCTTTAGTTTATTATAGAAAAAGAAATGCATTAGGAATTATGCTTAGTAGAGGAAATTCAGAAAAGACTTGAATAGTCAGTATTCCCCTTTCTGCCTGTGAAGAATTTTAGCAAGAGCTCAACTGCTCAGATGTCCACACATTGCAGACGAGTTTCAAAACTGAGAAGCCAGGAGGATGCACATTCCACAGAGCCATATTCGGATGGTGTAGCCTGTATCTAAGGTGCTGAACAGAGTCCATGGGAATTGGCTGGTTTGCCTTAGGAACCCTGAAGAGCACTTGTACCTTATAAGTAAGGTAAGTGAAGATGTTGCACCTGTCAGTAGGAAAGCCTGACCGGGGAGACCTGGGAGGGGAATACTTCTGTTATTCCAATGTACCTGCCAAAATATTTCCTTTTCTTTCCTCCTCATTTTTCCGCAGCCATCTTGCACGAACTGTCTGCTTCCGAAGTAAGATGATATAATGAAAACACAAGATTCTTACCTCTTTCTTTTTGACTTTTAGCAAAGGAGGCGAGCATTTATGAATGTCTTCCAGGAGAGTCAAGGTCTAAGTGTAACAGATAGAGGCAAATCACAAACTTTGGAAGAAAAAAGCTGCCATGGAGTGCCAACCTTGCTTAGTGGTGGGGGAAAAAAAAGGAAAAAAGTCAAAAGGCTTATTGGCCTGTATCGGACCTGCTTTTTGAATTTAAGACTCTCTCAGAAAACAGAGCAGAACCATACTGGGTCCACAATGAAAAAGAGAGAATGGAGATGGAATATGACTAAGTAAAATGGTTGGGAGATAGAAGGAAAAAATCTGCTTTCTTGCTGGTTGTCTCTCTGCATGACTGAGGAGTCAAATGAAGCAGGAAAAACTCTGCTCCTTCCATCCTGGAGGCTCCAATGTCCACAAAACCTCATGGTTGGATTTTAATATATTGATAGTTACTTAATGGGCCACAGCTGCCTTTGGAAGTCTAAATTAAATGCATATTCTTGGATCTTAATGGAATGCATTACAGTGTTCTTGTTGACCAAAGCAGAACCTGGATAACCAGGATCAAATCCAACCTCAAATCCTAATCCTAAACTAACCTTTTATTATGGGATGGCAGAAAATGAGTGAAGTGGTGGAAGCACAGGGTCAGACTCTACCAGTAGGTATGACTTTACCTGGCTCAGTTTTGCCTGAATGACTTCAGTTATGGGCAGAGGACAAGGTGTCCAGCCAGAGGGAAATGCATCCTAGTGTAATAAGAAGGATATGTGAAGCCTTACCAAAGGAGAAAACTGAAAATTATTTTCTTGGCCCATCTTGCACACTGAGATTCCTTGGGAAGAAGGGTACTGGTTAATAGACCAAAGTGCTTTCTCTTATGAAAACACATGTGGGAAAGTGTTAAACTGTGCAGTGTGGTATTTTGGTTTCCATACCCCCTGATGAAATGTTTCTTGCCTGGGGAAAACAAAATGGAAGAAAAATATCCCCTGGAAATATCTGCATAATTTACTCCCACACACCTAGTGAGAGATTTACAATTGAACAGCAGTCCCCTCAAACCATCACAATATTGTGCTCGGAATTGCACTGCTGTACTCCTACCTGTAAATTATACTGTTAATTAGTTAATAGCTGTAAAGTGCTTTGGAGAAGAAAAGGCACTCATTAAATACCATTGTTCTGCACTCCAGTGTGCAATGTTCCACTCTTCATTAATCTCCAACCTCTTCCTGAACCTCTCACTAGCAATTAAGTTTCATATCCTCAAATAGCAAATTAGTCTGAGGTTAACATCACTGTTCAGAATGTGTTTCCTGAAACCTGAGTTCAATTATCTTCTAGACAATTTCAAGCTGGTGTCTCTCATGAAATTCCCCAAAACAAAATCCTTGGTCTATGTCTTGAAAACCTCAGCCTTGTATGAACCAAAACCCACTTTCCTTTCCTTGTTCTTTCCTATGGACAAGGGAAATCTAATATAAGGGATGAGACTTTTTAAAGAAGTTCAAACCCCATTGAGAAGAGCAAACAAGGGCCCAAATGTTCAGAAGAGCTTAGCATGAAGATTACTGAGGACTTTCAAAAAAAGATTTTTTATGGGTGCTGAAACCCACTCCTGGTAGCAAGTCCTGGTGTGAGGCATTTGAAAACCCAGACCCTCCTTCCACGTGGCCAAGTTTAAGATTGATTTGACCTTAGAATTCCTGGATGTCTTCACTGAGTATAATATGCAAGCTGAAGTTAGCAGGAGTCCTGGCTGCTTTCTCTAGTTTCTGGTCTTCCTCCTAAGGTTTAACTGGCTGAATGGTCTTCCTTACTGTACTTGGGAAAAAATGCCTGCAGCCAAACCTGCAACCAAGCAAAAAACTGAAAATTCCCAGTAGGCAATCCCATTTTCCTGTTGGGCTCACTATTTTTCTTTGACTGCCTTTTTAGATGTCAAACCATCACAACTATCCTCCCACAGGAAATGATCACGATCTTACTGATCTGTGACAACTCCTAAGCAGACCAGGGCCAGGAGAGGGGTTGTCTGCCTCCTCTTGCAGATGCTTCCTTGAAGGACTGCACTTTCTTAATGCAAGAATGGTTTCCAAGTCCACCAGACAATTTCTCAGCAGCTGCTGGGACCAGGTTTGATCTTCTGAGCAACACTAAGGTCTCGTACACTTGTTGAAGATAGCTGTCTCACTCTCACTCTCAGTTTAGTGGGCACTGCATAGAATTTAAAGGGAGTGTGGCAGTAAACCTAGATACTTTTGATCCTGCTACAGGAAATCTTGACTTATTTTGAAAGATACTTTTCCTGGTTTCCAGTCCAGAGTGAGAATTCCTGTCTAGAGGAAGTGGCTATAGAAGGATGGGGAATGGTGAAAAGCCCTCACCTCTTTTCTGAATCCTGAGCAAGGTTTTACCCCAAGGGGACAGAGATATGAGGAAATGGACAATATCCGTCAAGGCAGTGCAGCAAAAGACAGAAAGCACAGAAGTGATACTTGGGGAAAACAACCATGAGTATCACATTAAACAAGAGAAAGGGCCTGAAAAAAGACTTCTATGACAACAAAGGCTGATGGCAACAAGTAAAGTACAGAAGACATGTTTAATTTACATTGGAGGTGGTATCTCTGTCCTCACTGCTTTTACCACGATTTGGTTTGCAGTGTCAGCCAAGTTGGAAACTGAAGATGATCTAGGCAATCACCTGATTCCTCCCTGGTATTTTCATCCCCTTTTCTTGAAACAATTGCCTGAAAAATGGTCTCAGTCAACAAAAAACACTGCCTTTCCTAAAATGGCAAATCCCATGCAAGCAACCAGTAGGTGGATTTACCATTTGGTAGGGTGGCATAGGGGTAGAAGAGATGGGGTTTGATCCTCCTCCTCTGGCAAGTAAGGTGGGGACACGACAACACAGAGGAAATACCAGGCATTTTGCAGATTTCGAAGACCAGAAGGGCAAAATATAACAAATATATTCACACACTAATTCCCGGTCTTCAATTTCTGGAAGAGTTTAAAAATATATGTTAAAGGTAATTCAATTCTTTCTCTCTGTATCCATAAAACTCAGACCCCACTCTCAAGCAGTGGACAGGCTAAAAAAAAAATCCCAGAGAAACGTAGCAAACAGCCAAATTCTGGATTTGTTTTGCTACTGAATTCTAAAGGGTATAAAGGATCTGGGAACAGAGTTGAGAAAGGTCCACTGGTGATTTGTCTACAGATGATGCAGACAGGTAGAGTTCCTGCAGAACCTGAAGCTTCAGCTTTGGTCTTCAAGGTCTTGAGGGCTGCTTCAGTCACAGCAAGCATAAACCCAGATGTGACTGAAATAATCACTACCCCATATTATCTTTTCAGGATTGTATCTCATCCACCTGAACTTTGAGCATCCTCTCACAGTCACATGCCAAGTGCCTACTCGGAGAATGTCACTTAGTGGCTTCGGCATCAAGAGCTTGTCAGCAATGGGGCAGTGTTGGCACTTAAGTGGTTCTGCATATAATCTGCCACAGAAAACTCAGATACTGAGGGTTGTGGCTTCCTCCTCCTAGGTGGAAGGCGAGTGTCAGTTCTGCAGCTGATAACACTGACAACGCATCTAAGCAGTGGAGGTCCAAAGAGGTGGACTGGCTCCTGCATTGCTTATAAATCTTATTCCCTGCCCTTAGTGGCTCTGAACCAGCACCCTGCAAACATATGGCCCAGAGCCACAGGAAATTAAGTATTTTTTTATATTAAATTAAATATATTAAATATAAAGAGAGTGACAGATCTGGGTTGCCCTTCTGGTGCATAGATTGATTTCCAGATGTTAGGTGCTGTTCTTTGGAGAACATGTCTCCCATGCTGCTCCAGGATGGAAAAGAGAGCAGCCCTGTTAAGTCTGGGACACCATCTGGGGCTGATCTTTAGGTGTGATGGGACTATGGTGCCTTCTGGGCACCAGCCAGGTCCCACTGATGGTACTGCATTGTGCTGTATGGTTACACCTGCTGATTTAGCATGAGCCTTCTGCACTCAGCTGACAATGGGAGCAAAGCTGGAAGGTACCCACCAGATGTTCCTTACTCCTTGAAGGGCCTAGGAAAGGTGGAAAAGCACTTTTCCTGAGGAAAAGGAGCAGAGAGCACAACGACAAGGATAATCCTCTAGGTGGCATCCAGAAACTCCAAACTTCACACAAAACTTTTCCTGGGTTGGGCACAGCCTTGGCCTTTGCCATCAGGATACTTGGCAGTACTGGCTGTCATTATAGCTATTGACAGTCACACGTCCACTGCTTCTTCACTTGGTGCCAAGCCCTTGGCAGCTTAAACTGAGCTCATTCTGAGGTAATTAGGTCTTAGGAAATGGCAAAAGGTCTAAGAAAGGTGGTTTGCAGGAATCTCTGTATTAGAAACTGTCCTCACTCGTAGGAGGAATGGACTGAAACCAGTGAGTCAGGGTCAGGAGGAAAGAAAGTATTTATCAAACAGTCGTGGCCTTTCCTATTAGCACATTTTAATAACACCCAGGAATAAAGCAGAAAAAACTCTGTGTTTCTCTGTTCATGATTATGTCTATTCTAGAACAGTTTATGAATCCAGGGCCTTGCCTAATTCCAGGTGTTTCAAAGGAAGATAAAATGCCTGCAGAGATGATAATTATAGAACAACCTCTCCCAATGGAAAACTTCCTCCTAATGTGCTTAGTTATGTCATTAATCACAAATGCTTCTAACTCTTCTAAACTTACATCATGTGTATGTATTGCCTGTTGTCATTTCCATTATTTACAGTCACATCCAGGGTGAAACCTACAGTGTCAGTGCAAGTTCACCGCAGCACAACCAGGATGTGACTCCTCACTTTTTTCAGGACTTTCCAGGTCTTGGCTCCAAAGCTGCACTGTCACTATTCCCACAACTTAGTCTGAGTTGCGTGGGTGTATTAAGACATCTGAAAAACAAGACCAAAATATTTCTGAAATGTGAAGACATTACTGTAGGGTCCTTTCCTTCTCAGCCCATGATTTCTGCGCCACCTAAGAGCATGCTGTAAGCCCTGCTCTGTCAAGTTCATACCTATCTATACTCACCTCCTGACTGTGCCGAGACACGGGACAAACACTGGAGGCTTGAGCTCTGTGTTACCAGGGATCAACTCTGTGTTCCCTCCAGTCCTGTGTCAGCTTGAATGAATTGAGAAGAAACACAAACTTCCCAGGTAGTTCAGTGCTTGCTCCCTGCATCGAGCTTTCAGGGCATCAGAGGAGTGTTACCTCACATTTCTGAATTCCTTATGTATGCAGGAGTTAAAGAGACAGATGACAATAAGCAAGGGAATTAATGTTGTAGACATTTTCTTTCAGTGAGGGTCTGGTTCCTGAATAATTTTGATACTGAAATTTGCTAACTCTAAATCTTATTTTCAGACACACCACTTGCCTGTGGCAGGTGCTCAGGTACCTTTAACTCATTCCTTTTTAAAGTGCAGCTGGGAAAGTGGTCTCCCTGTCCTCACAGAGTGCAGTGCAAGCCACTGCTCTTATTGCTATCTTTCAATCCTTTTAACTCTCCTCTGCCTCCCCCTGGGCTTACTGCCTGAGCAGCATACCCTAGGGTTGAGACATGAACAATTTAATAATTAAAACAGAGTAAAATATACTACTTCTACTACTACTAATAATAATAATTGTAATGATAATGAGAAAGAGAACTAAAACCCAAGAGAAACAAGTAATTCACAGTAGAGTTGCTCACCATGTGCTGACTGATGCCCAGCCCATCCCCCAGCAGGGATTGGTGGCTCCTGGCCAACTCCATGCAGTTTGTATACTGGCCATGGTGTTCTATGGCATGGGGTATCCCTTTGGCCAGCTCAGGTTGGCTATCCTGGCTATACATCTTCCCAGCTTCTCGTGTACCTGCTTGCTGGCAGAGCATGAGACACGGAGAAGTCCTTAACTTGTAGAAAGAACAGTTCAGCAACAAGTAAAATATTACTGTGTTATAAATGTTCTTCTCATCCTAAATACAAACCATGGCATCGTACCAGTTACTGGCAAGAAAATGAACTCTGTCCCAGCCAAACCTGGGACATTATCCACCCCTTATTCCATACCATTTATGTCACGCCATATCCCACACTTCCCAATACCCTATTGTCCTTCCTGTCTTTATATCTATATATCTATATCTATATCTACATATCTTTACACAGGTATCATTCCCTTAGTCATGGACCTTACCTATAAAAGTCCATTGAGTTAATTTAGTCCATAACTTGGGGCTCCATCTGTTGTAACAGTCTTTCAGGACAGAAGGATGGCACTGAGCAGCTTGACAGCATTCCCTCTGCTGCAAATGGAAGGAAAGGTGCTGAGAGTATTTTCTCGGATTTTAGTGGCACCTGGGCTGAGGGTTATTAAGGATTTGGACAGGCTGAGGTGCTACAGAGTCACCAGAGCCCCTCTGGGTGTGGATGTCTAAGCCAGGCTTGGGTGCCTGTAGGTGTTGATGGTGACCCTTGTGGTGTGAGCATGGGGAGAGTTCATGTTCTACATCAGTGGAGGTATGAAGAAGGTACTACTATGATGAACAGATTGACAATTATGGTCAGATTCGGTCACAAACAGAATCACAGAATGGGTAACATTGGAAGGGATGACAGTGGGTCATGAATGAACCTTGTGGGTCCCTTCCAACCCAGCATATTCTGGGATTCTATGATCTATTCCAACCTCCCTGCTCAAGCTGGGTCAATCCTAGAGCACATATATATTTATATGCCATGATAATCAACACTATATTTTCCTGAGTTCTAGTAATCTTAAAAAATCTTCTACAGAAGTAAAGTGTTTACATGTTTTAATTTCTCAGTTGCTCTCAGCAGATTTGTGAGGCAGGCTGAATAATCCCTTTGTGGGAAGATAGCACTGTATTATTTACACCATTTTTCAAGTTATGATACACAGGCAGAAGTGGGCAGGGGTTTTGTTAGCACTGGTGGAACTCTTTGGAGTTTTCATTTCGGAGTTTGAAAGGCCTGCTTGTTCTGTCCTTCAGTGTTTCTGTATTAATGTTCAGGAGCAGGAAGAGAGGGGAGAACTAGAGAAAGGCTAAGAGTTTCTTTAGTTTACAAACCAGGCAGAAAACTACCATTAATAATCAGAAAGATGAAGATTTCAACTGCAAAAGGGGTAAAAGTTATATGAGAACATGACTGTTGTTAAATTCAGGCAGTGGGGCCCTTTTTCCCATTTTCCTCCACCCTAATATATAAAATTTACACTGTATTTTTGTACTCCACCCCTGAGTATTACCCCTGTGAAGGCAAGGTCAAAACTTTGCTTTATATCTCCCCCTTCCAAACCGTATTAAAACTCTTGTGGGGGAAACTGGGCATGGCGTTTTGTATTTCTGTGTGGACTGTGACCCTTCCCAGGGCAGAAGAGCTCTTGCAGCCAAACCCAGCAGCGGGGAGCAGGGCAGAGCAGAGCCCTGTGATGTTCCCTCACATCTCCCAGCCAAGGGTGGGATGTAGCCCACTGGTAGCCCTGGCCACGTAATCATCTTGTCTGGGACTGTGCAATGGGAGATCAAGCATTTGGGGCCAGTGGAGGGCTAAAATTACCCCCTCAGCCCTCCCACCCATGGAATGGGGAGACCCTTTTTGCTCCATTTGCACTACAACTGTAAATGCTAGTCCAGCGTTTCAGTGTTGAGGTTGCAAAAGTGGGTCTTTCTTTTTTAAGGTCTAATGGCACTTTCATATGTTAAGAAAACCTGCCTCTATCTACATTGTTACATCTTGCAAAGTGTTTTTTTGATTGTCCTTCTTCTTTTAAGAAAGCCTTGCATTTTAAGCAGGTTTTTTTCTTGAGGTTGTTCCTTTGTCAAATTGCCAAACTATGAAATCATGCGTTTTGCTGCCAACATAGGTTTTTCTTGTCATCTGGGTAAAGTAATTTCATGTGGAAGTAGCAGTGTCTTTTATGTTAGGGCTCAGTTTGTTTCTCAGAAAATTGAACTCTTTGGAAACAGAATTCTGAGTTTTCTTACTGAATCTGTTTTTTAGGAAACTCAGATTAATAATACAGTTTCTGGCAAAGCTGTGTCTTTGTCTTATCTTAGACACGTGGATATATTTGCGCCAAATCCTGTGAATCACCTTTTTAGCCATTTCCAGTCATGATCTGAGGTATTGTAAGATTTGTAAAGGCAATTCATGTTTAGGCAGCACCCTACCCTCAAGCTTCTGCTTTTAGTTTGCAATGTGCTTTTTACAATGGATTACTCCCTGAAGGATTATTCTCTGAGCTAGATTTGCCATCCATTCTGAATTTCTGGAGTCACTCATGCTTTGATGTCTCTCGCTCTCGATTTGATACCGCTACTGCCTTACAATTCCACTGACAGCATGTGAGGACAACGAGATGAAGCAAGGGCTTGCAGCAGAAAGAAGGTTGTATGAACAAGTCTCTCTTCCACTCACGTACCGGTTGTTTCCTTCATGCCCTTTGGTCCATCAGGATAGTAGCTCTCAGATGCAATACTGCCTTTATAGTTCTAGGTGGGAAAAGTAGGTTAAGAAAGGCAGAAGCACCAACACAGTAGGTCTTAACAAATGTATTTTTTTCTCAGTTGTGGTTGTGTAGAGTTTTGAAGCTTCCTATTTTGGTGTATACCATTAAGATTTAAATAATAATAAAAAAAGTGCAGTGTTTGTATTCCTGGACATTGGATTGGAGTTGGATGACTCAAACAAAAAACCAAAATAAAATGAAGGATGATGGCAAGTCTGGAGGGAAAGGATTGTTAACTTAGGCAAGTGTGATAAATGCGAAGAGTCACAGCTACATTATTATATCAGTTCTGGTCTTTGTGCAAAGTCAAGGGCTTGTATATTCTATAACTTGTGGCCTTTATGAAGTACCAGTGAACTAAAAGACAAATTGTTGCATGACAGCAGTACTTTCTAATAGTGTGTGCCTTGAAAAATATTACGAAGTAAGTTCCTGTTTTCAATTAACTCTATAACTGAAAAGATAAATGGAGACAGAAGAATCACCACTCCATTGCCTATTGACCTGTTCACTAGAGATTAATTTTCAAATAGGCTTAGGACTATTGACTATAGCATAAAACTCAGATGCAAACACAGGAAAAATTAGAGCCTAGACAATCTTTCACACTCCATTTATCCTCTTGCACTGCGTTTAAGATTCAATCACAGAAACTAGATCCTCTAAGATTTTGAGGACACTGGAAAAACTGGACTTTTTCCTCCCCCTCGACCCCAGAAACAGGTTTCCCATTAGTTTTCATATCTTCAGTGTCCTTCACTTACTGAAACAAAGCTACTTTTACTCTCTGAAGAGTGAGAAAGATATTACATAATTTAGTTAGCACATAGACAATATAGCTAAGTGTCTTTCTGAGCAAGTATACCCCATTTTAGAGATGGAGCAGTTACATGGCCTTTTGCCTCTTGACATATCCTTGAGCAGGGAGAGCAAGAACAGATATTGAAAAGGAAAGCATATGTATAAAACAAAGAGAAAGGTTGTTGCTATAAATATCAAAAATACTTGTGCAGATGTAACATAGATGCTGGTACAGGGAAAACTGATACTGTATGGAGGAAAGGGAAAATGCATGATTGTATGAAGAGGTTGGTAAATGCAAATGCACAGCCAGAAGCCTCTGTTTTGGGAGGGAGGTGGGAAGAGCTCTCTCTGCAGGGAGGAAAAGGAGGATGTTTACTATGGGTGCTTTTTGTGAAGAGAAGTGATGGTGTAGGTGGCTTCAGCTTGGGAGGGAGTGACTGTTCTTGAGATCATCAGGACCCCCCAAATTGCCGTTCATGGTGGCAAGAGCTGCATAGTTGAGACAACCCTGTGCTCTAGCTGGGTTCACTATTGCATGATGGAGGATGAGGAGGGCTGGGAGAACAGGAGAAACAGAGAAAGGATGGGTTTCTTATAGAGAAGTCTGGTTGCTCTGTCAGTTCAGCACCACCACCACCCCTCGCCAGTGTAGCTCAGGCAGCTCAAGACAGCTGTGGTCTGTGCCTGCCTCTCTGCGTTGGTTGGAGAGGAGCTGGAGAAAGACTGGGATTGTCCTTCTGCAGGAAGTTAGGACAATGCACTACTATGCCAGAGCTGCTGACTCTCCAGGGCAGGCTTGCTGGGTACTGGCAGGACATGGCAATACAGAACTTAGGTGAAAGATATCAACCCAATTTGACATCTCTATTCCCTATGCTTCTCTGCTGCACTTGGTGCTGCCTGGTGCCTTCCCATATGGTTTTCCGGGGTGGGAGAGCCAGAGAGGAGCGTTCATACACCAAAGAGAAAGGCAGGCAGAGAACGCTGCCTGTCATGAACCTGCCTTGCTCTCCCCAGCACACTCTGGAAGGACAGCTGAGATCCAGGTAAAGGTGCAGGAGCATTTGCTGTTCACTACTGGCTGGGGATAGAGGGCTTCCCTGTGACTGTGAGTGTTTGAAGGGGTTATTTGGTGCTGCTCTCTGCCACCTCTGAATACAACTTTGACACAGTCTTTGTGCAGCAAAATTCAATCACACCTGCCTTTTGGTCATTTTTTTCTCAAGTGACAATCAGCAAGACCACAAAACAAAGCCCTATAAATTAACAGTGTACTTCTGGAGAGGAATTCTTCAGCTATATATTCTAATTCCATCTCTCTTCATTCACTTCCATGCAGAGATGTCAAAGGTGTAAGTGGGAGATGGAAATACAGTGCTCCTGAGCTTTTCCTTTTCTTTTTCCCCTTTTTGGACAGTGGGAGCTATAGTTGTTCTATATCTTAGGCATCTTCTGTTAGGCATACCATGTAAAGGAGTATGCAACATCTTAGCCATTGTCAGACCAAAATGCAAGTGCATTAGGATTATATGCAGTACCCAGGGAGGCCTGGGCCTGTCATGACCCATTGCTCCTCAAAGCTGGTGGATACTGGGCCATGTGCTTAAAAGTGATTAGAGGAGAACTCCCAGACAAATGGCCTGACCTCTTAGGCATTGTTTCACAGAATCACAGAATATGCTGAGTTGGAAGGGACCCACAAGGATCATTGAGTCCAACCCTTAGCCCTGCACAGGACCATCCCTAGGAGTCATACCATGTGCCTGAGAGTATTGTCCAAATGCTTCTTTAACTCTGTCAGTCTTGGTGTTGTGACCACTTCCCTGGGGAGCCTGTTCCACTGCCCAACCACTGTCCCCACTGGGAGCAGTGCCAATGTCACTGTGAGAGCCTCTGCACAAATCTGACCCTTTTCCAGCAATTTTTCTCACTCTTGGGCCAGGGTGTGTCTGCTTTGGCCCACCAAGCTGCACCTGCGGCTATGCAGGCTAGAGGAAGGTCACCAGGTCTGAGTGCCTCAGCACAGTGCCTGATGGCCAGCAAGTGAAGGAGGGAGCTTCCCTCCTTGCATAAAACGTGTTGGTGTGGTGGCTGCTTTATGCCTTCCTCTGGAGCATCTGGCACAGGTCACTCACTCCCTGAGACAGGATGATGGACTGGATGGAGCATCGGTCTGCTCCGGTGTTGCAATGCCAACGCTGCTGTCTCCTTAGTGGGCTGGCATCCTGTGATATCTTTCCAGCTGGTAACATGCCCAGGACATGGTTTTAGCACCATCCCACACTTGAGCTGCTTGCAGCCTCAGTGTAGCATTACCAGAAATAAGGCTGTTTGAATGAAACAAGTGTTTGCAAATGAACTGCCTCTCTCTTGCTTGCTTTATCTCTGCCCCTGAGGGTGGCCGAATGTGCAAGAGCAGAGGGAGGAAAGGAGCCTGGCAAAGACTGACCAAGGCACAACCTCTCCCTCTTTTTCCTCCTGCTCCTTCTCAGGGAAGCACAAATGCTTACACCTCACTGCTCACCAAAAAAATGCCCTAATGGCTTCCTCTGCCAAAAGGAGCTATCAGGATCACTTTCCCATCCCTTAACCCATCACTTGACACATTGAAATAGAAGAAGAGAGTCAGGAGCCAAACACAGCATTAATCAGATTAAGACCTTTCTTGGGACTCCTTTATTTTTACTTCAGTTTCCCCATTTCAGTTACTTACCTCATTTCTCCTAAACACCAAGGGCGATAGCCCAGACAATGGCCCATAACATCCGTCACAGGGTAGATTTTCTAGTCTCCAGGCCAAATGTTTACTTCTAGCTCTGGCTAGTCCCCAGCTGAAGCAGTTAGTTAGTTGGCTGCTCATCTCTTCGTACAGCTTATGCTTTCATCAGGGGCTGCAGCGAGTCTGTACCATCAAGAGACACAACAGATTTTTTTATCCCGTTTTCACATTATGGGCTCTGAAACAGCTCATCTGGGACAAGTTAAGTCTTGGGGGCATGTGTATTGCTGCAGAAGTGTCACGGAAGATTAAAAACAGGAACAGAAGTATGATTGGTAGACTAACCCCCAGAAAATGCTCAGAGGGGACCTTTTTGTCTTAGTGCTAGAGAGAAGGAGGTTAGAAACTGTGAGCTAAAGACCATCTTTGTCAGCTGGCTTTTCATTCCTACAGTGTGTCTGGAGGTTACAGAGAGAAGCATAAGCCAATTTTCTCCTGTAACAGAGAAAAAAGGCAAAGCACTCAGCAAACTCTTCAGGTTAGAAAACATCACAGCAGTGGCAGCGGCATCAGTTTATTAGCACAGGTACGTAATGGAAATACCACACCAAGGCTTCTTTCAGTGTTGTCCCTGAGCTCCCCGTCTGACTGAGCAGAAGAGATAGATGAGAAGTGACATCAGCATCATTTGGTCAAAAGAAGATGGGTGGGAGAAGGGAGTAGTGGGAGGTTAGACTAGCCTGCTGGCATTTCAAGTATATTAAGGTGGAGGAAAAAGTGGGAGTATTTCACATGGCACATGATGAGTTATGAGGAGTCAAAGATTGGGATGTAGGATATACACAGGGAAAGTTTAGTCTCACTTTCAGGAAAGATGTTCTGTCAGTTGTTATATTATTGACTAGTTTCCAAGGAGAAATCATGAGTACAGGATTTTTTAAAACCAAATGGGGCAAAGAATGAGAAAATTCACAATCAAAACCAGTTCCAAATTGGATCCTGCATGAACAACCAAGGTTCCTGCCCATCTTTTCTGACCTGTGTTGATCTTGCTCCCCAGCTAATTCCTCCCCATTAACCTCTGTTTACATGAACAGCCACAGTGTCTCAGATGTCATGTGACATGTTGTCTGCTGCTTGTCCTGCTTTCTCTTTTCCTTCCTACACTTGCTTTCTTGTCCTCTCGCACCCTGCTACCTTCCCTCAGGGTCGAAACTTCTGGGGACCTCCTGCTTCTGGTTCCATCTCTCTCACAAATCTTTGTGAATTTTTCTGCAAAGGACTGCAGCGTGCTGTGTTCCCACAATCATGGGTCACTAGCCAGGAGACATGGTTTTTCATTCCTACAGCTCCATGTACCTGGCTAGGAGCAGAGAAGACTGTTATCCATATTTTGCTTATATGAAGAAGCCGAGAGGCAGCCAAGAGAAGAGGTTTACTTGAAGTGGGACACAGGAATGGGCTGACTCAGTTCTCTGGTATCCCACCCCAAATCCTTTCCACTGGCTTGCAGTTCCCGCACTCCTGCCTGACCTATTCGTCAGGAAAGCCTGTAATGCGAGAATGCTCCCAACATGTTAGGCAGTACAAAGGAAAAAACATGATACAGAGGGAGATTAGACTTTGGTGTGATGCTGGAAACTTCCACTTCCCTCTGGATTAAGCATTTAGACCATTGTTGCCATTTCTTTTAACAAATAAACAAGGTAGACTTAGCATTATTTACCAAGTAAGGAAGTCGGAAGTCTCCACAAAACATTCCCCAGATTTGAAGTAATCATGTTTTTCAATGGAATATTTGGAAACCCCCCAAAAATTGGTACACAGCATCTTTCCTTAAGTCTAGGCAAGAGGCACACATTTATTTGCAGTAGCAGCACACAGCGTACTGACTATAACTAGGTGAGAATGCTAAACATACCCAGTTTCCCTGCTGGCATCTGAAAACAGGGATAAATTCTTCTGCAGACAAAAGACAGATGGTGTGGGCATTGCTAAAATCCTGGCTTCCTGGAATCAGAAGGCTGTGCAAATGCAGATGTTCAGAGTGTGAAAGACTGCTAATTAATTATGATCTTTATTAGGATGTTGTCATGCTTTGCCAGTGGCACTGAGGTCTGGCAGAAAGCTAAGCCCTACAGCCAAGCAGGGTATTTCTGTGATGCTCTTAATTTATCCTCTGCTGGATGTCTCATGTGCTACTTCTCGTGCAGGGGAAGGGCAGTCAGTCTGCTGTTGTTACAGAGGTGAGGGATGCAAAAAAAGACCAGAGCAGGATTTTTGACAGATCTTGTCTTTTGGTGCTCTTGACCGATTTGTGGGGAGAGTGGGGAAATGTGTGAGTGCAAAATTGTTGTGCGTAAGACATTTTCAGTACTGCATGATACACTGCACCTCACAGTGGAGCTGCTCCAGCACTGACCAGTCAGGTTGGGATGGCACACACCACCTCTAAGCCCATATTTTGTCATGGGTTTCAAACTCTCCATATTCATCCCATGGCTGCTGCTCCAGTGTGCTGTGGGGTTTCTTCCTTGGCATATGGTGGCAATTCCTACCAAGAAATGGCTGCTGAGGAACAGGCAAGGGGACATCCCCAGCTTTTTTGCATCACTCTTGTGCTATCAGAGCATGAATCAAGTAGCACGGGGGGATCATGGTGGTGAATATGAGCAGGTGGTAAAAATGAAGCTGAGTCAGTGGAAGTCTGACTGGTAGCCAAACTGGGGAAGGAGGCAAACTGGAGAAGGACCAGTGAAAGGAGGAGCACAGAGAGAGTGTGAGTAGAGATAGGAGATCTGTTTTTCTTGATGGGAAACAGAGAGGAGGGAGATGCACCTCAGCTAACTGGGAAAAAAAGGCCTGGAACAGGGAACCAGAAATATGGAAGATATAAAACAGGACATTAACAAGAAGTATCTGTCCAAGAATTACAGTCCCCTCAAACCTAAAAGGAAACTAGAGTTTCCTGTTCTCCCCCAGTTGACAAGTCTCTGTGAAACCCAAGGGCAGCATGTCCTATCTAGCTGTGGTACGGTGACATCTTGTTGACTACCTGATGCTTAGCTCAGGTGACAGCAACGTCCTGGGCATCAGTAAACACTGTTTTACTCTGAGGGTAACTGAGCACTGGCACAGGTGGCCCATAGGGGTTGTGGAATCTCCCCCCTTAGAAATATTCAGAAGTCATCTGGACATAGTCCTGGGCAGCTGGTCCTAAGTGGCCTTGCTTGAGCATGGGGGTTGGACCAGATGACCTGCAGAGGTGCCTTCCCACCTCAACTAGTCTGTGATTCTGTCATTCCTGAGGCTCTCTCATCTTTACCCACTGCCCTCCTGCCTCCCCCCATAGCATGAACTGTTGTGCCAGCTGACACTCTCCTCCCTCTTATAGCTGGACATGGCATGAAGTACTTGAGTGGCCCTGAGTACTGAGGAAGACTCTTGAGAGGTCTGTAGGAGAGGTAGTCAAGCAAGTGCAAGTGTATGTTTCTATTGTTTCTTTGTGTGGTCAGCAGTGTTTCTGGAAAGGCATGTTTTACTTCTGTGTTCATAGATAAAACAGCATCCAATCCTGTTAAGGAGTACATCTGGAAAAACATTAATCATGGCAGCCAGATGGCCATTTTCAGTGACTCTCAAGGGCTTCCCAAAAGGCTTCTAAGTGCACATTTTTTATTATCGTGTGACCTAAATATTCCTTTGATGTTCTCAGAAATAGTATTGTGATTTCTCCCTTATTTAGTTTCAAAAGACCCTTTCTCTCATTTCTTATTAGTTCAAGACTAGCTTTTGCTAGTCCTGATTTTACAGCATACCAAAATGCTGAAAATTTATATTGTGGTTCCCAAAGTTTGCAGATTACAGGTTGGAGAGAAGGAAAAAATACATTCTTTCACCACTTCTGCTTCTATAGATGGAGGCTTTTTTCCAGTCAAAACATGGCATTGTTAGGTTTACTTATCTTAGGGATCTTAAAGTTGGTGTGCTTCAGTAGCCTGCAGGCAAGAGACCTCACACTCGAGTGCTGTGCTGGAGGAGGCTGCTGATATTCTTGGAGCCTGGTGACTGTTGCTCCAGTTGAGAGCCTTTACAGCACCAAAACATTAGTTCACTTGCCATCTGCTCCCTCCCAATCTATAAAGGAGGATGCTGGGTTACTGCTGTGCATCAGTTCTGTGCAATGTGACTTCTGCAGCACATCACTGCTGTGCTCTTAGCTCTTTCCATCGGTGTCCTGAAAACTTTTCATTAGTCATCTTGGAGGGGGGAGAGAAACCTCAAACCTCTCTATTCACATTCTCATGGTGAATTTTCCAGCCTGATGCAAGCTTTGGATCCGCATATGAATTTTTTTGCAGTCATGAACAACCAGGTCAGGAAACCACGGTTTGTAAAAAAATGGGTCATTTGGTCTTGCTTCCAGGTTTGTGGTTCACTTCATTTTGCTGCCAGACTGCACAGCACACTGTCTTGGCCCTGCCATGCAAGCCACGACTGCTCAGCACTTCTGGACACTTGGGCCATGTACTGCTGGGGTATCAAGAAACAGGTTTAGGTTCCTGATTTCTAGTTCTCTAACTTTAAAGAAGGTGTCTTTGGCTTTAGTGCAAGACATTTGACATCGAACAGTCTTGGTTATTTGTAGCAAAATTGGAAGAATAGCATCTGGAGGCCTTCTTGAGGTTCTTTGGAAAATCAAAGGTATCTAAACCGAATTTTTGTCTCTCTCAAAGGGATCCTTGAGTGGCATTGTTAGCCAAAGAATGTCAGTTCTCCTCTCAGATCATCAGTGGCCATTTTTCTGGACAAGTAGATGTGCAAGGATAGAGACACCCAGTCCTGGGGTAGGGTTAGGGTAGGGTAGTTTAGGCACAACTTTTTTTCCTGTAGCTGAATTCCTTTCTCCTCCTGTGAGGTGACTGCTTTGCAGTCACATTGTTTTTGACCACACTTGCTATTTCCAAACCAAGTCTCTCATGTTAGACTCTGAAATCTGTCTCTGAACACACATGCAAAAAACAAGCCCCTTTTTCTTACAGTCTAGGACCAGATAGGGCAGGAGTGGAAGAGAGGTAATTAAATACCTCAATTCAATAAGGTCCGGGTTTTTTTTTTTTATTTTAAGGTATTTAAAATCTATTTCTAAAATTCATATTTCTACATCCTGCACATATGCCTTTGTCCAGTCCTGGCTCCCCTGTGATATGCTGATTAGCTGTGCCTGTGGTGCCAGGAGTCCCTCTCTGTGCCCTGCATGCCCTCAAGGCATCTCCCCATGTTCTGGGGCAGAGCCCTCTCTCCACTTGTCGACAACTGCTCTAGGACAGACTCGTCTGTTTGATCATGCAAAACCTGCCCTTTGCCTGACCCAGGAAAAGTTGTCTCAGGCTGCTGCAGGTGCTGAGGTGCTTTGGAGGCATGGCTGTCACGCGGCAGACAGGAAGAAGTGCCTGGACCCTATCCATGTTATGCCAAGCAAGTGTGTGGCAGCACACAGCTTTCTGGCACGCCTGCTGCCATGTGCCGGCTCCGGACCCTTCCTGCAGTTGATCACTTCCTCCCCAGTGGCACTGAACCACTGCTGGATCTCCTCATCTCCTGTCCTCCTGCCCAGGACAGGCCTTGGTGCCAGGTTACTCTATGTGTGCATTAGAAGCTGGATACCAATATGCATGTGAACAGAAATTATCTGTATCTCCATCCTGGCTGGAGCAACACAATGGGGACTTGTGGCCAGGGTCTAAGAAGCAATGGGAAGCCCCTACTTATTCTGGCTCCAAGCAGCAATTACTGTACTATCCACGAGGGATACACTGTAATAATCTAAAGCCTGCACATGACTCAGTGGTAAAACATTTATGATCTTTTTTTGGGAAAATAAGGAAGATAGTTTCAAAGTGCAAAAAGAAAGCTGATTTTTCACTAATAGCTATCTTCAGTCTAGAATTTTATTTAGTGTCATATTGAAAGGTACTACTGTGTACTATTCTAGCACAGAGCTGCTTAGAAATAACTTTAAAGAAAAAAGGAAAACGAGTTACAGAGCCCAAGGTACAGATTTTCAGCCAGCAGAAATCATCTTTCTGATGTGGAAGTCCATTGAATTGAACACTTTTACGTCTGCTGACCTTCTGACCATCTAAATTCAGAAGCAGAGAATTAAATAATAACAATAACTTAGAACACTTAAGCACATATTCAACTATATTTTAATTACTGTTAGAAATCTGTGGCAAGAAGTGGCCTAAAACTAGACCCCATTGCCTGAAATTGGTACCACAGCTGTGGTTGCCAGTGATGTTTTTTGACAGTCAGGCACTCAGCTGTAATTCAGCGGGCTCTCTGCCTCCAGCTTCCTGGCTTTGTAGGCTTGAAATATCTGCTGTGTTATGTAGTGAAGCTATGACAGCATTTAAATTCTAGGGACTACACTTTAGTGGCCAGCAGCAAGCACAGTAATAGGAGCAGTGAGTAATTCCATATATCTGCAAAGATAAGTGCATGTTTTTCACTAGAGGCACTCTATACATGGGTGTCATATTTTATTGCTATGGAGATTTTAAAAAAGAAAAGTATATTGGCATAGCTCTTTCCCACTGAAGTTCAGATACTGTTTTCCTGACTTGGAAGAGAGTGGTTTTTGGCCAGTGCCAATTGCTGCTGAAAATTCTGCCAAAGGGAAAATAGTTGTGTGCACCCACGTCATGCCACCCATCATCCTGTGGGGCACTGATGGCTTTGCTCTGCATGGGGTTGTCACAGCTGGAGCAAGAGTGTGCCAAATGCCCCTCTGGAGTTACCTGATGGATGACAGAATTTAATGGGATATTGGCACTGCTGTTCACATGGCTACAACTGCATCCACAACTTCACAAAGCACTGAGGAGTGTTGAGGTCTCAGGAACTGACTTTTTACTCAGTGCGGCAGAATTTCCCCACGTTCAGAGGAAAAAAGAGAGGAGAGTGAAGTGGGCAGAGGTACAGGCTGCTTTCCTCTTCATTTCTGATTTTAAGAAAATTGATTTTCTTTTGGAAGTTAGACTGTCTTATTTGGTGTACCAGATCATTTCATAATGCCTGGTAACATTTCTGTGCTAAGGGCTGGCCTATGCCTATCATTTAATGATTTTGTTCTCTGTAAGCCCTGTTTTTGGTTGCCTGAGTTTGTCTTTCAGCTCTGATACATAAACAGTGAGCTTTGCAGGGCAGGACAGAAGGTCTGAAGTTGTTGAACTGGTCTGTGGGGAGCCCATGGAGGAAGCCACTCTGGACTATATTCTCTCAGACCTAAAGAAAAGGGACCAGATTTGACAACTGTGTTAGTGATGCTGGGGGCAGTGTAGGTGCCAAATCAATGTGCTCTTCATACTGGCACAAAAGATAATGGCTTGGGCATGTCTGCTGAATTGTGTATGTGTTATGGAAAAGCTTTTGATAAAGGCAGGAAAAGCAGAGAGGAGGAATCTCTTAGCTCCTGGAGGATGATTTCGCATGACACACAGATAGGGTTAGGGTGGGCAGCTGCAATAGAGAGCAGAGAAAGAGGAGAGTAAAGACAGGAGGGTCTTAGAGGAAGGAAAACACATTCGCTCTTAGCTATATTAATCCTGATTTCTCGAGAAGAAGCCTATGAAGAATAGACATAGGCATGGGGCTTGCACTAAAAGATGGAGATGGGGTGTGGAGACCCGTGCATCTGTGGCTCATCAGCTCCAAGGGGACAATTAAAGCTGGGAAAGTGAGGGGGGTGATCCTGAGGGACAGTGCAGGTCCAAGGGCAGGGCTGTGCTCCTCCAGCTGTATTCCTCCAGTCACCCTCTTTCCACCCCTGTGTACATCTCTACCAGCCCAGGGGAATCACTCCAGGTGCTCCCTCTGCAGCATTTGTCTTGGTCTCCACCATCTCTGCTGCTATTCTTCCTACCATCAGGATGTTTGCCCAGCAGGCTTGTTGCTCTTCAGGGAACACTGCTCCTGCATAAGGGTTCAGATCCTGGAAGTGTCCTGGCATTTAATTCCTGGGGAGTGTCAGGAGCTAAAATCCCCTTGAAGGTGCTGGGCCTTTCCTTTTGGATATACTGTGGGCAAAGGGGAACAGTCTAGAGCAGCCTGAGTGATTTGTTCAAAACTCCTCCCAGTCTGAAATTGAATTAGCAGCAGATTGGTGCTTTGTTTTGGTTCTTAAGTAGGAGCAGCTGGGGTGAAGGGTTGGGGAAGGGGAATAAAAAGAAGCTATTAAATCAGTCATTTTTTGGGCAACTGCTTGGATATCTCCCCTCAGGGCTGGGTTCTTGCTTCCCATACACATCTTACTAGCATGTCTTCTCAAAGTTTTTATTTTTCAGTTTGAAAATGTGGGTCATCGATAGAGCATAAGTTACAGCATGCTGGAATATGTAGGTCAGGAAAACTGTACCAAGAAAAGAAAAAAAAAGACAAAAATTTTACAACGGCTTTCAGCAGGAAAAGGCCACACTGGGATTTGGGCTTTTGAATGGGATATCCTCTCCTGATCCAAGTACCCTGGCTGAGATGCCCAGCAGTTTGCGGCCAAGAATAACAGGAAGATCAGAGAGGGGAAAGGGGGAGAAGGGGAGGGCAAGGGGTCTGACCAGCTCATATGACCCTCCACAAGAGAATTAAAGAAAGGGCTGGTACAAGCTCATTTTTCGTGAGTTTTAATCCTTCCTGCTTATGATGCTGAGCCAAGGGGTTTTCTGGAGAATCTGAGTCACAAGGCGTGCAGCTGGAAAGAGAGAATTGATAGCAGTGGCTCAGCAGGCACAACCACGTCTGGAGAGCTGGGAGGGAAGCAGCAGAGCCACTGGTTTTCAACACCATCACAGTTGTCTTTGAAGGAATAGAGGAACAGTGGGAGGAACACACCAAAAATATTAGGAAGGGGAAGACAGCAGTAGTCCTTATTTCACTGTTCCTGCTGCTCTCAGAAGCTCTCAGGGTAGAGGATTTTTATAGAGAGGGTTGTGCATGTGTGTGTGCATGCATGGGAAGCTGGTGATTTCATGGTAGGCTTAGCCAGAGGCACGTTTGAGAGCTCGGAGATCTCATATGGAGTTTGGTGTCCTAGCTCGTGTTTACCTGCCTTTGGTTTTACTTAGAAATGATATAATAGTTTTTGGGTTTTATGAAGGTGTAAAGAAAAAGATTTGAGGAAGAAGAGGACTTGTGAACTACTGAGGCAGACAAGCTTCTCTCCTCATCTCCAGACCATGCAGTATTTTATAGAGAAAGGGTTTTTGCTGGAACTTGACTAGAGTCCTGTCCCTTGTGCTGCCAAATGCAATATCTGAGCAGGAGAGGGGAGGAGCAAAGAGAGATGTTTTTGCCCTGGCTCAGCCTCAGTGCATTCCCTCACGGTATGGGCTGGGCTTCCTTTAGGCAGGAGAGCATTAAAGCTGTTTAGAATAAAATACGAAGCTCTTCCCCAATTCCAGTTGCTTTTCCATGTCTTTCAGTCAGCACTTCATTAGCATGTTTCAAAGCAGATGCCGACGAGGGACAAGAGGTGCCTATGTCCTGTTACATCCTGCTCTTTCTGTCTGACAGTCCAGAGACTTATTTTCTCATATCCTTTTCTCGGGATAGGTGACAAGCAAAAGCTATTGTAATATTTAAGTCTTGTTAACTCTAACAGGAGTTGCCTGCATGAATGACTTTATTATATAAGTGGGAAGAATATCTCTTTCAGTGTTAGTCAGGACATGTCTCTCCTCAATCCTCACTGCAGACTGATGTGTACAGCTAGTTTCTTTCTAATTAATTTTTAAGTGAGGCACCTGATGAGGGACATCTTATGCTGTACTAGGAAAGAACAGTTACACACTGGCACAGACCTTTCCAGAGCCCTCTCCATGGTGAGCATTTCTTACAGTAAATGAGTCCCTGACAGGGAGGCCACTTGGCTTGCCTGGTCATGATTGCATTATTGTCACCTGAGCAGAGGCATACACTCATTCAAAACCAGGAAAGCACTCTCTGCAGCTCTGCTCAGATATTTTACGGTTGAATCCTTCTTTTCTGCCTCTTGAAGGAATTTGAATTCATATAGTGGAAGGAATTTGATTGTCTATGCCATCAGAGCTGGGCAAACAAGGTTAACCCCAGGCCGCAGCCTGCCTTCATTGCAGTGCAGGACCTGGGAATGCCTGCTATCAAGACAAAGGATGCCTGGGCTGGGAGGGTGTTGCTGCCTCCTCCAGCAGGCCCAGGGTATCTGGATGCCTGAAGCACCAGGACTTTGAAACATCAAGTGTCTGTGTTGCAGTGTAGGCACAGACATAATGGCTGGACTATGCATGACAGTCTCTTGGCTCTTCCCATGAGCCTGGATACTGCCCCTCAACTTCTTCCCACACCATGCCATCACAGCTGAACTTCCTGAAGCATCCCCAGTCCTACAATTCAGCTATGGTGCTCTTCTTATCCCAGACCTTCTTCCCCATCCATACCTTACCATTACCATCATTTGAGCTTTCCCTGTAACTCCCAGCTCTGCCCTGTAACCCTCTCCCCCTCCCTTTCATGGTCTGGCATGCTCTTCTCTCTCCTTCCTACACTTTTTCTCAGCGATTCCTGTCCTGGGTGCTTCATACAGGTTGGTCCGTATACCCAGGTTGAAACCTGTGATGCTCTCCTTCCCAGAGTCTCCCAGCCCTAAACCCCCATGGAGCTGTGTGTGACCCTCCAGCCCTCTTGCACTCCCTGCTTTGAGCCCCCCCCACCTCTGCCAGCCCCCCTCAGCCCCTCCTTGATGATATCTCCCTTGCCATTCGCACTAACTCGCGTCCTGTTTGCTGTTCCTGCTTCCTGGTTCAGTTGGCATCAGGACACTAAGGTTTGCCTCTCTGGCAGAGTTTCGTGGGGTAAGGAACCAGGTAGTGCTCAGATTATTCCTGGAAGGGGAACTGACAATGTGCTTCAGCTAGAGCTGCTCGAGCTTGGGCTTTCCCGCTCTTTGGTTGAGCTGTAGCCCAGTACTAGGAAGAACAAAGTAGTATTTTTGCCAGTCTTGGAGCTTTTATAAGGCTCAGTTATATCCCACTCAGCAACCTGAACCAGCAGGTTGGTTCGTTTGCTCCTGGTTCAAAGGCAGCTGTGGCTGTGGAGCTTATTGACAGGTGTTTTGGACTAACTGTCCCAAATATCAAGTCTCAAGAGCTCAAGCAGTTCTTTCTCCTAGTTGCATCCTTGCATAACTAAATCCCTTCAAAACGTGGATCCAAATCTGAAAGTAGGACAAAGGCTCCTAAACAAATATTGTTTGGAAATGTTAACTTATGGTAGCAGTCTGTGGCTAAATCAATCTATCCTAAGATATGCAGAGAGGATTTGCTTCTCAAGGCTGTTTTACAAGTCAGGAAGGAAAAGTGACCTTAAGGTAATGGGCTGATAATGGTGTAAAGCTGTATAGTAAAATGGAGTGAACATTCAAGCCTGCATCAAATTCCTTTGACTGCCTGGCTTTGCATTAAAAAGCATAACAAGCAGAAATAACATGAAGAAAAGAAATGTAGATTCTTAAATTCAGATTCTTAAACTCTGAAGAAACTAAAGGCAATATCAGGGGAAGAAAACCCTAACATATTAGCTGAATATCCTAAAAATGCATTAAAATTGAAGCCGCGGTCATTTAGTAGTCTGGTAGTGTGCATACACATTTGTATATTCATCTGCAAATAGCCGTATCTTCCAATGTTGAATGTGAAATAGCATCATAGAATGAGTGTTGCATCCAGGCTGAACTGTCGTGATACTCCCACCACTGTATTGGCAGTTCATCCTGAAAGGCCTGATTTTGAACTCTTAATTATACCCAAGTGTCTTATGAATTTCAGTGAAACCAATCATGTGCTTATGAATTAACCACAAATAATGTAAGTTTTGGCAAGCTTGGAGCCTAGTCATTTACCATAAGGAAATTGATACACGAAATCTCATTCAAACCAGAATAACTGTTTTACATCTGCTTCACATGAAGGTGGAAGAATTCTACAATGCCAAGCTGTGGAGAATCCAGTTGACTTGATTTTCCTGTGTTTCATTAAATCAGACTTCTCAGGTATCTTTAAGAGCAGCAAGGAAATACTGTAAGATCACATGGCAGAGGATGTCTGATGCCTCCAGCTGTGTGATACAAGCTGTGATGTGTCAGTAGTCAGTAGCTGTGAATCTTACCTCCTGGGATGACTTTTCAGCATTATCTGTAGCCCTACCTGAGTGTAGTGCTATCATCATCCGCAGTTCACACATAGTATAACAGTGTGGAAACATGAATATATAACAGCATGAAACATGGAGACATGCACGAGCCTTGTCTCTGGTTGCTGGGGAACGTGTGCCAACATGTGAATGATGTGTCTGGGATCCTGTGCGCTGGACCTAACCTAATATCCTTCAAGTGTACTAAATACTGATTTATACTGCTGTAAAAGTGTGAAGAATTGGTTCACTCATATAAGGGCTGAAAATTTTAGGAAAACATGGTAGTTGCAGTCAGCCTGGAAACACCACGGTACAAACTTTCCTACAGCATTCCAGCATTTATAAAGCAAATTTCCAGTTTATCAGTGCAAATGGCTCAACCTCTCTGGGTTTAAAAAGCAGTTCATTCATCATAGTTTAGATCAGAGGTCTACTATTTTACATCAAGTGCTGAGGTAACTGTAAAAGTGGTAACCTTTTTCCAAATACTGAAGAACTTTAGGTTTGGTCAGAGTTCTGAACAAAGCTTTGGATTGATTTGACATAAACCAGGTTAATTGAAATGGTCTAATCAGTGAGTCTTTACTGGTCCCTCTCCTTTAGGCTGGAATGCATTTGGAACTGCTCACGACAGACCTGGGGGCCGGCAGCTCGGGCAGGGGACTGAAGAGCAGCTGTGAACAGGCTGTCATAATCTCTTTAACAAGCATGGCCACAGCTAAAAGAGAATGTACGTACACACACTAAGGGCTGCACTTATTAAGTATCCAAATATGTAGATGGTAGCATTGCTAGTCTAGTTGGACTCTTCAGATGCCTAAATAAAGTCAGAGAAGATGTCTGAAGTTACTCGTGATGTCCACAGGTAAGGTGCAAGTCGCATCTGTCTCTGCAGACACACAGTCAGGCTCCTCAGGAGGTGTTTGTGAGAGGGCAGATGATGTCAAGTGAGGAGAAACTTCTCCTGTGGTTTGCACTGTGGTAGTTTGTAACCATTGCCAGGAGGTCCTGGGGAATCAAAAGCTCATCCAGAAAGTGACCCTACAGCCGTGAGCTGCTCTTGCCAGGCTAAGGGAGAGTCAAGGGAACCCACTTCTCTCTAGTTTTTTTTTCTCTTACTACAGAGAAAAGCTCAAAATAATACTTCTTCCTCAAAGCAGCACCCCACAGCCTCCCTCCCTGCCCAGCCGGGCATAACATTTCTCTGCTGAAAATGTCTGTCAGAGAGACCTGAAATCTCAACTATTTCATAACTGATTCATACATGAATTATTCAATGGTAGGAATATCTTAATCTTTTTTACAGTTTTTTTGGGCTGCCCATGTTCTTCCCTTATTGGTTTCTTCACCAGCCCTGTCACCACAGGTTGCCTCTGTCCTGCTCCTGCCTCCTTGGAGTCAAGGATAATAACAGTGGCTTCATGCCTCTGTGTGAAGACCTTTGCAGGGTTTGGAGGGGTACTTACATGTTGCTTAGGCTAATGTGAGCCCCAGGGCTTCTGAATCAGCAATGTCATGCCATGGGAAAGACAAAAATGTTTCCTGTTATAAACCCTGGCACTCCTCCTTCTCTGGTCTTCACTCCCCTCCAGACTGTGCAGTGGTCTGTTGCACAGCTAAAGCAGTTAATGTGAGGTGTGTGCCAGCAGCTACCTCCTGGCATCTGTGAATGCTTGTATGTTAGAAACCAGCAGCCACCGGCCAGCGGTGCCATCCTTCTTTACATTTCTCTGCACTGATCTCTGTTAAATTATTTTGTTTCCATCAGTGCTGACTCTTTCCCCACCAGGAGCTCCTGGGAAAAATTTCCAGCAGCAGGTGGAAAAGAAATTGGGAGTCTGTTAGCATTTGATGTGAAGCAAAAAATTACATCTTCAACAGGGGTAAAAGTGATTTAAGAAAAATCACTAATTTTAGGCTTCTGATCCTGCAGTGAGCTCAAGATTTACCCTGTAGAGTAAATCTCTGCAAACACTCCTTTTTTTTGACAATAGCAAGACAAAAGAATTCAAATTCACTTCTTTCTCATCAGCTCTCAGACAATGTATGTCTTTCTTTCCTTCTGTTTTCCCAACTCTGAAAGGAACCAACTTGCCTAGAAGACGCAGACACATCTGCCTGCAGTGGAACAGGGTTGCAACACAGGTGAGAATGTCCTGAAGCAATCTTCATGACTTCAGCTTACATTTCTATCCAAGGGGGTGGGTAAAGTCTGCTTTCATGTTACTGTGCTGAAATTAGAGGGCATGAAAGGTGTTAATTAGCAGCCACCTTAAATAATTTTGACTTTTTCCTTCATAAGGCAACAATATTGAAACCTCTTGGTTCCAATCCAATATTTCTCATTAGTATGAAAATTAACTAAAAATGGGCATCTATTTTTTTTCTCTGCTAGCAGATGGAATAACAAGTTAGGAGTGTTGCTGACAGTATGATGCCGAAATGCCGTGCAAACCAAATTTTCCTCAGAAGTGAGTTCAGGCTGTTATACACAAGATTTTTCAGTGCTCTCCTAGGGGAAACAGATTAACCCCATTTCACTGAGAGTGGAACGGTAAGGTGACGAAATGATGTCCCCAGCAAAGATACAAGTGCCCAGGGAAGCTGGGAGCTGAGTGAGGAACTCAGGTGGGAAAAGGGTCGTTGGACTAGACCTCAGCTGTCCTCTGCTTACCTAAAGGAGCTTGGAGGAAGGTCTGGTCCTTCCATTTTATGTGTAAATGGCAGGTTGTTTGGGAGTTGAAGGCATTTCTGGTGAAGGGAGTGATTACGTAGTATTTCATATTTTCATCCTCTTTGCACACACAATTTGTAATGTATATTATATTGTTTACAACTCGTCACTCAAAAGAGAGCAAGTCCCTGAGGGATGGGACTAGAGGGGGAAGGTAAGAGAACAATGTAAATAACTAGGTTTCTTCTTATTCCCAGTGTCTAGGAGGCTAATCCTGAGCTACTTGGGGTACTTGGAGTAGGAATCCCATGACGTAAAGGGGATTTTTGCTTCAGCAAAGAAAACAGAGTTCAGATTTTTCCTTTAGTGTAAATAAATATATGGGGGAACTTCCAGAATGAGTAGTAGCAGGCATTGTGGAGCTGAGCAATTTTCTCTGTCAGGAAGATAATATCTAAATGGTCTAACTATAGCTACAGTTCAGCATAAAAGGGGAATCCCCACTCCATAGTAGCTGCTGCAAAGTTTCAGGGTCTGAACCATGACCTGGTTGTTAATTTATATTTACTACAAGCCTGTAAAACTACAAACTTGTCTGTTGTTGAAAAAAATCCTCCCTTGCAGACCCATCCATTCTCTGTCTTATATTGAGAAAAGTCTATGTTAGGAGCAGACTGAAGCTCACAGTTTTCATGAGCACACCTGTGGCCTCGGGAAGCTAAGGATCACAGAAATACTGATGATGTGCCTCCTCTTGACATACAGAAAGTTTTGAGGGCTTCCTGAGGCCCTTAGACCTCTGTATGTGTGTGGCAACCCATTCAATGCCTCCACTCAGCTTTTCTTGCCTTCCTCAACTCTTCCAGGGATGGATCACTTCAGTAGTAATGTCTGAGAGTTTCCAAAGTGGGGTGAGCCACCTTACAAAGATGTTCAGCTGCATCTTTTTTCTCAGACAAAAGTGGAAGTAGAAGCTGGGACATGGGGAATGAGGGCAGTGCAGACATTCTGTTAACACTGGGAGAGGCTGCAGCTCCAGTTGGATGCATAACTCTGCTGAGAGATGCAGCCCAGCCCAGCACAGTTTTGCCATCTCCCACATCTGGCCTGCTCCACGTACTGCCTTTGGCACCTATGCTGGAGGTGGGTGACTGCTGTTGAAAAAGAGCCTTAGCTTCAGATAGTTTGTGAATGAAGCCTGTTCAGCTGACTTCAGTGAGGTGCTGCTTGTGTCTGGAAGGTTAACTCTCTTCTTTTTGTCATTGCTCCTGTTCAGGGTGTATCACAGTGCTGGAGTTAGGGTACTGTAAGGGAAGCTGTGTGAGGCATCAGGAGGAAGGACACTCCCTGACCGAGATGCCTTGGTCATGAAAAAGAAATTGTTTGACTCAGTTGATGGAGGATTCCCTGCCCTTATTTCACTGGTGTATGAGTACACATGCTCCTGCACAGCAAAAGCAAAGTGTGCAGGGCATGTGTATATCAGATCTAAATATCAGAAACAGAGTTCCCTCTTCAAACCCTGACCTGGTTGTGTTAGGCTCTGTGACATCCCATGGCTGTGCTAGCTCAGGAGCTTCAACCAAGCACTGCTGTGCTGCTGCTGAGCCCTGCCAACCTCTCCACTCACAGTGGTGGAGAACCTTTAGCTAGAGGCAGCAGTGCCTGAGTTGAAAAGTGAAAGGTCATCTCTGTGCTTTTTCCCTGCCTGTCAATATTTTTCTCTCCCTCTCTCCCCCATAACAAGGTGCCAAAGCAGGGCAGAGCCATGGGACCAAAGTGCTAAGGACTCGAGGTTGGGATAGGGGTCTTACATAGAGCAGGGGCTTAACTGAGGGAGGGACTGATTGCCCCTTTCAGAGCCTCCCCAGACCCCACTGATATTTCCTTCAGAAATCCTCACAGTATTCCTGTCCTTTGGAGTCACAGTGCTTTCCAATCCTGAAGAATTTGAACGTTACACACCATTCTCCACTGCTCAGCTTTACCAGGGAATGTACTATTTGTTCCATATTGAAAGATGTGCTTCACCAGTTAAATAACTAAGGATGGAGCAGAATCCTATGCAGTAGCTGCTGATGTTCTCAGGATCACTTACCTTTGTCTCAGTTTCAGGTGACAGGTTTCAATCTACCTTTTTACATGCTTGTTATGGGGTATTTTAGGAACACAAGAGGAAGGTTCCACCCAGCCTCTGGGCTGTCTGCAGGTAGCCCCAGAACCTGCAACCCCTGGACCTGTGTGGAATGAGGTGCTTTTGGGTGGCCGACGCGGAGCTGTGCACCACACGCAGCAGAACTGCTTACTGGATCTTATATAAGCAAAGAGTCTTGAGGCAGGCAGTGTCTGGGACCTGCTCAGCACTGATGGATTAGGAAATCATGGTTGAATTTCTGCTGCGACATCACAGCTGTAGTAAAGTGTCTTCCTCCTGCACCACCTGTAGCTGCTCCAGGCAGAAACAAGATCTCTCCAGTTGTCAGATCTTTGCATGGCACTTGCCATATACCCCCTATTTCATGATTCTATCAGTCCACTGGGGATCCCTTAGGAGTACCAACCCCAATAATAACAAAGGCAAATGCAGAAGAACCTTTTGGCAAGACACAAGTTCTCAGACAAGTCATCTCTGTTCAGGAAGACTGGCCTTACGCTGGTGAGTGCCTCAGTCACACACAGCACTGTACTTTGCCCCTGTTATCAACTACTTGTTGTAGAACAGGACCATAAAATCTGAATGAGATGAAGTGAGATAAGAGAGCTGGCACACAGTTCTACTTGAACTGGTTGATATGGAGTCAGTATCTGTACCATTACTTTCCACTGGCAGAGTCACTGAGGTCCTATTTCTCATTTAGTTATACAAGAGAGGCTTCTCTGCTTGTCTGCGTTTGAAAGATGCCCTAATGCAGCTGCAATGGATGGGGTGGGACAAATCTCTTGTGTAGGCAAGAGGAAGGAAGGTGCAGTTGCAAGAGCATTAGATCTGGAGAGTCAGTGGGTGATCTTGGGCATCACTTGAACATTCAAGTTTCTGTTCCCCATGAGTTAACGGGTAAAAACTGCCCTGTCTCACAGGAGCGTTGTCAGGATAAATACAGCAGAGATGGGTGGCACAGCATATTTATCTTGACAACATAATTAAAAAGGCCTAAAATCCAGTTGCCACACAAACCCTGAGTGCATCGCAAGAGTTTAGCTCTCCTACAGCATCTTTCCTGCACGAATTCCAAATGACCTACCAGACATCACTTACTTAAACGTTCATTATGTCTCTTTGGTGTTTAGGTTTTGGGATTGTTCTGCGTTTTTCGTTGTTGTAGTTGGTTGGGATATTTTTTTGCTTATATCTTTTGAGGAGAGGGTAAAGAGCCTGGTTAGAAGGGTTAGGCTCAAAAATTTTGTAAAGGACAATACAGGTTTTCATTTTTAGGACTTTACTGCAGAGCTATCACAGGCTTAAATCTAGATGTTGTCCTTAACTCTAAGGTTTCCACATATAAGCTTTCCCACCAACTCTGACAGCCCTCTTCTGGACTCACTTCCACAGGTCACAGCACCAAGCCTGCCAGAGTTCAAGAAGCATTTGGATGATGTCCTCAGGAACACGGTTTGACTCTTGGGGATGGTCCGGTGCAGAGCTAAGGGTTGGACTTGCTGATCCTTATGGGTCCCTTCCAGCTCAGCATATTCTGCGACTCTGCAAGAGTTTAAGAAGATCCACATCTTTCTTGTGCTGAGGACTCCAGACCTGGACTCGGTACTCCAGGTGGAATGTCACAAGGGCAGAGGAGAGAGGGAAAATCACCTTTCTCGACCTGCTGGCCGCTCCTCTTTTGATGCAACCCAGGACATGTTTGGCTTTTTGGGCTGCAAGGATACACTGCTGGCTCATGTCCAGCTTTTCATACACAAGAACCCCCAAGCCCTTCTTGGTAGAGCTGCTCTCAATAACTTTTTCTCCCAGTCTGTACTCATGTCTGGGGTTGCCCTGACCCAGGTGCAGCACTTTGCACTTGGACTTGTTGAACCTCATGAGGTTCTTGTGGGCCCACTTCTAAAGTTTGTCCAGGACCCTCTGGATGGCATCCTGCCCCTCAGATATGTCAACCACACTGTTCAGCTTTGTGTCATCTGCCAACTTGCTGAAGGTGCACTTGAACTGTCTATGTCACTGATGAAGATATTGAAGAGCACTGGTCCTAAGACAGAGCCCTGAGAGGCACCACTTGTCACCAGCCTCCACCTGAACATAGAGCCATTGACCACAACTCTCTGGCTTTGTCTATCCAGCCAATTCCTTATCTACCGAATAGTCCACCCTTCAAATCCATGTCTTTCCAGTTTGGAGATAAGGATGTCATGTAGGACTGTGTTAAAGGCCTTACAGAGGTCTAGTTAGATGGCATCAGTTGGTCTTCCCTTGTTGACCGTTGCAGTTGCTCCATCCTACAAAGCCACAATTTGCCCTTAGCGTGGATCTGCTCTGTGATCTTTGCAGGCACAGAGATGAGGCTCACCAGACTGTAGTTCCTCAGGTCTCCTTTTCTGCCCTTTCTAAAAACAGGAGTGATGTTTCCCTTTTTTGAGGTTAGTTGCAAGGGACTCATCAGGATCATCAAGTACAACTCCCGGCTCAGCACAGGACACCCCAAGAATCCCACCATGTGCTTGAGGGCGTTATCCAAATGCTACTTGAACTCTGTCAGTCTTGGTGCTGTGACCACTGCCCTGGGGAGCCTGTTCCACTGCCCTATCCCCCGCGGGGGAAAAACTTCATTCACCAGGAAATTTGCCTGACTGCTATTTCTTTTCAAATATGATGGAGAGTGGCTTGGATTCAACATCAGCCAGCTCCCACAGGACCCTGGGATACATGTAATCAGGCCCCATAGACTTGTGTCTATTTCATTTCATCAGGTGATCTCAAACCCACTCTTTGTTTATCATCTGGTCCAACCATCCTGCTCTGAGCAGGGTCAGCTCAAGCAGGTTGCTCAGGGCCACATCCAGTTGGCTTGGAATATCTCAAAAGGATAAAGACTTCTGACTTTTTGGGGGCAAGTTTAAATTTTCATGCTTGAGCAAAACTGAATCAGATTACTTGAGCTACTTATGAAATGAAGGCCTCTCCTTTACATTTACATTCAGCACAGGATCATAGAGGGCAAAATAGTTTTGATATCTGACAGCTGTTAGGAAACCAGCGAGTGAATGTTGTTTGACTGAACCTGATCTCCAGTGGATAACTGACTAGGTAGGGTGACAATCCATGGACTAGCTGGACAGGAAAAAGAAATTATAACTTCATCCTAGGCTCAGAGAGGATGGTAGGTGAGGAGGGATGGTGAGGTGAAGAGCATTGCATTCTCTCTGGACACCCACCTTTGGAAGGCAGAGCAGACTGTGATGTGTCTCCTCATTGGTAGCTCCCTCCAGGATCATAGTCACACAACATGTCACAAGGAGAAGAAAAACAAACTCTTTTTATATCTCCTCACCCATCTGTACTTCCTCTTTCTGGACCAATACCGCAAAGAAAATTATCAGAAGCATCATGTTGGCAGTATTTTTAGTAAAGAGCAAGAGACTCACATGAATTTGTTCTTGTCCTTGTTCCCTGCACATACAACAGACTCGAGAGCTTTCTGAGCAGAACCTTTTGAGGTTCCCCTATTTTTGCCTTCCAGACAAAACAGCTTGACACTAACGCTGCAGGCCTAGAGCTGACTGAAGAGGCAACTGCTTTTCAGGTCTAGGGAATAATTCCCCCATTGCATGCTAATGCCAAGTTAGGATTCTTGGACTTTCAGGGATTGTCTTGCTTTTGGGTCATGAATGGCTCAATACACAATAGCTGGCAAAGGAAGATGATGGAAATTCACAGGGGAATACAGGGAAAAAAAAAAGAAAGTATGTTTATTAATAAGGAATGTTCCCAAAGGTTTCCAAATTGTCCAAAAATAGGCACACACATTCCTAAGGACAGTGCAAATGCGGGTGGCAAGATCCTCCTGCTACTGATGGGGAGAAATAGGGAGAGAAGTGGAAAATAAATTGGAAAAGGTACTTTCATTTAGTTATCTGGCTTGGCTAAAGCAAGAAAACCACTATCAACTTTTACTGTGCACCATTCCAAGAGCATTTCTGCCAAAAGCTGTTTTTTAGGACTGGTTTGCACTTTGCCTTTGGCTGAGGTCTTGCTCTCAGCCCTACTGAAGGGAAAAGCTGGCTGGACCAGTTCCTGCCTGGTGCTTCAGGAATAGACTACATTGCTCCCTGTAACCTCTCTCCTCTGTTTCCTAAAATCCCTTTTTTTTTCCTCACATTTTGAGCTGCCACTTAAGCAGCATCTCTGGTTTTGTAACCTGTGCACCCAGACATAAAGTTTCTGATGCAGAGAGTCTCTGCTCACCCCCATCCCACCCTTATGAGGGGAAACACTGTCTTGGTGGTCTTCATTTTCCTCCTTGCCTATTCATTCCCACTCCCCCACAGTTTGGACTGACACCTAGTACCTGGGACAACTCCTGAAATGCTCTGCTCCTTTTCTCCTCTCATGCCACAGACACATGCTTTATATAAAGAAATGTAGGCCTTGGGATGGAGGAATTTATCAAGAGAGGTTGAAGGAGGACGTTAGCTTGCAGCTCATTCTCATCTACTGTTCTCCATCCATCTCCCTTTGAAGTCAGTAGAGAGCTTTCCTTGATTTTAATGTGAATCAGTCTAGTGCTTAAGAAAACCCATTATTTCCTCTCCCTTTTGGCCATGCTTTTCAAGGTATGTCTTCCTGCATTTCACCAGAGAGGTTATCTGTATGAAAGCTGTTGGGTTTATTTTTCAGAAGTAGCAGGTGTTCATAATTCATGAATGTAGTCTGGATTAAGTTATTATTGTTTACTTCATTTTTTGTATTTCATATTCCCTTGTTAAATTGTTTTGAACAAAGCAAAACAAAACCAAAAAGTAATTACTGAGTATTTCCCCACATTTCCCAAACTTCCTTTCTGAGTCATTGTTTGTGTGCCCTCACCAGGAACTTGGTTCTGAACTCTCTTGTTTTCTTACTGACATGGTCTGAAATATTTTGAAATCTGCAGGATAATTGAACTGAGGTACCTTTCTAGCTTGGCCTTGCATTTGGTATTATAGTAATTTTTAAAACATGCTATCAGTGAATCTCTTGGGTAATTTCTGAAATAAATGTTCAATTCCTTTATCTGGGAATTCCAATAATAATAAGTATGGATTTTTCAAGAGGGGACTATTTTGCATTCTTTTGAGGTATTCTTCATATGCTTTAATTAATTTAAAAAGAAATAAAGAAAAGAAATGCCTTTTTGTATGGGTGGGGGAGCATGGAGAGTTGTTCAGAGACTGCTGTTCTTTATGACTTTTATCTCTAGAATTCTCAGAAGTGTTATGGCCCTATGCCTCATTTGTTTTTCTAACGGCCATCCATCCTCACATCAAAGACTCTTGCAAAGGGGTCTTCAAAGATCAGTTAATTCTATGGAATCATAGAATCATTTCATTTGGAAAAAAACTTCTAAGGTCCTTCAGTCCAACCATTAATCTTACAATGCCAAGTCCATCACTAAGCCATGTCCTCAAGTGTCACATCTTTTAAATACCTCCAGGGCTGATGACTCAACCACTTCCCTGGGCAGTCTGTTCCAATGCTTGATAACCTTTTCAGTGAAGAAATTTCCCCTAATATCCAACCCAAATGTCCCCTGGTGCAAATTGAGGCCATTTCCTCTTGTCCTGTCACTTGTTGCCTGGGAGAAGAAATCAACCCCCACCTGCCTACAACCTCTTTTCAGGTGGTTGTAAAGAGCCATAAGGTCTCCCCTGAGACTCCTTTTCTCCAGGCTAAAGAACCCCATCTCCCCCAGCCATTCCCCAAAGGACTTGTTCATGTTACGAGGCTGTCCCTTTTCATGCCACAGGGAACTCTTCCTTGGCCCAAGGAAGAATTAAAGGCAGTGGAAAGATCTCAATTGTCCTTCCCATTCAGGGGCAAGCAGGGTGATCATTAATAAACACAGGTATACTTGAAAAACACTGGTCAAACCTTGCTGAGTGTGGTAGATGTGATGCTGGGCAGGGCCTGCAGAGAAGGTTTCTCCCTGGAGAGGAGATCCATTTGGAAAGATGTCACTGTGGAAAGCTGGTAAGGATAAACCTCACCAGTTCCTGTCTGCAATGGATCCTGTGACCTGATCAGTCCCACCTCCCAGTGGGGCTGAAACCAGTGCTGTGAGAGGACAGATGTTCCGGAGGTGTCCTTTTCCTGGGATATTTCTTCTTGCACACTCCTCTCAGTGCCTCATTTCTTTCTGTTTCTTTCCTCACTTGCAGTACGTGTCATGTGTTGGATGCGGCTCTGCTTCATGCTGTCCTCTGGGCAAGATCTTCAGAAGCCACCCTGAGCAACAAGTGAGCCTCTGCAGGGTTTCACCTCTTGCTAAGGGCTTCTGACCCCACAGTTCACAGTTTTGTCCCAAATTCATTGGCATTGATCCATGAGGCTTTTAGAAACAAGAGTGATATTTGCTCCTGTGAAGTCAATGAGAGTTTGCTCTTTGCAACTGCATTGTTTTTTATCCTGCAGTTTAGCAATAAACTGATTTTTCTGAGCTTACACGTGCCCTCTCCTTCCCCAAATCACTTTAATGACTTCATGAGTAGGGGTGGAGGGACTGATGGGGGTGATTTGTGTTCTGTTTGGCTTTTATCTGATTCACTTTGAAATGGTACAGATGAAATATTTTACAATATCTGGGTTTTCTTTCATTAGTCATGTTTTACATTCACAGAAAAACAGATCTTGTACCAAGTAGTTAATATTTATGTGCATTGTAAAATTAACTACACATAAATAAAGCATGTGCCTATGACACAAATTAAAACCAAATCCCAAATACTTCAGGTCCTATCTTAGTATTTCTTTTTGGCATGCCTAGTCGTGAAAAATCTTTTTAAACATATGAAATTTGCCATATGCTTGGTTATAGTTCTGTAAAAGCCTGGCTATCTAAACAGGCTGAGAAAGGCAAGTCAGGCTTCAGGTCTCTTTGGCTCCTTAGCCCCTCTGGACAAGATCTGGGGAGGCAAAGGCCAGTCAGTGCTGTGCTGTGCCCTCCCTGGGTCTTCCTCTTGATCCTTGGAGATGCACTGTGCATCTGCCCTCTTCACAAGTGGTCCAGCCCTAAGACTCAGGGGCAGTGGAAGGAAAGACAGCTCCATCTTTCAAATGGAGTCACTGACCCTGGGGCTGTGTATGTGCTTCTATATGTGCTGTGTTTGTGCTTAAAGTGCACAGCAGTAGCTGAGCAGCACTGAGCAGGGGTTATAGGACCCTGCCAGGAGCTAATCAATCTGATTTTAATCGATTCACCATTTGATCCAAGGGGACAACATGAATTAATTATTAGTGTGTAATAAGAATAATTTCAGTAAAAAAAAAATCCCAAAAAGTCAAGTAGAAACAGTAATAGGATAAAGGCTGAAATATAAGGTTTCTCACCACTGCTGTTTGTTTCTTAGAGCATCTGTTGGAGAGAAGGGTCCATGAAGAGCCAGTTGCCTTTACAATTAAGAGTGCAGGCTTTGGTCAGAAGTGGTTCATTTGGCTTGGCTCTGAAGGGTACGTGTAGAGCATCAGGTAAGTGGGTGTCTGAGCCCGAGGTTCTGCCTGTGCTTGGTAGTTGTCCCTGCTGCTACATCGCAGGTCGGGCATGTATTGCCTCCCTGCCCCTGGCTTGGTACCTGGATGAACAAGCTGCAACTCTGTTGCGTGCTCTGTGCAGGAGCAGTGGGCTGAGAAGAAGAGGGTATGTAAAAGCTGAAGAGCAGCAAGGAGCAGTTTAGTCTGAACACCCGGCATGGATATATTATTAGTGTCACTGTGGATAAACACAGAGTGATACATATGGGAAAAAGCGGTATTGCCTCACGTGGAAAACAATGGGCTAAGTGCTGGCTGCTGTCACCGAGTAAGTCATGGGCTGTAACACAAGGAACCACCTCAGGCATCAGCAGGGGTCAAAGATCTTGACTTATTTTAGGGAGCAAATCAGAAATTTTCACTCTGCCCCTGTACAAATCTGTGGTATGCCCACATCCATGAGCAGTTCTGCTCTTCCCACTTCGGAAAAGACATACAGAAATGGAAAATGTTCAGAGAAGGATAACAAATGCGATCCAAGGTATGGGATAGCTTGCTTATATGCAAGAATCAATTAAGCTCACTCTTTTAACCTTCTCTAATTCTTCAGCCTGGGAGAGGATTGGTCAAAGACATCTATGATAGAAGCCTATTAAACTCATTTATGTCTTGGAGGGTGTGATAGTTCACTGTCTCTTCCAGTACAAAGCAAAGAAGTTGTCAAGGTGACTGTTCAGAATAACCAAGGGTGAGTGTTTTTTGCCATGAGAAGCAGTAAAGACACAGGACTTGCCAGCAGATGTGGGTCTTAAAAGTATACACAGGATCAAGTGGTGATTGAACAAGTTTGCAGAAGGGAAATCCGCCCTGGGTAATTAAACACAGAACATTCAGGAAATTCCTGAGTCTCAAACCATTAGAGTTTGGGGGAATACTCCTGGAAAACAGCATTATAGGCTTGCCCTGTTCCTACATTCTTCACTAAGTATTTGCTTTTAGCCAATGTCAGCGAAGGACTAGATGGACCTTTCAACTGACTGGTACTCTTAGCCTCACTACAGTCATCATTGGCATGCCAGTGTATAAGCATTTGCTAGGGATAGGAACATTAATCATAGACAACTCCATCATCCTTTAAAAACCAGAGTGTCCTGTGAAACTGGTGTAAATGTTCTCTGCAGTCTTCACCACCCCACATCAGGAGGGTAGAGCACAAGTAAGTGTTTAACTTAAGTGGAATTATGGTAGAAGGTGAATGGCAGAGTTGGCAGTTGGTTATTGAAGCAAATGGACAATCATTCTTTCGCACATTTAGGTGTTTGTTGAGCTGGTTCCTCTTTGAATACAACAGAGTTTGCTGGTATGATTTCAGTTCCCAAAGTTACATGTTTCCAGTGGAATTCCCTCTAATAAACCCCCTCCTTCATCTGAGGTACTATATTAAAAAAAAAAACAAAACCAAAACCACAACCACAACCCCAACAAAAAAAAGCAACAATATAATGAGAGTAAAATATAGCATGGAAGGTGATGTCTCAGGTACAAGTGAATCATCTTCCCCTAGAAAAGTCTTCTGCTATTAGACTTACAGTCAACAAACACACTCGGTCAATTTGAATGAGTTCAGACCCAAATGAGTTCAGACTCATCCTTTCCAAGTGAGAGCTTTTCATCAGTGCAGTATCCTGGCATATCCTATTGTAAATCAGGAGAAGGTAAATGGTCTTGTACCAACAGCCTTGTTCCCTCAGTGAATCTTTCTGACTGGTCCTTAGCTAGAACCCCAGCTCCTAAAAGCAGAGATGGAAAAGATCCAATAAGTGAGTTAAGCCTTCCTGATGTGGGATGTCCAAAATGATGGCTGCAGCAGTTCCACACCACCACCACCAATTGCCCTAATTTTTGCCCACTTTTTCCCCAGTTTCTGTCAACGATTCTCATTTACTCTTTTGAGCTTTCCAAGGACAGTGTTAAGCACATGTATCCTTCAAACATAATAAGTTTACTGGATGATAGCCCACTATACAGCCTTGTCACAAATCGAAAGCAGAGATTTACTTTCCTTCCCTTACAGGAAATCTAACCTATGTGCAAGTGCTGAATCCTTATAAGTGGGCTTATAAGTGAGCTTGATCCAACACCCTTAGCCCCTGACAAAACTTTCATTTTGTAACGTGACTTGGAAGATAAATTACTCTAATATGAGGTATGAAGGTAAATTAAAATAGGGATGTTAATTTGGAGCGGGTGTGACTCTTTTGAAATGGAAGAAACTGCCCTTCCTTTCACTGAGTCTGCATTTGCTGCCTTCCCCCTCCCCCTGCCTGTGGAAGAGCAGGTGGCCTGCTCAGCTCAGGCTGGATACCTGGGTGTGTGTCCTCAGCTGTCAGTCTAGTCCTTACCCTGCCTTTTTACCAAATCACAAACAAGCCCAGAGGAATTTAAACCTGCTGGTTTTGTTCCGTTAAGAAATACTGACCACAAACCTGTTTTACTTGCTTTCTTGATGGAGAGGTAAAGACAGTATATGGAGAGGGAACTGAAGACAAAGGGCTGCATCAAATTGATATTTGTGCCTGTGAATGTGTGGAAGGGTGGCTAGAAGTGTTAAACAGGCCTGCTTTTGAAAAAAGTGGAGGAAAAGAACATGACAGCAAAAAATATTAAAAAAAACCCCAAAACATAAAAAACTGGCTGCAAAGACAGAGTTGGGCAAAAGCTTTTTATGTGAAGTCATATACACATATGGGGTAAATTAGTGAGAAAGGGCACAGAAAAAAACCCATCTTAAATGTATATTTAAAAGCAAAAGAGCAAGAGAGGAGAAGAAGAGACACGGGATGTTGCTAAAGAAACACAATGAGAGAGACAGTGTAGGAGACAGCAGGAAATGGTAGCAAAATAGCTTCCAGCAAAAGAGCCACTGGGGCCAGTGGTGTTCTGCTATTTTGGTTTGTCCAAGACCTTTGTAGTACCTTTTCTGCTCCATTTAACATGGATGCCAAGTGTGGTATGTATGGAAAAAGAAGCAAAACACCTGATCCCCCATTCCCTGCGGACTGCAGGGCAGGAGAAAGAAGTAAGAGGAAAGGAGCAAGTACTCATTGCAAAATATTCCCCTTGGCTGCCACCCAAGAATTCCTATGGAAACCTAAGGTACTTTTGGCTTGTGTGGTGCCAACAAACAAACAAACAAACTCTATCTACACCACAAAAAATTAGAGCTGCACAGGTCATCTGCACGCATTGACAAGGGCAGCTGCACTCGGAACTGTTCTGCTCCCTATGTTTGTCCATGCTTCCAGTGAGGTGTCCATCATGGCTGCAGGAACAACACTGAACTTAACTTGTCCTTGTCTACACTTGCAGCTAGTTCACATTCAGCCCTGGTTCAGCCACTCCTGTTGCTGACACCTGTTGTCAGCAGTCGGTCATTTCTTTTTTCAGGACAAGCCTACATTGCCCTGGAGCTCAGAAAGGGCCTTAAATTAGACTTAATTCTATTCAGATGTAGTTAGCAGTATTTAATTAGCACAGTCCTGAAGCAAAAGTCAGTCTATTCCTTGAATCACTGGAGTGCATTCTGGATACTTTCCATATTGCTGCAGGAGTCTGACCTTTCATTTTTTTTTTTTTTTAATCTTTAGCCCAAGAAATGTGCTGGGGCTTTTCAAGCACTCAGAGTAGGGGCCACTTCTTAATGGACAGATTCCTTTGCAGACAGCTTCCTGCTCGTTTGCAATTGCAAAACTTCACTGAGGCAATTACCATGATTGCAGACATGGGAATGTGACATTAGGAAAGCATTTAATGTATTCTCAGCATCTGTTACAGTACTGCTGCAAATGGAAACCGTGGGGAGATGCCAGCACTACGGGTAGGACTCGACTTGCTTAATTTGACTGACTAGAAGTTTGCATCCAGTCTGAACTGGACATACAGGTACTCTCTGTAGCCAGTGAACATACAGAGGCATGTCCAGAGGGCAATTCACCTATCCCACTTGGTGTCCCAGGAAAAAGGGATGACTTGTCATCTGATAATGCTCCATTTTTCTGGGAAAGTGAGTGGTTTAGACTAGGAATCCTATATTAGGCAGCTAAAATTAGGTGGCTTGAATCCTGTCCTCTGTGATCACTGTGATTTTCATAGACCACTGGAAACTGCCCCAGAAATGATGAGCCACTGCTATTTTCACCTCTATGGACTGTTAGCTGACAAACTATGAAATCTTCAGCTTGCCAGAAGAGTTCAGTTTCCCAGAAAAATGGTGCAGGAGCTGGCAAGAAGATAATCTATGGGAATAAGAAGAAAGGGAGGTGTATCAGCAGGAATGGAGACAAATCCCATCCTTTAGATTAAAAGCCTTAGCTGTGTTATCCAAGTAGAGAAGGATGCTCTAGGAGCTATTTCCTTTAACTTTGCTGCTTCTTCATTTTTTTTCTTGCGTATATTCTCCCTCATTTCTACAGAGAGGCCTATGCCACATGGCTAGAACATCATCATCCTTTAACCCATTTTTAAATGGAGGTTCAGACAAGACTACTGAACTGATTATCTTAGAGCCTGCTAGTTCTCCTTTGGTGAAATATTTTAATTTTGACTGACATAATTATATATGAGAACAAAAGAAAGAATTAATAATATATATATATCCATTTAAAAAATACCTATGTTTCAAGCCCTGAACCTGAAACAACCCCCAAAAGACAATGAGAAAGCATCAGGCTGGGTGACTTGGGAGAGCTTTTGGTTGCGGTGCAAGTGGGATCTGCAATGGGGGTGCTGTATGAGCTCTGTGCTGCAGGAGAGGATAGAGCCATGATTTGAAAGGATCGATTCCTTCTCATTTCTGGAAAGGAAGAGTTTGGTCATCTTCATGGCTGTGGGTCTTGAGAGGAAAGGCTGCTTCTGAAATGGTGCAGACTCACCTGACCCAGATGGATCTCCTGAACAGGCTGGCTACTGCAATTTAGCAAGGTTTCACCTCCCTCCTTTCCTCCTCCAGTGGGTTTTGAGGGTTATGCAGACCTGGGTTCCTTGCGGTTTCATGGTTTTCAGAAGAGCCTGCACCAGCCATGGGTACTGACTCTCACAGGTCTTGAGAGCAGCGGGTCTCAGGCCAACTCAGATTATTCTGTGATTCTTTCCTTCCTTAGAAAAGACCTATTTTTGCCCTCTGTTTCCCTTTTCCTCAGCTGTGAAAGTACAACTTTTTGTGGCAGTGCTGCAAAATCATCTGAGTTATTCCTCCCCCACAATCTTTTTTTGTTATTTATTTTCTTACTTTTCAGTTTCATTTTAAAGACCTTGCTTAATGTTGAAGTGGGAATAAGTGGTCCAGGGTGGCAAATGACAGAAACCCCTTAAAATTGGCTTTGTGACATTGTAGTGAAGTTGTGAAGGGGATGGTGCAGCAAACTGTAATGTTTAACCATGCCCTGCCAGGCCTGAGGCCAGGAGCTCAGCTGTGGGTTGCCAGGCTTTTGGGATTGGAGACCATCCCTTTGCAGCCCTCCTGAAGCTGAGGAGTAGTGTGTGTCCATCTTCAGACCACACTACTTCTCCTCCAGGTTTTTGGGGAGCTCTGTCAGGCTGTGGGGCACAGGGGCTTGCAACAACTCACTTATGCAATACAGGCTGTATCTACTTGCTGCTGCCAGATTGTGGAAATCTGCAAATAATTGCAAAGTCTGCCAGTTTAATTGGATTGTGGTGTATTTGCACAGATGGGTGAAGTCTTCCAGGCCAATATTTTCCAGAGGGATTTAGCAGTCTCTCAGCTTTAAGATACTCGGTATGAGAGACCTTAAAAGCCATGAGTTTCCCCAGATTTTTTTTAAGAGAAGCACCCCCAAACTGAAGTAATCCAAACCATCAATCACCCAGAAATCCCTTGCCCCAGAGACCTTGAGATGGGTGTTTTTTCACAGTAGCTTGATGTAAGCCAAACTAAATTCATAAAAATAATACAACACATCTTAACACATCATTTGTTCAGTAGAAAATTCCAGTGTGAATGTGTATGTGTGCAGGCATTTTTACAGGAAGTATAATGAATAAGTGAATATTTGTAAAATAAGAGAAGGAGGAAAAGAAAGACATTCTATTTCATGGGCAAGTCGGCTATTGTTGTTGTTGTTATTTTTTAATGAGGTACAAAATGTTACTGTGGAACGCTGTCCCTGCGTGCTCTGGCCCTTTTCCAGGCCTAGAGTTAAGTACTTATTGGGGAAAAGAAAGCATTGTACTTGGTTTTCTGAAAGAAAGGCTGTTATCGCTTGTTAGAAGATGAAAAGGAAAAGAATCAAATTACTTATTAATTAAATAAAAACTCTATAACACTGTTCAGAAGTAACTAGCCCCCAGGGCCAAAGTTACAGATGTCCAGTATTTGAATGTACAAAAGAAAACCAGTTTATTAGCATTATCATCAGCTATTTCTACTAATAATATGAAAGGAGACAAGAAAGCTGTAGTAGATACTGCTGTTCTCACTGAAAGATTCCACTAAATCACCCTTACAAAAATAAGCAACTTGTAAGAAGAAATAAATGGCTATTGTAAAACATTGTTAGCATCATCCACAGAAGGGGTAGGACCAACTTAAAATCAATTCAGTTAAATTGAAACAGTTTTCACCAGCAGAAAAATTATGTAGCTACATGATCTTGATGTAGCTGTTATTGAGAATGTGACCTTGGAGGTCTGCATGACTGAATGAAGTTGAGGTGCCCTAGTGCTAAAGTCACTCTCAAACACAGGACTTCAGCAGCTTTGAACGAAAGCTAGCTGGCTTTATAAATTCTTCCCAAATACTTATCCAGATCATATGTTCAGAACTGAAGTCAGCTTTTCACTTGGATAGCCAAAGTGGACCTTGGCTCCTAGTGTGAGCACTTCTCACTATTTTGCTGTGTCAATTAGTTTTTTGTCTCAAAGCTCATGGTCCTGAAGCCATGCTACTGCTAAAGAGCTTTGAATCTTTGCAATAGAATGAACTTCTGGTTCCTGTGGATAAGGAGGAAGCCTCAAAAAGCAGAAGAAATTATAAGGAACACCAACATTTAATTTTGGAAACTCAACATTATTAAAACCCTGAGGCACCTTCGCATGCTCAGAGCCACGCACTCATTAGATCCCAACCTCCTCCATCCCATCAGGTACCCTGAGAAGGCTTATTGCCAACCATCTTTTAGAGCATCAGAGACAGGTTTTCAAAGGTACTTAGACACATTAATGATTTTCAGGAGTTGGCCCTGAGTTCTCAGTAGGCTTAATTTGGCCTGGTTGCTGGCTGACTAGCCTTTTGTTGACTGCCGAGTGCTGAGAGTTGGTGTTTTTGTTTCTAATTCTGGGGCTGAGCAAACCAACCACACCAGAGTGAGGCAACCCTAATGTAGGGTCTAGCAAGGTCTAATAGTTTGTTCTGAGGGCTTGCAAGGAGCGTGTTAGAAAGGGCTGCCCGCTGGTCTGAGAAGCGCTGGCTGCTCTCAGGTTCTTAAGTCTCACTTTGTGAGAAATAAATAAGAAGGTTTTATTACAAGCAGGGATTTCCATGGTTACCTCATGCTGAGATACCTGGAGGTCATTTGAGGAGATTGAAGAGCCATTTTGTGGTCAGGAGCTGGTAGGTTGTAAGTTGTTCTGGTCACTGTTACTGACTGCTGTTTACTGCCTTGTTTGCTGTTCTTATTGTTCTGGTTGTTCTGATCACTATTACTGCTGCTGACTTACTGTTTTGCTTACTGGTCTAGTGAGAAGGTGAATCGGAAAGTATGTAAGGCAGTGAGACCAATTTGGGCTCACTGCCAGGGGACCACGTGGCCGGGGGCAGGGAAACAACCCGATAGGTGGATGGGCTGCACCAAAATGGAAAGATTGCCTTTTGAGGAAGAGGGGAGCAGGGCCTGGGGTGGGAGGTGTGAGGGAGTGGTTATGTAAATCAAGAGACCTTAAAAAGGCTTGTCCCCTCCCGGTCAGGTGTGCTTGAACCAGGTCACGAGTTTGGAGCACTCAGTGCTGTTAATAAAGTTCTTTGTTTCACTTTATTGGGCCATCTCCGATATTTTAATTAGAGATATTTCTCGCAACTTGAAACAACAAAGTGCTGTAGGGTCAAAAAGTACTCAAACACCCACAAGGTGAAGTGAGGCTTGGGTTAATTTTTGGTAATTTTTGTCATTTTGGAAGGGGAAAGGAGTTCTGAGAGGTTGCATGTGGCTTGAGAATGCTAGAGAACACCAGGAATAGAAGAACTTATTTCAGGACCTTGTTATAGAGATCCAAGGAGCAATTTTTGAGTCAGACGATAGGTTTTGCTGCTTCTGTGATTTCCCACCTGTCTTTTGCAGACTTGGGGTGGGGGGCAGCGGCAGAAAAGGAGAATTGCCTGGGCCTCTCATAGTAATAACTATGTTTTGTTGTTGTCATTTGAACTATTAAATATAAACTGCGACATTTGCAAAGCTGTCTTTGTCCTTTGCAAATATTTTGACTGAAAGTTGTTCTCAAAAAGCCTTTCAAACTAGAGATAACAAGGTGACAAATCCTTTAAAGTGATGCTTTCAGGTACTCCTCTTTGAATAGATGTCCCAGTTTAGCTGCTGGCAGCCAGAACAAAGGGAGTAACCACACAGTTTGTGAGAGTCAAAAACCACAACAGATTAGGCCTCAGCTCACAGAAATGTTTAACTCCTTCTGAGGGAAACCCAGAACACGTGCTGATAAATAAAAGGGCTCTCTTTTTCCATCTTTCTCACAAGCCACTGAAACCATGTCCACAGTGCATTTTGCAACAGACTGGCTTCAGTGAAATAATTTTTGCCTTTTGACTTGCCAGCTTACTCTACTCTTTTAGGCTTGGCTGGTTTAGATCATCAATGAATAGGGTTAGGAGCACTAACCAGGATGCAGCCTGTTGGTAACTGGGCTCAGGAGGCTCTTGTCCCGGCAGGACTAGCACTGGTGGGCATGGCTGGATGGGTAGTGGTAGAGCACTTCTTTTTACAAGAGCATGTAGTGACAGGACAAGGGTGAATGGCTTCAAACTGAAAGACAGTAGGTTTAAATTGGATTTTAGAAAAAATTCTTTCCTGTGAGGGTGGTGAGGTACTGGAACAGGTTGCCCAGAGAAGCTGTGGCTGCCCCATCCCTGGAAGTGTTCAAGGCCAGTTTGGATGGAGCTCTGAGCAATCTTGTCCAGTGAAAGTCGTCACTGCTCATGGCAGCATGGTTGGAACTAGATCTTTAAGATCCATTTCAAGCCAGGATATTCTGTGATTCTATGATTCTATTAAATGCGAACCACTTACCTCATAATGATTTTCCTGTTGCCAGATGCTTGCAGAATCCACTTTCAAATTTTCTCTGAAATAACATCACGTTACTGTAGGTTAATGCCCTGGCTTTTGCATCCCAGTGTTGTACAATTCCCTTGCTAGGTTGGTTAACACAAACAAGATGTGGTACTGTACAAACAAAGCGTTTCCAACAGCTAAAAGTCTAAACAGATTAGGAAAACGGTGAGGGAAGACATGTAGGTGCCAAGAGTTGCAGCAATGTGCAATAACATGGCCAAGGGAAACCAGAACCAGAACTCAGATCTCAAGCCCTGATAGTAATCCGTTACTTAATGCCATCAGTTTGGTATGTGGGACGGGTCATCTTCCTTAAAGGGTTTAGAAAGTAGCCAGAGTAGTTCCTCTGTTTACATAAGGAAGATGTTTACAGACCTCTTGATCCTAAGGCAATTAATATAGGCCATTGGGGAAAGAAGAAAAATAAAAAGGAAAAAGAAAAAAAAATTAAAAGAAAAAAGAAATGGAAAAAGAAAAAGGAAAGCTAGGCTAGATTCTCATGTAAACGGCACCCAGAATGCCTAAAATTCTAACAGATGCAGATGTTTTTATATTGGGTTATTTTTTTGGTGAGCAGCCTCTTTGTGGTCAGCCGTAAGCATCACATTTACATAGTTCAGTATTTCTGAAAAAGCCTATTGCATGAAGCTGGGATCCTACCAAATGAAAACAAAACACAACACTAATAAAAAATAACAAGCTCGTCCAACAGCGTTCAGTCACTGACTTAGAGATTAGTGCTGCATTCTGGAAAAAAAATTATCCAGGCACCATATAATTTCATGCACTAAAAACTTTAAACATTTCAGAGGAACATAACATATGACACAGGGTGTTTTTATTTAATGAATGGCTGTAAGAAATGGGGCCAGCATCCCTTCTCGCAGATGAACACCCTGTGCCAAGAGCGTTGCTGTACAATGTGTCATCACTTGGGAACCTAAAGAATTGTACTTGAGAAAACATTGCTACAAAATATCATCCCCTTCCCAGAAAGGTTCACTTCAGGCTTTGTAGAAAAACAGGACAACTCATTTCCACTGAATATAATTCATCTGTTGGGAAACTTTCTTAAAGGCGTAGGTGGCAGAGCAAGGGGCTGGAAAACTGTTTAAGTCTCATAGTGACAATAATAGTTTATCATTATTGTTGCTACTCAGCTCTTGCACTGCGCCTTGTATACTCAGAGGAGTTAATCCTCTCTGCACCCTGGGGTGGGGGTAAGGGGTTGTTGGAGGCTTTAGGGGTCCCTGCTTGAAGATGGAGTCTCTGACCTGAGCAGGGCTTGTCTGCAGCCTGAGGTACCGCTGCTGCCAGGGCAACCACAGCTGAGCTGAGTTGTGTCCACTTTAATTGTACCTGACAATATTCTGTGTGGTTTGCCTTGTGACTGGGGGAAGGAAAGGAAAAGAGGGAGATGGGGGGGAGAGGAGGAGAAGGTTTGGGAAGGTTTGGGAAGGTGTGGGAAGGTTTGGGAAGGTTTGGGAAGGTTTGGGACGGGAAGGTTTGGGAAGGTAAGGTTTGGGAAGGAAAGGTTTGGGAAGGGAAGGTTTGGGAAGGTTTGGGAAGGGGAAGGTTTGGGAAGGGGAAGGTTTGGGAAGGGGAAGGTTTGGGAAGGTTTGGGAAAGGGAAGGTTTGGGAAGGGAAGGTTTGGGACGGGAAGGGAAGGTTAGGCTTGAGAAGGGAAGGTTTGGGAAGGTTCGGCAAGGTTTGGGAAGGGAAGGTTTGGGAAGGGAAGGTTTGGGAAGGGGAAGGTTTGGGACGGGAAGGTTTGGGAAGGGAAGG
>NW_021940861.1:661760-667300 GCF_001715985.3 Manacus vitellinus
AAGGTTTGGGAAGGGAAGGTTTGGGAAGGGAAGGTTTGGGAAGGGAAGGTTTGGGAAGGTTTGGGTAGGGAAGTTTTGGGAAGGGAAGGTTTGGGAAGGGAAGTTTAGCTGCCACGAGAAGCCTTTAGTTAAGATTCTTATGTTAAAAACTTGCTATTCTAACAAAGTGGCATAGTTTAAGTGATGTATTGGGTGGGAATTCTGTTCCGATCCGCTTAGATGCAGAGGGGAACCAGGTTCTAAAACATTCCCATAAGCGAGATTAAGGCACAAGCAAGGCCAGACGTTGGATCCCAAAATGATAATTCAACTTTATTTTGTAACACAAAAGATCAGAGGGAAAGAAGGAAGATAGAAAACTCGGAAAAGCTAAGGGTAGTTGTTAGAAGCACAGGACAGGAGTTAGCCCCACCATGAAGTACTGCTGGCTTGCAAGCTGGTAGATCTCCTCGGGCTTCTTCCCTGGTCGCCTTGTAGCCTTCGAGGGGTAAACCGGCAGGCAGGGTAACAGAGTGGCACAGTCCCCCAGCAGTCACCCGGGCACAGCCTTGCTGAGGTAGCCCTTGGATGCCCGTTGGCCATTTCACCAGTATCCAAGCTCGGTTTGCCTGGCACCAAGATGGGCCCTGAGTGTCCATTGGCTGGTTCCTCAGTCTCCAAGCAAGATCTGCCTGACATACCTTATTTGGGAGAGTAAGTCCTTGCTGTGCTCTTGATTGTAACAACTTTTTATCTTTTTTGTTTTTCTGCTGTGGCAGCAAGGCTATTTAGCTCCATCCTTGAGGCAATGGAGAAGCAGACTTCATCTTCTAATCAGTCCATTACAAAGTCTTACACAGATGGAGCTAGACTGGATTGAAAATGCTTTCCTTCATATGGTGTGTTTTCTTCAGAGAAATTAGGTCAGTTTACAGCAAGCAATCAATTTACTGATTTAAGCCTCACTTTTCCAATAGCAGTGTTTGCTGGGATAACTCAACATTAGCATGTGTGAGTGTATGTATTTATTTTTAGTGACTGCATATGAACATCCTCTTCCTTGTCCCTGGTGTAAAGAAGAAAAAGTTCATTACAGAAGGGTGCACTGCTGCTGGCTTCAGTTGCTTCAAGAGCAGTTTAAGCTCACTCTTATTTTATACTTCAAACAAAATGAAAAAAGATAATTGTCTGAGCCATACCAGGAGTCTTCCCTGAAATAAAATCAGGGTATTTTAGAAGGACTTCTTCTTTAGCAAGTCAGTGGAAGGCTGGTGACAACCAGTAAGCTCCAAAGAGAAAAGAATGAGTACTTTCAGTGCTAATAATTTAACCTGTATCTCCTGCAGACATAACTGTATAACCTGCCCTAGAGTTATAGCACAGAGAAGGCATTTCTGACAGATTACCTGCTTTTTAAAACCAATCCCATTAAGGACACCCCCAAGCTGTACCCACAGCCAGCACCCTCTCAAAATCCCCTGAACCTGTCCTCATACCCTGAGCCCAGCCAAGGTTTGTGCAGGTGTGTGACAGGGCCCACATCCCTGGGCACATCTGTTCCCCACCTGCAGTGAGGGAAAAGGAGAGAAGAGGTCCCCAGAAGTGCCAGGCAGGAGGGATGAGAGTGGGGGGACAGCCCAGGCTGGCAGTGGGGATGCTGTCAGGAGGGAGGCTGAGTCCTGGCGCTGGTCTGATCTCTGTCCTTAGGCTCCCTCTAGAGTTTACATCAAATGAACAAAAGGTCTCGAACTCCACTTGCGGAGGAGGGTGGCATCTCTTAGCCCTGCTTGGCTGCTCCTGGACACTGCTGGATTATGTCCCACGGCCTTTGTAAACCGAAATAGTTCTTTCCTTCCTGATGGTCCCTGCTGCTGAACGTCATTGGGCCCTAATCCTGCCCAGAAAGGTTCCTGTTAAGCATGTTATGAATATTCCCAGTGTACTAAGGTGAATTTTTGGGGCCTGCACCTCGAATTTCATGGTGGCTTTACCCCACATCACTTGAAGAAATCAGCATTTGCTTGAAAAACTGGCGAGTTGTGAAAACAGCATTGGCTCAGTAGCAGCTAAGGTGTGTTAGGAGCAAACTTCCTCAAGCCTCCAGCTTTCAAATGGGTCATGCTATGTCCCTGCCTTCTTTAACCTCAATTTCAGAAGACAAATCCTGCGGAGGAGCTGAGGTATTATTCCCAATTTCCCCTCTATTTGCAAGGGAATATTTAAAATCCCAAGCAACCCAGACGCTTTATGTGTGCAGTTCAGATGTGCTTTGCTGATTCACTTGCGAGCCCTATACAGTGCTGGGAAAGGAAGGTGGCCAAAAAGAAGACAGAAAGCTTGCCTAAGCGATTCTGGAGGAAAGAAAAACAGCAAGCGACTCTGCCAGTGGAAAAGCCCAAACAAGAGAGAGGAGAAGGGTAGTGGGAAGAGAGGGGACAGGGTGTTCAGACGCTGTTAGAGGAGCCAGGACATTCTTCGCCCGGACCTCCCTGTAAACACTCCTCCCTCCTTCCTGGTTCACTCCCCCAAGTTTTGTTTAGGGTTTGGGTTTTGTTGTTTGTTTTCCTTTCTTTCTCTAATCCTCTCCTCCGATCTTTGATTGGCTGCATCTTCAGCTTAAACGGCCACAGAGCGAGGGAAAACCGGCGATGAGTAGGCTGGAGCTTTACGAGGGCGCTCCAGTTCTCGCCCCCCTCCTTATCCCCACCCCGCACACCACGCAACGCCTCCCCGCGCAGCCCCACTGCTGTGCCCCTCTTTTGCAAGACGATGGCGCTCTGATCTTTCCACAGCTTTACTCCGGGACTCTCGAGTATATTTTTTTCCTGTATTTTTTTTTTCCACGCTTCACTGCTACTACAGGCGGGCGCCTGACTCTCTCCCGATTTGCTGCAGCCATCGGGGGTGCCTGACTGTAAACAAAACACTTTAGATCATGGCAAGGTCGCTGCAGACACAGCCTTTTTTTTTCCTTTCCAGCCGCAGCGATTTAAGGTGGAATGACGAGACCGCCTCGAAGTGAAGGGGGGACGAGCCGAAAGAGACGTGGGGGCAGACCCGAGCCCGGAGCGCGGCCGCGGATGCTCCAGGGATGCGGATGCGATTTTAACCCCTTTCCTGATCATTTGTCCCAGCGCGACCCCATCGTTTTCGGCCGCGTGGGCTGGGGGCTGCGCTGCCCGCGGGAAGGCGAGCAGCTACCACGGCTGCGGGGGTACACCCCCTCCCCCTTTCCCTCGTCCCAGCCCCTCGGAGAGCAAGGGAGGGTGCTAGAGAAGGATAGAGGGATAAGCCAAGGGCCAGACCACTCCTCTTTCATTTTCTCTGTTGCTTCCATCAGTGGCTTAAATTATTCTCGCCCCCCTTCTCCTCCCCCACCCCTCTCCTCCGCCTCTTTGGATTTAATTATTCGTGCTCAATATACTTGTACAGCATCCAGGAACTCAGTCCCAGGCCCTTGTGCTAAGGGGAGAGACCTTAAAAAAAACAAAACCCAGAAGGTTCTTGTCCTACAGTAACTTGGGTTTTTTTTCTTTTCCAAAGGCTACAGATAAATCAGGGCTCTGTTGCACTGCCGTTTAGTTCCTGGTGGTTTACCTGTGAGGCATGGAGTCTTTTCCAGTGTTTTACACCCTCCTCACATTTTTTTTTCTTTTTCCTGCTATATGTTTCTGCTCTGGTACAATGTCATCATCCTACAGGGCAAGGGGTTTGCCTTTTTTTTGTGGACTAGGGAGACAAGCAATGACTCACAGGGAGCAGACACTGGGAACTCTTCACCTAAGGAGTCAGTGGTGGGACCTTCAGCATGTTACTAGCAGGCAAGCTCCCGGCAGGGCAGCAGGATGGACATCCTCAGGGAGCACCCAGACATATTTTGCAGATCACTTTGTTACAACTCTCTTGTGTAGATCAACAAAAAACCCTCAGTGTCCCACACCTGACAGAAAATGAAGTTTGAAATGAAACTACCTTGCTGGTGGCAACTGAAGTCAAAGACAGGAAAGCACAGAGAAATGAAGATGAAATCCTGCAAATACAGAAGATGTAGGCCCCACTTTTCCAGCTGACACAGTTTTATCATGGACTTGCAACTTCAAAAAAAAATTCTCAGGTCCTGCAGACATGTGAATGTCAGTGTTGATTTTCTGCAAGTGAATTGCTAGAACTTGTGGTTGCTGAGAGGAGCTGGAAAACAATTTCCAAGTACTAAAAAACCCAGCATACAAATACAAAGTAACATGGCTAATATTATATTTCAACCTTGTGGTTTTTAAACTAATCTCATTTGTATTCTTTTTTTCTTTTGCCTGTGCACATAATTTTTTTGAACTCGGGTCTGACGATACTGAGATTACTCTGGTGAGTGGTGTGAGCAGAAGCTGGAGGTGACTACCTCGACTCTGATGAAGGCCAGCAGACTGCTGTGGCCTGGGCTTGAGCGCTGTGTAATGGCTGTGCCCCCTCTCCAGCGTGTTCAGTTTAGAAGAGCAACTGCAGCAAAGGTTTCAGTGGCCCATCAAAACTGTAGACTCTAAACTAGAGTAAGTCTGTGTAAGTACAGGACAGGGTAAAAACTCCCATGTCTTCAAGGCCAAATCCGTTGACTCTCCTCTCAGCCAGTAAAACCCAATTGTGTTGACCCCTGCCTTGTTGAGATAGCTTGTCACTGGTATGCCCCTGCCCCGGCCCAAAGCAAAATTTGAACAGGGTTGCTCTGCTTGCAGAGGAGACCTGGCCAGATGGATTGGTGTGAAAAGCCTTCAGGGCCCTCCAAAGATTCAGGTACAGGATCTGGGCCCCTGGAAGCATCAAAACCTTTGGTGCCTGAAAGAACCCACAGTGTCCCACAACACATTGAGGGGGCTGCCCTGCCTGGTGAGGGAAGACGGCTGTGGAAGGGGCTGGAGACACTGGGGCAGAGAGCAGGACACTGTTGCTCTTATCTTCATCACACCTGCTGTAACAATGAAAGGAACTTGCTTAAAAAATCCCTGGCTGTGACTCTTGGCTCATCTAAACTTTTGAGCACACAAGCAGGACAAACCCCAATGTTTTTGGTTTTTTTTCCCCTGCTTGCTGACATCTGAAATCCCAGCAGAGGTTGTTTTAGGGCCATTTCTTCACCTAGTCCCTTTCTTTGCCGAGAAAGCAGTAAGAGGTGAGCCTCTCGGCTCTGGGAGCTACCAGCCCATTTAGGCAACCAGTGGTGTCACAGTGCTGCGGGTCGGGATGCTGGTCTCCCCTGCATGCCGCGGGGTGGCCAGCTCCCCCACTTGGCCCGAGTTTGCCCCCAGCCTTGGACCTCGGAGGGGATGTGTCGCTAGAGCCCAACCCAGAAAAGCCAGAGCGATGGGGAGACTTCTGTCACAGCACTGAATCAAAACGCCACCACTTCTTAGGCCGCTAGGGCAAGCAGCGGGATGGGGTAGGTGTTTTTGGGAGGTGGTGGGCACAAACCCCGCCGGGCCCGGGCTTTGCGGAGGGGTGAAGGAGAGCGGGACCCGCGGTGCCTTCCCGTTTCTCTCTCTTTGTCCATCGCTCCCGGTCTTCGTCCCCCA